>NC_067236.1:27689159-28029159 GCF_019924925.1 Ctenopharyngodon idella
GAAAGCACTGATGCATTAAAAGATAAAAGTGCTTGCTTTCATGCTTTCAGATACTTGCTTAGAATATGTTTCTGGCTGCAGCTCATCATTTGCTGTCATAACCTCAATTTCTATAAAATGGTAAAAAGTCTAGAAATATCAAAAACATTAGTAAATTGTTATGTTTTTGAAATCCCAATTACTTCCTTTAAAAGATTCCAGCTATTCATATTTCAATTCAAAGAGATTTTCTCCTCGCCGACATTTCCTTCTCTTAATCTTTCAAATCACACAATCACGTATAAACATAAACACATACACACATTTTAATCTGAACTCGCTTGTCTAGTTTCTGACAAACAAGCTGCATGCTCTGGGATGCCTAGCAACCAAAAGTCTGTCCATGTTTGTTTATTCCGGGATGAGCTGCTAACTTCACAGCTGGGGGTTAAACTATGGTCGCAACAGCCGTGCTCGGAGCTTAAAACGCCTGGTGACGGATGTTCATCAATTCAAACATCTAGCAGGTCATGCTGACACCTGGTAAAGAGAACGAAAAGACAGACATGAATGCTTGGGAAAGATAATGAGACTCAAAATACTGCTGTCAAGAGTTACATAATTGTGGCATGCAGTTCTGCAAACTGTCACTTTTGGCATCCAGGAGACTTCACTTTACAAGACACTTTTGCAAGAAGGATCATATAAACTGAATGTCATCACACTGAATAAATCACCAAGAAATGAATGCAGTTCTGTTCATTCATCACCAGGATTTAAAACAGATTATGTGAGCTAGAAACTGCAGAAAAACTAAGGTAGCACTGATCTCTGCTTTCTCTAATAGACGGACCTCCCTTTATGCATGCATGATGGATTAAGTTCTTTAACCGCTGATCTTCAGAGCTATTTTTGCACAAGATCATTTCTCTCATCCTCTTGATAAATGATATGACTACAAACTCAGAGACACATTTTTAATTAGTTGGATGCAGCTCAAGTGTCAAGTGCAAAATACTGCAAACAAAATGGATCTGTTCATTATGGTTCTTTACATATAATGTAAATATTAAATTACTGCAAACTTTCCACAAGCATCACAGGAATAAATAAAGCAGTCTTTGGATGTTGGCTTGGAAAACGGCTTGTCTGAAAGTTTAAAATAAGTTTGAATTTTGAAGGTTTTAGGCCTTAAACAGCCTGATTTGAGAACCTACAAAGAACTACAAAGAATATTGCATTGATTCTTACATGCTTTGTTCATCATGATATTTCACAAATAAATGCAACTTTATGAATTTTGAAGCCTAAATATACAAAAGAAGACATTTTGAAGAATGTCGGTAACCAAACAAGTTGATGGTACCCCATTGACTTCCATAGTTTATATATATATATTTTTTTCCATACTATGGAAGTCAATGGGGTCCATCAACTGTTTGGTTACCCATAATCTTCAATCTTTGTGTTCAGCAGAAGAATGAAATTCATACAGGTTTGGAACAACCTGAGGGTGAGTAAATGATGACAGAATTTTCATTTTTGGGTGAACTAACCCTTTAAGACGTATTACGGAGCCCCGCACACGACATGCAGGAAAGAAAATAGTAGGCGCACGATTTACTAATTTGAGGGAATGGATTAGTAAATCGTGTGCACAATTTAGCAAATCGAGGGAACGAAATAGTAAATCGTCTGCACGATTTAGCAAATTGAGGGAACGAATTAGATAATCATGCGATTTAGCAAAACGAGGGAACTAAATATTAAGTAGTGCGTACAATTTAATAAATCGAGGGAACGAATTAACACGATTTACTTTTTTTCTTGCATGTCATGTGCGGGGCTCCGTAAGTTATAATAGTTGGCAAAATTATAAACATAATGAGTCTATAGTGATGTTTAATGTCCCAGACAACATGCAGTCCCATTTAGCCACTTGTTAGCAACTGTTTTTCAAGAAAAGTGAAAGCTTTAAAAAATTACTACTGATGTATTTCATGTAGAATAAAAGGTGAAAATATCTTGAGCTTTGCCCACAGACCTTATTTCAGGCATTTAACCCCTTTTAAAAACACAATGACTTTAAGATGTTGGAACATAGCCTATAATATACAGGATACCCCCAACTCAAGAACCAACTCTAGATGACATTTACAGTTAAGGCATTTAACAGAAACGGAAACCCCCTATTTGAAGCCTGTTAAGCTGTGGAAATCGCTACATATTTTTTGTAAACAGAGGTCCAATCACCCAAAAGTAATTTTAGTGGTCACAGAGAAGCTTGGCATACACTGCAACATTTGCTTCAACTCTCTCTAAGCCTTCAGCAGTTGCTTGAAGGCTCAGATGTGGATACAGTAGGATATCAGATATCTGAGGTCAGAGCAATTGCTAATTTCACTGATATTTGAGACACAAAGTATTGTAACTATGAAAATAATGTGTTAAAGATTAATTTGACACAAATTCATTTGGCTAAAAGGATGATTTCTGTAACTCTTACAGGAATAATATGAAAAGTAGAAGAAAAAGTAAAGAAAAGTACTTGTCCAAAGGTCTCAGAGTCCAATTACTGATTTAAGAGTACACAAAGGGAATAACATTTCATTGGCACCATTCACTTATCATCTTGACCATAAGGCACACGTTGTGATTGGACTCCCATAAAAGGTGCAGAGATAAGCAACTGGACCAATCTCCCCGGGGATTTCAGCTAATAAGAGCGACCGTATTTATAGAGGGTCATTTTAATGCATCCTCTCAATCACTGGCCGTCTCACCCTGCAGCCCCTCAGAAGCCCATTGAGTCACTGAAGGTGAGTTTTACTCACTATTACAAATGGCAGTCTGCTCTTCTGATATCTTCAAGGTGGTTTAAGATGCTACAGAAGGGATCTAGTTTGCAGAGACCATCATTTTAGCGTGTTGTGTCTATTTTAAGAGGAGTTCGTATTTCGTCGATGACACCTTTCTGATTGCTTTAGCCTAGTATGTTGTAACATTTTTATGGTTCTGTTTACTGCTTTTAAGACATAAACAACAATGTCTACGGAACGTTTTGACTGCCATTACTGCAAGGACACTTTGCTCGGAAAGAAATACATCCTAAAAGAGGACACACAATATTGCACGAAATGCTATGAGAATCTGTTTGCTAACTGCTGTGAGGTGTGTTCTTTGCCAATTGGATGCAACTGTAAGGTAGGCATAAGAACACATTTACTTCCATCATGTTATTAATTCAATTATTTTTTAATGCAATTGAACCAAAAATCAAAAATGTTTGTGAGAGCAATTAATGAAGATTTAAAATGAGTGACAGAAAGTCAGAACAGATTTGTAAGCTTCTAACTACTTTCTCTGCATGCATAATGAAGGACCTTTCCTACAAGGACCGGCACTGGCATGAAAACTGCTTCAAGTGCGCCAAATGCAGTCGATCATTGGTGGAAAAACCATTTGCTGCTAAAGATGACCTTATGCTTTGCACCGAGTGCTATTCTCATGAGTATTCCTCCAAGTGTAGCACCTGCAAGAAGACTGTCATGCCAGGTAGGATACTTTGTATTTTATATTTTTTGAAAAATATAATGGTAACATTATTTATTTCATAAAATGTGGAATGAAATGTTAAGGATCTCAGTGTATAAAGGTGGTCTTCTGCTCATGTGTTAGGAGCACGAAAAATGGAGTACAAAGGGAACAGCTGGCATGAGACGTGCTTTCTGTGTCAACGCTGTCAGCAGCCAATAGGAACCAAGTCTTTCATCCCTAAAGATAACAATTACTTCTGTGTCCCTTGTTTTGAGAAGCAATTCGCCTACCAATGCTGTGCTTGTAAAAAAGTAAGTTGCATATGCTTGCAAGGAATCAGACATTTGAAAAACAATATTACATGTTCATTAAAGTTATGGTTCACCCAAAAATGATACACCTACTTACCCTCATGTTGTTCCAAACTAGTATGGCTTTATTTCTAATGTGGAATACATACAAAAGCAATTCAACTGGGGCTTTTGAGGTTCAAAAAGCATGCAAAAGCACCACAAACGTATCCAATTTCTCACACAAAGCTATCATTTAGCACCAAAGACGTGGAATATAGTGCATGAAATGTATGAACTACTGTACTTCTATGATACTTTATATTGCTTTCGCATAATTTTCCAACCATGATAGCTTTGTCCCCATTCATTGCAATTGCATGGAAAAAGCAGTACATATAGGTTTGGAACAACATGAGGATGAGTAAAAAATAGCTATGTTTCCATCCACCTATTTTTATGCGAATTTTGAGATATTGCAGTTTTAAAAAAACGCTAGATGCTAAGATGTGCATAAATTCGAAAAGTTTGCATAAAAAACATACACTCTAAAAAATGCTGGGTTAAAAACAACCCAAGTTGTGTTAAAAATGGACCCAGCGGTTGGGTTAAATGTTTGCCCAACATTCTGGGCAGTTTTATTCAAACCAACTATTGTTTAAAAATTACTATATGGCTGGCTTAAAATGAACCCAAAACAAGTTGCATTTTTGCAAAAACCCAGCATTTTTTTAGAGCACATGCACTCAATTGAGGCAGGTCACTTTTTTATCCGTTAAGATGTGCCGGCTGGGTATATTTTATCTCCCAGAACTCTCACACGTGATTGCATTTCCAAACAGGCATCCACCTCCATTTATTGAGCCACAGTGGCTTCCCCGATTGTAGCAACTTCAATTTTTATTACAGATATTTTGCACCAATTTCCCAGGAAGTGACAATTTTGTTCTCCTGAACACACGGGATGAAAATGGTGCTTTATTCGCAAATATTTTATGCGCCATTCCAATTTTGCACATAAGTTAAATTCGCAACTTTGGATGAAAACATAGTTAATGACAGAAATTTTTGAAATTCTCATGTCACCTCATAACTATTTTACGTTTTGGCAAATTGGTGGTTAATTCATTTGAATTTGTATGATCTTATTCATACATTTTCGGACAATCCTTTAACACTACACTGACAGTTTGGGGTGGAAATTCATGCTTACTTTTTTTTTTTTTTTAAATCATACATTTCCATATGAAACACATCGTTCAAATTCAGATGAAAATGGCACCTCAAAATAGTTGCGTTTCTCATGTGATTGAGTTTTTATTTTTGAGTGAACTATTCCTTTAAATGTGCAATATTGTCCAACACTTATTGTACTCTACTGAGATCCACTTTCAATTCTGTAGGCCATTACAACTGGCGGTGTCACGTATCAAGACAAGCCCTGGCACCGCGAGTGTTTCACTTGCATTGGATGCAAGAGACAACTGGCAGGCCAGCGCTTTACCTCGAGAGAAAACTACCCATACTGCCTGGATTGCTTCAGCAATCTGTATGCCAAGAAATGCGTGGGCTGCACTAAGCCAATTACTAGTATGTTTTCATTCTTTACATCTGGTGGCTATTTTTATACACCTCTAAATTAAAATTAAAAATTTCAGCAGCATCGTACTTGACTGGAAAACAACTATGTGTGTGTGTCCAGGCTTGGCTGGTGCTAAGTACATCTCGTTTGAAGAACGACAGTGGCACAGTGAGTGTTTCACGTGTATGCAGTGCTCTGTGTCTCTGGTGGGCCGTGGATTCCTCACCCAGCGGGATGACATCCTGTGCACTGACTGTGGAAGGGAGAAGTGAGCTCATCTGACAGGGTCAGAAAACCACAAGAGGAGCACAGTTGTCCAACTGTTGCAGAAAAGCTGTTGAGGGCAAAATAGATTCAGATTTGGATTTCTGCTCACATAAATGGAATGATGAATAAAAATGAACAATGAATAGATTAATTATCTGTGTCGCCTGCTGATTAAGATGCTTAATGTTTTGTTTAATAAGTTCGCTGTTATTAAAATTTGGAAACAATTGTCCTCATAAAGAATGGAAAAATATTGAAAATGTTTGAAAAGTTTAAACGTTCAAGCACACACAAAGTGCGCTTTTAGTTAATAAACTTGTGTTTTCATCTTGTCTACTGCCTGTTTTTTAAAGTCTAAAGATACGTAAACATGCACTTCCCCATACTACAACTACAACGCATACGTTAATGGCCACTATGAATTAGGTGAATGGTGGGAATGATTCTCAGGGATCTACTGTCTATTGTCACGATCACTGTCTGTGCCTGTCAGTTCCTGGACTCCACTTCCCATAATCCTCCCTTCCAATCACATGCACCAATCACCCATTGCCACACACACCTGCAGATCATTACCTGGACTATTTAAGACACACACACACACACACACACACACACACACACACCCCCTTGGCGAAGTCTTGATTTGCTGTGGTGATCATTACTGAGCGTTTTCTTGTGGACCGTTTCCTGGTTTCCGGTTGGATTGTTTATTCTTTGTGATTCTCTGCTGCCTGCCCTGAACCTTGCCTGTGTACTGGACTGTGTTTGTTTGCCGCCTGCCCTGATCTCTGCCTGTGACCCGATACTGTTCGTCTGCCGCCTGCCTCGTCCATTGCCTGTCCCTGTTTATGTTCCTGCCTTTGCCCCTGTCTACCTGTGTAAATACTGTTCTTAATAAAGCTTGCAAATGGATCCCCGCCTGAGTCTCGCTTCGTTACATCTATAGTGAGAAACTAAGCTTAATTAAACTTGTATGTTTCTGGGAACAATATCAGTCATTGATATCTTTGGTTCATTTTCCTTTGATAGAAAGACTGTACATATAAATACATAAAACTGCTATTTTGTTGAGGCATAATTATACAAACATTAAAAAAAAAAAAAAACATTTTTGATTCCATGGGGTTGTTTAAAGGGGAACTTTTCTGTTTAAGTTTCACTAGTGAAATAAAATGAGAAGAGGTGCATTCAAGCCATGTCAGAATTACTGTAATTATGATATTATGACTTGTAAAAAGCATTCACGTCCTGTAATTACAACTTGTAAACTCTGAATTATTTGAGAGCTGCCTGGTACCTGACCGCTGCAACGTCATGCCTGCGGCTTCAACTAAGTAGTGAAGTAGCTTGTTATATCGTATATTTTTATGTAATTCCTATAATTGACTATTTGTAATGCAAAATTCAACTGAAAATAACTAGACATAAAATACAGTTTAGAGACCCACACTTGAGCACTGTCCAAAGCCACGCCTCCTTTGAAACACATGATTCTGCAAAGCGTCACAAGAGACCTCATGTTTCAAACCACACAACATTACAATAATAATGAATGTAAACAACTTACAGAGCTCTTGTACTTGTACTTGTACCACCTGACTGCTGCAGATTCATTTCGGCATCTGAGGACGTGAACAGCTACGTGTAGAACGCAGTGGCGTCTTTTCACCAAAAGCCAGGGTATGGCAGTCAGACCCTGATGACGTCATCCAATCGTACTCCCTCGACGTCACAGTCCCACTTTCTTCACACAACTTTTTACAGCACTTCAAAACTCAAAAGTCTGAATATTATCCAATTTAAGTGTTATTTTTAATATGATTACCAAAAACATTTTTGTTCATCCTACAAAGATTGTCCTCATTTGTAAAACTAAAAGTCAATCAATCAAAAACCACAGCCAATCAGAACACAGCGTGGGCGGGCTCTCGCAGTATTTGCATTGCACCAGAGATTAAACTTGATGGCACTCGCAAGGGATGGATAAGTACATAATCAATTTCACAAATATTACACCATTTAAACATTATTAAAAAATACATACTGAGCTACTAAAACAAACTTTGTCATAGAATACACTTGTTTGTTCACAGTTTGAACATTCTTGCTTCCGTTTGTTGAATTTCAAGATCTGAGGTGAATTATCCATTGTGGCTTTTACTACAGCTGCAAAGCTGGGAGCACTAAATGATATTCAAAGTCACATTACATGCTTTCAACAGTGAATAAACATTACCTGAGATTATCATTGTCATACTTTGTGTTGTTCCAGCCGCAACTTCCCCCAAAAATAGAAACCATTTCTGCGTGTCACCTTCGCGGCTTGGTTAGGACAACCGGTAACTTAAACACCTCTGATTGGTCATTATTTTCAACAGAAATCCCTGTGATTGGCTACAATACTCAACGTTGCACAATCACATTGTGAATAGACATATTGGCAGGGCCGTTGATCTTACATGACACGATTATAACAACCAGGTCGCTTTAATTTACTTACTTTTCTGTTTTATTTAACAATACAAATTATTTATTACACATAGTAATATAGGTAACTCCATTAATCCTGCATGCAATGAATACAATTATATAAGTTGCATTGACTTGACCAGGCAGCCAAGGTATGGCAGTCGCCATACCCTGCCATACCCAATTGACGCCCCTGGTAGAACGTCACGAGTGGCCATCTCGTAATTACGTTTACAATATGCCGTGAACATAGCTTGCTTTGGTTCAGGAGGAACTGTAAAAGGAGGCTGCTGTTCGTTTGTGGCACTCGGACCGAATGCAGTGATTGGACGAACCAGTATAACAAAAAGTGTTTATAAAAATTGCCTACACTACCTTTGATAAGTAAGTAAATTTAAAAAGGCATTTGTCTATTATTAATCAAATTACATTCATACATTTGGCATTGATAGTTCGATCCAAACAAATAAGTCCGAGGAGCTCCGAGTAGTGGTAATCATGACATGGCATGAATGCACCTCTAATCCCTCTAATTTACACCTCTAAAGTGTAAAAGACATATTTAAACATATTTGTCAAATACTATTTATTTATTAATAACTACTGGTTGCACCTTTAGCTATAACCTCTGAACGGAATGGAGAGAACTTTGGGTACATAACCATGCCTTGGCTTTAGGACCACCTTGGAGTCACTGGGCCTGAACTCAAGGCAGGTAGGGCTCACAGAGAGCGCCTGTAGGTCTCCTACTCGCTTGACCGATGCTAAAGCTAATAGCAGAGTGGCTTTAAGCAACAGGGGTAATAATAATAAGTGCTTCTCTGCAACATCTACTACAGTGGTAATTTATTGTCTTTTTTTATTTCTAAATAAGTATTTGCTTTCCTACATCGTGAAACTTTTAGTTTTACAAATGGAGACCAACTATGAAGGATGAACAAATAATGTTTTGGATGTCACATTAAAAATGGCATTCAAATCGGGCAATATTTAAAGCTTTGAAGTGCTGGGAAAAGTTTTGTGAAGCACTTAAAAGCAATCGAAAAAATTAGACCATTTCTGCCACAAGTTATTTCTGTTAGTGTTAGTGGCACAATGTTTCTCATGGTTTCCAGATTACACAGCGCTGTGAAGAAAGCGCTTGAATTCACCGCAGAATTAATAACACCGCTGTGAAATCTAGTGAGAAGCATTTACCTTCGTCGCAGAATTCTCTGGTAAACCACAGATATCAGATCAAACAGTTTCCACTCGGCACTGTTTGATCTGATATCTGTGGTTTAACAGAGAATTCTGCGACGAATGTGAATGCTTCTCACAAGATTTCACAGCAATGTTACTAATTCTGCGGTGAATTCAAGCGCTTTCTTCGCAGCGCTGACTGGAAATGGTGTCGAGATTAGTGATGGGAAGTTCGGTTCTTTTCCGCGAACCGGTTCTTTCGGACAGTTCGATTCAATAAACCGGTTGAAAAACCCGGTTCACCTGTTCTTTTACACTCCGACGTAATTACGTCATCCCGATGACGTCGTCTATCGCGGGCCGGGATGAAAAACACATTCAAATATATAAAGTCAGTAATCATAACATCAGTCAACTAAAACATCATTATAATCTGAAACGTTTCTTACCATTTAATTTTGCATCTAAAGCATCCATATATACAGGTAGTGATGTGCAAACGAAGTTTTACAGTTATAAAGTGAATAAATTAGTCTTCATCAGTGCAGAAACCATGATCCCCTTACATTACGATTTATTTGTAATTACATAAACTTGTTTCGCCAGATTGGCCCCTCATTCCTCTCAGTTGTCCTAGTTAACCGGTGCTATGACAGTCATTACTGTTCTTTAGCTTCAGATCACACGCTGAATCACGCATGCGCAGTATCATCAGCTCATCGGTTCTCAAATCGGACACGTCCGAAAGAAGCGGTTCTCAGTTGTGTACTGGTGATCCGAAAACCGTTGCAACCGATTCTACTCGAGATTGAGATTGGAGAACCGCGAGAGCGATTCAAAAGGAGTCGCTTGTTTGCTCGCTGTAGTTTGATTACGTCATTTTTTATATTTCTATCACCTTGTTTAGAAATGAAATAAGCTGTACATGGATTATTTATGAAACAAATAAATGTTTAGTTTGATAGTTTTACATACAATTAATTGTTTCCAATCTTTAAAAAAAATAACTTGAAAGCACAACTGCACAACTTTTACTATATTGCTTTTTAAATAACATTAATATAGTATTAGTAATATTTCTGAACATTATAATTGATCTGTGTACAAAATATTGTTCATGTTGGCATGTAGTTTATTATGTACAGTATTTTGTATGTTATTAATCTGTTATGGTGTATTTGGAAAAGCACAATAAACTTTTTGTATTTTGAATTAAGTCATAAATATTTTCAGTATGTTTTATGTTATCACACTTTCCGATGTTCAACAAAACTTGACTAATGTACTTTTCGTTCTCTTGAAAAATTACACGCACGCGAAGTATCATCAGCTCATCGGTTCTCAAATCGGACATGTCCGAAAGAAGCGGTTCTCGGTTGTGTACTGATGATGCGAAAACCGTTGCAACCGATTCTTGACTCGAGAACGAGAACGGTGACAGGCCGTGTACGTTCGTTCGTGTACGCCGCGCATGCTCACTCATATCAGCTGCTCTGCTGCTCGTGCTCATCATCATTTCTCTCTTTACAGCAGGTTAAGTCAGTGTAGCCTACTGTTGGAGTAACTGAATAACTCCGGGATGTTGGTTTATTTCGAGAGGTAGTGTCAGGCACGTCAAAAAGTGAGTACCAAGCACTACCAATGAAGTTAAACACCTCATTCTCTAGCTGTTGTCAGTGTGCAGTAGTTTAAAGGTGCAATATGTAATATTTTCTGTCCGCTAGAGGTTGCTAGAGGCCTATTCAAAACAAAGGCGTAGCTTGATGACGCCAAGTTTGAGCGCGGAATCTTGGGACATGTGGTCTTTACCTCAACGGATGGTGCAAAAGAATAGGGATAGGACTTATGTTCAGAAATCATGTTCATGGATGCGATTATTAACGTTATTGTAGTATGAAGCAGAGCAGGACCGAGTGTTGTGGGAGCTGAACGAGGCCGCTAGAGCGATTACGCAACACACGCCGCGAGCAGCGGAACTTTTATTATGCCACAGTCGCCGGCGCCGCTTCCGCTTTTCTGGTCATGAGTATGAGGTAACGCAGCTCTGTTTATCATATTAGATACATTTGAGTGTGTTGTAAATGTTATAACGTTACTCTCTGCGTTCGCTCGGCGGCTGCGGTGAGACACTTGTTGCACACTTAAGTAAGCTAGATCGATTTTAGAATATCATATTAAATGCTGGATGGCTTGTGTTGATAAATGGCATGCAATTAATTTTAAAACGTATTGTATCATGGAGAAAATGCTGTATTACTGTTACTAAAAATAAAGCTGCATTTGATTATGCTATGTTAGCTACTTCACAAAATAGTGTTTTTCTCTGAGGCATGGTAAAGCATGGAACTCGCAAAAAATGAAGAAAATTAGATTTAAACAATAAGACTAAACGTGTTGAGCTATATAACAATAATTTCTGTCTATAAATGTAACCAAACAGTTGTTCCCTTGTCTATTAAAACATGTAATATATTAATTTTTTCTCACGATTTACAAATAGTTGGAAACATTTGGGATATTTTGAGTACTCAGGTGAACAAAATATATAACACTGGCCTAGTGGTTTTTGGATATTTTACTGCAAAATTCTTACATATTGCACTTTTAACTGCAAAACTCTCACTATCTGGCCTCTGTTACACACACAATGCGAGTCGATGTCTGTTTATCACAGCTGACGCGCAACAAAATTGCAAACAGAAGACAATCAAAGACAATCAAAACCCAGTGTTACTTACATGATAAGGAATCAAAGCAGCCTCCGTGTCTGTTTTCTGGCCTTCCTGCTTAGCTCTCTCCAGCGCTGGAAAGCGTTTCTATAAACGTGGGTCCTAAAGTGCTTGCCCAGGCATAAACCTTCATTCCAGTGATATTCTTTTGAGCTCTTTTGTATTGTGTCCCGTCTCTCGTTCTGCAGTTTTTTTTTCTTATTTTCAAATCTCCTTCTTGCTCGTTCTCTCTCCTTGACCGCCATACGCCCCCTAATGCTGATTGGTTAGACGTTTGTTGTTGGTATCGGCCGACTAACTTCCAAACAGTGTATTTGAAATAATACTGAGTCCACCTTTAATGTATAAATTAAGATATATGGCCATAAAAAACGGTAAAGAAATGCTACATACTTTGTTATCGTGGCGTAATAATCTGTTTGGTTGTAAAATGTCGGCTATTGGCTGTATGAATTGAAATCAAATGAAATCGATATCTGTGGAATTGTTCACAGACAGCATACACAGTTCAACTAATAAAGATCTTCATCACTGGCAAACAGTAGGATGCATTTGCAGATTTGCTTTAATTGACGTCGGTCCACTGCCACTTCATCCAACGCTCCGAGTGAGAAATCGCTTCTATTTTTTCCAAAAAAAAAAATACTCAAGTAAATGTAACGAAGTAAATGTACTTTGTTACTTCCCCCCTCTGTTCGTGTCACCGTGACGTCACTGAGGTTGCTATGAGGGAACTAACTGGTACAATATCTAAAAGCCCTGTCAAAAACTACAAATAAAAAGATGGGATTTTGCTGGACTTAGTTGATAAAAACCATGCATTATAATATTTCCCTTGTGATAAGCTTGTATTCATTGCTAATTTTGTGTTTAGAAGGTTATTATTTATTTATTTTTTGAGCCTGTGCAGATATTTGTATTTATTTATTTTTACTTCCCTTCTAATTTATTTTTGTGTCTAAGCCCTTGTTTTATTGTTGAGTAAATTGACTGTAAATTGATTGCAATCTTGTTATATTTTTGGTTTTCTTAATCCCTTCATAAGCACTGGTTAAAAGGTTTACCTGGTTTCACACTCTCCATCTGTACTGTACTGAGGGCAACTGAGAATTCTGATTAATTGCCCTTACAGTTGTATAATGCTTTATGGAAAGTTCTGAAATAATGTTTATTGATAATACTTTCAAAGCTGTGCAGTAGTAGCTATAAACAAAAAATAATACAATTCATTATCTATTTCATTACTTTGCCTTTTAATAACCTGATCATACACATTGTGTTTTTTCTTATACAGATCTACATTGAGCACACACTTCATGCAGCGTAGGTACTGTGAATACACCTGCGCCAGTATTGGCATTGGAACCCAGGCCGATTGTTGTGCCTGTTCCCTGAGAGTGCACTTTCAATACACCAGATATGTTGAAAACTCATCTACATAGGGTCCACTCAAATTCTGGCCCTCCCAGTTCAGAGCATATTTGCACACTATTCAACTAGCCTTGTTGGGTAAGAGAAGTGACATAAGAGAATTTGGCTATGGCATATTTTTGAACCAATAATGATTTACAGACACTTACGATGTAGTCCAAAATCCGTTTGTGATTGTCTCTAGACAATCTTGGGGCACATGGTCTAGCAGGATTCCATGAAAGTTGGAGTACAGTGTGTTTTGTGTCGTAAGAAAAAAATTGTTGTCTGTTGTACAAAATTTTGTCCTGATTGTTTATAGACTTTAGTGTTCATAGTTTTTTTTTTCTCTCTTTCACTCCCTCAGGTTTGTGGGCCTCAAAACAACAAAATGGCTTTCATGACCTCTTTTAACAAACACATAGCAACTCCATCATCATGATGTATCGAGCAGAGAGTAAAGACCTTGCAGATGAGATATAAACTATCTGGGACAATTTTGATAAGCAGGTATGATTCCTATACTTATGAATCCCTTGGAATTCGTGGTTACGTGGTTAATGTGACACTTTTGTGACAGTCATTTTATCTTCTTGAGTACCTTAAGAGAAATATAGTGGTCAGTTTTTGTGGAATTTTCATTTTTGACCCTCTTCCCATCCCTAATACATATTCAATGACGCTCAATTATGATTTGTAATTAATCATGCAGGAGTAAATCATGAATAAAATTATTATACAATTCCTACAGACATCAGACATCATATCACACAGATACACTACTACTAACATAAGTTATTTACAAAAGTTTAGTAAACAAGAAAAGGCTAGGGGAAATTAGTACTAAGATATTTTTTTGTTGTTGTTGTATGGGCTTAAAACTTTTTACAGTGTAGGGTATACAAGAAATATTTAACTAAAGGTTTTATGTCTCTGTGTCTCTTTCTTGGATATTTGGCATTGTGCAACCAACCATCCAGTCAGAGCCATGCGAGTAAAAGCAGTAAAACTGCTGACACCAACTTCCTCTCAGGATGAGAGTCACATGGCAAGGTCAAAATACACTTGAGAAAAAATGCAACGTCCGTAACACTGACAGCTTCTACGCTAATGAGGTGAGACCATTCTTTATTCGTTTCATTTAGCATTGTGGCTAATAAACCCTGTATATCTTGAAAATATTATTTGAATTGGTTGTGTTTTTATTATTTAACCTAATTGTTTGCTTTCCAGCATAGATTTCTGAGCTAATGAAGGCTGTTTTCTCTCTCTACCCAGTTTACTAGGTTTCTCATTTATTTTTAGGTGCCACTGAGAGCTAAATTAAGAGTAAATAACCATGAAAGTCTTTACTCCTGTGCTAGTCTGTCAAAAAATGCCCTCAGGGAAAGGCAGAGACAAATCCAGCATTCAGTGTTTGGAGTGTTTTGGTAAAAACCTCTATATTGGGACCAAAGAGGGAGTCGTCGAGTACCTCACTGTAAATAGCGTGAGTGGTGAAGAAAGCCTTTCAGTGCGGGAGGTGGGGAAGAGACAGATGGGCCGAAGCGGAGCAATCAGCCAGCTGACGGCAGGTCCCTGTTCTGAACCACCTCTTAGTTCTCTGGGATGGTTCGGTCACGGTGCTCAACATGTTCTCCCTGGAACCTATTCCTGCCCTGAAGAAAATCCAGAATGTGTCACTCTTCTGTGTCCGTGAGTCAGCGGCTCAGACTGATTCCGTGGAGCTCATTGCAGCTTCGACCAAGAGGAAAATAGTGAGCGTTTATAAGGTGTGTGTGGACAGATGGGAGTGTGTAAGGCAGGTGGCTCTGCCGCAGGAGCCTGTGGCTCTGGCTGCGCATGGGACATGTCTGTGTGTGGCCACTTGTGACAGATATTTTCTCCATGATTATCATAGCCAAACCACCCTAGATCTTTTCCCACATAACCTGGCAAAACAAAATATCATTGCCAACAAATATGGAAAAGGAGAATTCATTTTAAATGGGCCTGGAAGTTTGGGTAAGAATTTTCCCTAATCTTATATTGGTCAAACACAAAAGAGTTAAAAAAATATATAAACTCAAACATTTATCATTACATTTTTCCAAGACCAAATGATCTTAGCTGTTATGCACCTTAATTTTGTTTTTAGCAATTATATAGCTGTATTTAAATTTATTTCTGTTTTTATACCCTTTTATTTTCAATTATTTAGTCTAAAGGCATTTTAGAATAAATAACTCATACTACTTAATTGACACATAACTGAATAACAACTTCTGAATAATTAATTTTTTTATAATTTAATGAATGTAAAAAAAACTTGACACACTTGACACATTGAGAGCTAATTATTGTGCAAATTAATTATTTGCTTTAACAGTAGCCTATATGTTACGCAGGCATGTTTGTGATGAAGAATGGTACTTCCCAGCATCCTCCTGTACAGTGGCCTGATGGAGTGGTGGACGCTGCAGTGCATTTCCCATATGTGCTAGTTCTACAGAATCAGACTGTTCATATCTACAGCATTCTGGACCAACAGCTGAAGCAAACTGTACCTTTACAAAGTGCCAAATCTCTCATCTCAACAGAAGGTTCGTTTTACAATCCATCATAAATCTTTCACAAATCATTCATCAGTCAATTCAGAGGCGCCATAATCGTTCTTGATTGCTTGTATATTGTATGTTTAAAATAAAATCTGAAATCAAATAGTCTAAATATACTGTTTCACACAAAATATGCCACATCACAGAAGTAAAATGGGTTGCTTCATACTGACAATATTTAGATTTGAGTATGCAATTTGAGCTTGTTGTAGTTGTTGATTGATGCCATAATTTGCATACACTAAGGTACGTTTACACGACAACGATGTACTAAAAATGAAAAGGTTTTTCCTTTGCATTTTTTTTGTGTACAGACTACAATGTTGTCAAAATGATCCCTGTTGACAAAGATACATGGAAATGACTAGAAACTGTATTATGCTGCCAGGCCAGTAGTTGGCGATGTCACTTTGTAAAAAAACACTACGCGCCTATTGACACGTAATACGCATGACGTCACTGTTTTCACAAATTCACGTTTTTGTAGTTTACACAAAGACAAAAATGATATTATCAAAAACTTGCAACTTGCAAAAGTTTTCCTTTTTTTAGTTGAAAATGGTGTCAATGACCCTTAATAATAATATCTTATCATACTTTTGATTATATAGTCATTTCACTATTTCCTAACTCTTTCTTCTTTACTTCTCTTTCACTTTATAGAAAGTGTTTTCGTTGTTGCTGACAAAGAGATTCATCGGCTGTCACCAGTTCCGCTGGAGGATCAGATTCAAGAGCTGGTTAAGAGACAGAGAGTTGATGAAGCCCTGACGCTGCTGGACAGGGTTCAAGATCTCTTGCCAATGGATTCCTATAAGGTAAGACTGATGATAAAGTACTAAACAAAGTGGATTTATGTCTTATTTTCCTTTAACACGTTAAAAAGACTTTTTTTGGTTAAAAATTATCCAAAATCAATTTTTTGGAGCAAGTACATAACCAGCCAGTGTTCAAAACTATCTCCTTACCTTAGCCCGATTCACAACGGTAAGCTTGTAATAATGTGTTCTAATACTAGTGGTACTGGTGGGTTTCCGCAGGAAATTTGAGCATGCAGTCGTTCATCTTTGCGTCATTAACGTCTGTTTACATAAAGAAGGAGTCCCAGCTAGTAGGCTATATCGCATGTGAGGCAAATCATTTATAGCCTTTTCTCACAGCACCTGGAATAATTAAACTTATCATTTTGATAGCGGATTGTATGGTATGACAAATTAACGTTAGAGATTAGACTGTACAGAAATTGAAAGTTAATGCTAATACACACTAAATACACGTAATCATGCAATGCTGTTGTTGTTGACATTAACAGTTTGAGAACAAAGTATAACAATAATAATAATTTGCATGGTTTGACGTGAACCGAGCTAAACGATCGTTAGATTTAATCACTATTAGCAGCGTGATTTACTGTAATGCTTTTTTTCCTCAGTATGAACAAAAGTGGTAGATTTGTTACTTGTTCAGATGACATTTTCCGGTGAAAATTCTTACTTTGGTCATACATCCAAGACTACAATCTGTGATTCCGAAGTTCAGTATCCACACCGATGTGGTGATTGACAGCAAACATTACATTCATCTGCGCTGAGGAGCCGTGCCGAGGCACAACCCACGTAAAGATGATAATTACGCAAACAACTGCAATTTCAGGTTTCAAACAGAGATGGTGACAAAGAGACAAAACTTACGGACTGCAGCTTTAAGCCAGTGTAAATCAAGGAAGTCTACAATACCCATCATTCATTTCAATGGCACTAAATAATAATAATAATATTAATAATAATAATAATGAACTGATAGATAGATAGATAGATAGATAGACAAGCACACACATGTAAGTGGTCCTACTTGCATACATACATACATATTGTCAGCGTACACTGCTACTTTTGAATGGTCATCAATAAAGAAACAACACAGATGAATGGTGTAGTTACAGCATCTACCAGCAGGGGGTTATGGACCATGCTCTTTGACCCATTGGTTTCAATAATACCTCATTAAAGGATTAGTTCACTTCTGAATGAAAAATTGCTGATAATTTACTCACCCCCATGTCTTTTTTCTTCAGTCGAAAAGAAATTAAGGTTTTTGATGAAAACATTCCAGGATTATTCTCCTTATAGTGGACTTCAATGGCCTCCAAACGGTTGAAGGTCAAAATTACAGTTTCAGTGCAGCTTCAAAGGGCTTTAAACGATACCAGACGAGGAATAAGGGTCTTATCTAGCGAAACGATCGGTTATTTTCGAAAAAAATAAAACTGTATATGCTTTATATAAACAAACGTTCGCCTTCTAAGTGCTTCCGCCAAAACCGCATTTACCGCTGTATGTCCTACGCCTTCCCTATTCAACTTACGGAACGAACGAAGCGCCAGTTACATTTTTTCTGTAAGTAGAATAGGGAAGGCGTAGGACATACAGCGTAAACTTTTTGGAGAATACAGAAATGCGGTTTTGGCGGAGGCACTTAGAAGGCGAACGTTTGTCTATATAAAGCATATACAGTTTTATTTTTTTCGAAAATGACCGATCGTTTCGCTAGATAAGACCCTTATTCCTCGTCTGGTATCGTTTAAAGCCCTTTGAAGCTGCACTGAAACTGTAATTGTGACCTTCAACCGTTTGGAGGCCATTGAAGTCCACTATAAGGAGAATAATCCTGGAATGTTTTTTCTCAAAAACCTTAATTTCTTTTCGACTGAAGAAAGAAAGACATGAACATCTTGGATGACATGGGGGTGAGTAAATTATCAGGAAAAGTTTATTTGAAAGTGGACTAATCCTTTAAATAATCCATTCACATGCTAACACGTGGATTGTTTAATGAGTATGTATATTCATATGAGTAAATGCTTAAAGCATAGAAACTACACATAATACCTTTTAATAGAGCCATGGGGTCAGTGAAAATAAGTAGGTCTGTGACAAAGCGTCTTAGACACACTGAGCAAAGTAATTCATATGAGCACTTGAACAAGATGCACAGATGTCATTCCATCAAGATGAAAATCACCTTACAGTGGTATTAAGCAAAGATCAAAGATGCATTAGTTCAAGGACTGAACGTCTGAGCTCACATCAAATATGCTACAAGATTTTAAAATTAAATGTGCTCTAAGTTTACTATTTAACATATATATTGGAGTGGAAGCTGATACATGGTTATGACAAAACAATAGCTCAGCTAAGATATATCTCATATATCTCAATCCTTCATGCCATCCATCACTTTACTTTTAGGATCTACATAAAAATGTCATCTGCACATCTGGAATGATAAAGTTCTACAGAGAGGCTTTTGTGGAAGCAAAAGAGCTTTTTATGTAAGTAATGCTTTAACATGTAATGGTATTTGGGAAACCAATTTGACAGCTTTCGCTTTAAAAATAAATGAATACAATGACCACCCAGCTACACTGTAAAAAAATGATTTCTAAGTTGTAAATAGAACAGATTATTGGAGTATATTTTTAAGAAATGCTATTTCAGTCTTTCACATTTCACATATAATTCAATGTGTTGCTGTTTCTTTGTAATTAATTGTGAAATTTACTAGCAATTTCTGAGTGATCACTGTAAGTGCTGTAAATCCTAAACCAGTTTTTTTTAGTGTAATCTTTTATCTTCCAGTAAAGGTGAACTAGACCCAAGGGAAATCATTAGCCTTTATCCAGCTATGCCTGTTGTGAGTGAAGACTTTACACCTCAGACAACAGCAGTCAGCAATGCCAAGGACCTGTGGATGTTAAGTCGAGACGACTGGCCGACATTTCAGCAATACTTAAGCTTTTTGGATGATTTCTTGAGAGAAGTCAGGCCAACAGGACAGGGCCAAATGTGTCCGCAGGACATTGACTCTACACTTTTTAAGCTGTATTTGGAACAAGGGGAATATGGAAAACTGGACCAGCTTGTGTCTTCACAGAATAACTGTAACCTCCAAATGTGTGTGCCTGACTTGGAGCAGCACAAAAGGTTTGTGCTCATCATTTGAGGCTACTTCAGCATTTACAGGTTATTTTCTAGTGCACTCAAGAGCCAAACTAATTTTCTGCCATTTCAGGTTTTTCACACTTGGATTGCTCTATGAAAGCCAAGGCCAGCATGTCAAAGCAATTCAGGTATCTTTGAATCATACTGAAAGATCCAGAGCAATGGCTAAAGATGAATCAGGAAGGAAAGTAAGCTTCTTATTTTTTTTCAGACCTGGGTTAAAATTGTGGAGGATGAGAGCGAAGACCCCTCAGACATCAATGTATTCCAGCATATAGTTAATACTCTCTCAAATCTGAAACACAAACCCATCGTCTTGAAGTTTGTAGATTGGGTTCTTCAGAGAGAGCAAGAGGCAAGTATTTTAACTATTATATACTATTTATCAACAGCAGAGGGCAGAGTTACACAGATTTCATTTAGTTCAGTTCCCTCTTTTGCCCCTGGCATGGCAATATAAAAGAAACAACATTATGTTTCTTGAATTTGAACAAACAAGCTGCAGAACAGCAATTTATCTGAAATGGATTTTTTTTGTTACAATGTAAAAGTCTTTACTGTCACTTTTGATCAGTTGAGTGCATCCTTACTGAATAAAAGTATTGATTTCTTTAAAAAAAAGAAAACTCTTACTGACCCCAAACAGTGTTTTGAACAGTACTGCATTTGATTTATCGCATTGCCAGCAATGTGTTTGAAGTGCTTCTAAATCATGTTCTTTATTTTAATATAGGCTGGAATACTGATCTTTACAAAGATGCATGCAAGCAGCCACATTATATTTGCACCAGAAGAAGTCCTTACCATTCTCACCAACTACTCAGTTGCCACGATTCTTTACTTGGAATTTTTAGTCAATGAATTACACAGCAAGGTACTGTTGCAGCCTTATGAGGATTTGTAAGGAATTAAATTTACATCTCATCTTTTGAGATACAAAAAGCTTATATGTATGTCATTTTGGTATTTACATACTACCTATTCATATTTTGAATTCTATTTTATTATTTATATTTTCAGTTTTCATTTTGATTTCAGTTTAATTTTTAGTAATTTTGCTGTGTGCTTTTGTCATTTTTATTTTTTTTAATATATATATATATTTTTAATACTATATTTTTATTTTGTTTCAGTTTTATTTTACTTAACAGAAATTAGTTTAAAGATAACAACACTGGTATAAAAACATTTTTTAACATTGATAACCAAACGCTTCCTCCTCAGTCCAAAAAAAAAAAAAAAGATTTACTGAAACTAACTTGCAAAAAACTTATCCTGAACTTCTGCAATTGTGTGGCATTGCATCAACACACGACCTTCCACGTTTACACATCAGTACTGGGCGATCGGAAACTTTACCCGGTCTTTCACAGTGATGTAATAAGGAGAAAGCAGGATAAATGCTATTATTTCTAAGTCTCAGGAACATATTACAGAAAGTTAAGTCTTAAATTAAAGACCTAACAAGTTTCAAACAGAAATCACCATGGTTACTAAACAGATAGGACTCTAGAATTTGGATGTTTCTGAAGTATGGTCCCAGAAGAACAATCGATAAAGGCCTGTTCAAACCAAGGACGATAACTACATTGATAAAAACATTGACAGAATTTATCCTGCTTTAAAGAGCTCAAGCATTTAAAGCAGCAGATGAAAGAATAGCAGAGTGTGCTTATAATAAACAGAGCGATACGTGCATTGGTGTGGACGCTAATATAGTTATCGTTATATCTATCTTTATAGTTATCGTTCTTGGTGTGAATGGGCCTTAAGAGTAAAATTATTTTCTCATTATATAACAAACACAGCAGCAAAATATGGACAATTTAAAAATGGTTAGTGAGCCATCTGCAGTGTAAGGCCAAGGAGATGCCCTTCCCCTTTAAAAACCCATTTAAATAGATTTCCTATAAATAATTTTAAGTTACATTTCGCCTAGCAACCATCTACACATCCCAGCATAAACGCTTCCGAAAAATTATTTGTTCACAAATCAATTTTAACAGAAAAGCAAGCACACTGTGGGATTTGTCATGGCAGAAAGTGCACAAGAAGTGCTCCCTTTATAATCACTAAAAAGCAGTCACTCATCTTAGCTCATCGCCAACTCACAAAGTTCCGTTATAATCAATGAAGCTGACTGCACACAATAAATCTCTCATTTACATAATTGTGTGTTATAATTGTCCAGCAGCCATATCACCCTGTAGCCCAAGACTGGTTGCCCACTGAAGCTAAGCAGGGCTGAGCCTGGTTAGTACCTGGATGGGAGACCTTCTGGGAAAACTAGGTTGCTGCTGGAAGAGGTGTTAGTGAGGCCAGCAGGGGGTGCTTACCCTGTGGTCTGTGTTGGTCCTAAGTAACACCCCAGTATAGTGATGGGGACACTATACTGTCAAAAAGCACCGTCCTTCGGATGAGTCATTAAACCGAAGTCCTGACTCTCTGTGGTCATTAAAAATCCCAGGATGTCCTTCGAAAGGAGTAGGGGTGTAACCCCGACATCCTGGCCACATTTGCCCATTGGCCTCTGTCCATCATCATGGCCTCCTAATCATCCCCATACACTGATTGGCTTCATCACTCTGTCTCCTCTCCACCAATAAGCTGGTGTGTGGTGGGCGTTCTGGCGCAATATGGCTGCCGTCGCATCATCCAGGTGGATGCTGCACATTGGTGGTGCTTGAGAGATTCCCCCTTCCATATGTGAAAGCACTTAGAGTACCCAGAAAAGTGCTATATAAATGTAAGGAATTATTATTAATGATTATTACTATTATTATAATGAGAGGAATCAGCAAGTGTGCAGAACTCAGAATCCACTCACCACTCAAAACACCAGAGTTTTTGTTCAGTGCTAACTTTAACACGTCTGATTGGCCATCACGTTCAAGAAATCAACAGATATGTCTCCGATTGGCTACACTGCACAACGCTGCAAAATCACATTGTAAACAGAAAACTTTGACATTCTCCAAAGCGCAAACACAGATACGCACTGGATTGTTTGCCAAATATCTTTCGCCAATATGCTATTATTATGAAGAAAACTGATCCTAGACCAGCAGTTATCCTAGACAAGCAGCAGCAGTCAGTGGTTTGAGTGAGAAAATTCCACTAGTCTTAAGTCCATGGCCAGGGGAAGGCTAGGCCCTGTCCCAAATGGCACACTTGTGCACTTGCGGTCTTGTGGACTTAGAATGGCCGCCGCGTGCGCGTGTCCATTCAGTCCACAAGACCGTAGGGTGTCCCATTTCAGAAGGGTGCGGACACTTTGCGGTCGATATGTGCTCTTGATGCTCCACAGCAGACTTCTTCCCGACAGTCAAAGCAGCGTTATGTCACGAAAGTGCAGACTTGTAGGAAGACCGCAAGTGTTTTGGGTGCTATTTGGAGCAGAGCCTAAGACTTGCCCAGCCTTACACAAGCTCCAGTGAGGGGGTGGAAAATAATTGTGAAAAACTAAATTACAATGCAAAAACATTATTTAGTGGATCTCAGTGACAAAATGTATGTACAAATGAATTACATGTCCCCTTTAATGTCAGTTTGTCTATTCACAGGAGGAAAAGCATCATACCATGCTCATCACATCATACATCAAATGGATACTGCAGTCAATCGAGGGTGACTGTAATGAAACAAGCAGGGAAGAGATGAGACATAAACTACAGAAGTTACTCTGGCAGTCTTCTTTCTATAATGCTGATACTATATATGGTGAGCACAACATGCAGATAAAGACCTTTGATACGCTGTCAGAAAAAAAAAATGTACAAAAGCAGTCACTGGAGCGGTACTTAAAAGCTACTACTTTAGGGGTAAATAAGGTACAAAGGTGTACTTTTTGGAAGGGTACCGCCCCAGTGACAGCTTTTGTACCTTTTTTTTTCCCAAGAGTGTAGTTTAAATTGTTTTCAGTTCCTTGTTCAGCGTCCATGGATGAAACAAACTGCTATACCTTTTATTGTCACAGACCAAATAACATCCTCGTTTCTTCATGTGGAGAAAGCAATTTTGCTTGGGAAATCTGGTAAACACAAAAAGGCCCTGCAGGTTTTGGTCTATGAAGAAAAAGACCAGCAGGCTGCTGAAAGCTACTGTTGGAGGACCTCTGCTGGACGAGACAGGAAGTTCACACAGGAAATGTTCCTCACCCTGCTTCAAATCTACCTCGAGTCCACTCATCATGTGATCGCAGCAGTGGACCTGCTGAACAAAAATGCAGCATCTTTTGATTTAGTCAGTGTGTTGAGGGTGCTGCCGGGCTCCTGGTCTATGAAACTGGTGTTGCGGTTCCTTTCTGAATCACTGAGAGGAACGGTGCATGACAAAAGAATGAGAGGTCTGGAGATGAGCCTAGCCAAGGTGGAAACTCTAAGACACAAGCATGCCTGGGTGAGACACACTATAAATGAAGCCAATTATCATGCAAAAAGTGCATCTCAAATAATCAGTAAACCCAAACAGCAATGCTAATGTTATTCTTTATGCTCCCAGGTGGAAGCAACGCATGAAAAAATCCGAGTTGACAGAGGATGTGTTTGCTATTCCTGCCAGAAACGTCTTACAGGGCCTGAGTTCCTGCGCAGGCCGACTGGAGAGCTGACACACATATCCTGTCATGGTGGTGAAAACGGTCAATGAATAACAGAGACACTATTATTCACACCTATTCCCATTTACACTACATTTATACTCCTAGCAGATGCTGTCTTACTAGGTTGCGTACAATAAAGACTGTAATTACTTGGACAGCAAGGCAATTACTAGGACAAATTGCTGAGAATATATGACACATGCAAAGCTAGCCAGAAACACCAACTGGAAACCACAACAACTGTACAAATATACTTGTACTACACAATATAGCTGGGATGATACTGTTAAATTTAATAAATACCTGTATAGGACAGATGACAATGTGCACAAATCATTTGTATTATTATATAAGTATCAATATATAATATTATTGCAATTTAAAATACCATTTTTTTATTTTAAAGTTGTCTATTTCAATAGATTTTATGGTGTAGTTTATTCCTGTGATTGCAAAGCTGAATTTTCAGCATCATTACTCCAGTTTTTAGTGTCACATGATCCTTCTGAAATCATTCTAATATGCTAAACATTTCTTATTATTCTTAATGATGAAAACAGTTGTGCTGCTTAATATGTTTGAGGATTCTATGATAATTTTTTCAGGATTCTTTGATTAATAGAAAGTTCAAAAGAACAGCATTTATTTAAAATAAATCTTTTGTAACATTATAAATGGCTTTACTGTCACTTTTGATCAATTTAATGCATCCTTGCTGAATCAAAGTATTAATATCAAATTTCATATAAAATCATTTTAGCATTAATGTTTTTTGTTTGGTTTTTGAAATATGTACTTTCTCTGCAAATAACAGACATACAATTCAAGTGCAAGCCAAAGCCTTGGCATGCCAGTATAAATAATAATAAACTATTCTTTTCAACCATGTTCATTCATGCTTCATATGGATTCATTGAGGCTGTATGTCTTATGACTTGGCTGAAATGACCTTTACATACTATAGTCCTCGAGAAGAGTGCCAGAGAACAAACTATATAATAAACAAGTCGACATCTCTTTTACACCCACTGGACTGGGTTGGCTCAGTGTTGTCTGCTTCTAGCCCAAGCATGGTGTGGAACTGGCAGCCTGACAAACCCAGGCTCCACACCACTTCAGGACATGGTGCTCTCCAGACAAGCCACCTTATGTGGACAAATTCTCAGACCAGACTGTTTAGTTTGTGGACATGAAAAAGTAAATCACAAAACACCTCAAATATGTTATCCACATGAATCATAAAATATATACCGAACAGACTGTGATATGTCGAAGTTAAGCACTGTTGCATGAAGTCTTCTGCTTCCATTCCTATTTTGAATAAATGTCTTGTCACTATTCCTATTGCACTAGCTGGCTTTCAGTGGTGTTTAAACTAAGCTTAAAGATAGATTGATGTGGTAAACTATATATTTGTATATAAATATATATCTAGTGTCTTTATAGTATTCATAGCTTTATTCATAGGTCAAATTAGCCGAACGGATGCATTTTGAGAGCATATGTGTATTTTTACATTATTAAACTTACTGGTCAAATCTCACAAAACCATGTCTACAGTAGGTCACACACACACACACATATATATATATTTATATATATATTGTGAGTATTTTATTCACAATAGAACATAGATAACATAACAAATGTTTAAACACAGAAATGTTACAATTTTATGCACAAAATGAGCTAATTTCAAATTTGATGCCTGCTACAGGTCTCAAAATAGTTGGGACGGGGGCATGTTTACCATAGTGTAGCATCTCCTTTTCAAAACAGTTTGAAGACATCTGGGCATCGAGGTTATGAGTTTCTGGAGTTTTGGTGTTGGAATTTGGTCCCATTCTTGCCTGATATAGGTTTCCAGCTGCTGAAGAGTTTGTGGTCGTCTTTGACGTATTTTTTGTTTAATGTTGCTCTAAAACCTTTATATACCTTTCAGCATTCATAGTGCCTTCCAAAACATGCAAGCCACCCATACCGTATGCACTTATGCACCCCCATACCATCAGAGATGCTGACTTTTGAACTGAACGCTGATAACACGTTAGAAGGCCTCCCTCCTCTTTAGCCCAGAGGAAACGGCGTCCGTGATTTCCAACAAATGTCAAATTTGGACTCGTTTGATCATAGAACTCTTTTCCACTTTGAAACAGTCCATTTTAAATGAGCCTTGGCCCACAGGACACGACGGCGCTTCTGGACCATGTTCACATATGGCTTCCTTTTTGCATGATAGAGATTTAGTTGGCATCT
This sequence comes from Ctenopharyngodon idella, assembly GCF_019924925.1. NCBI lineage: Eukaryota > Metazoa > Chordata > Actinopteri > Cypriniformes > Xenocyprididae > Ctenopharyngodon > Ctenopharyngodon idella. The sequence goes on from NC_067236.1 coordinate 27,716,062, forward strand.
GCAGATGGCACGGCGGATTGTGTTTACCGACAGTGGTTTCTGGAAGTATTCCTGGGCCCATTTAGTAATGTCATTGACACAATCATGCCGATGAGTGATGCAGTGTCGTCTGAGGGCCCGAAGACCACGGGCATCCAATAAAGGTCTTCGGCCTTGTCCCTTACGCACCGAGATTTCTCCAGTTTCTCTGAATCTTTTGATGATGTTATGCACTGTAGATGATGAGATTTGCAAAGCCTTTGCAATTTGACGTTGAGGAACATTGTTTTTAAAGTATTCCACGATCTCTTTACACACTCTTTCACAGCTCTGCCCATCTTTACTTCTGAGAGACTCTGCCTCTCTAAGACATCCCTTTTATAGCTAATCATGTTACAGACCTGAGGGCTGTTTCATAAAACAAGATTAGAAAACAAGCCAGGCTTATTTTAGTTAGTCAGACATATTGTCAGTGAATTCTGTTTCATAAAACAAACTTAAATTAGTTCAAACTCAGTTACTCTGGCAACTTATGCTGGGAAACTAACCTGGTCTGGAGCGGGCTAACTGTCAGGCTAAGCTGAGCTTCTCTAACACTGATCAATAGGAACGCAATGACATTACAGCTGACTCTCTCACATACAATTATTTGACTTTATTAACCACTATCAGTCACTATCAGTTGTGTTGCAAAATTGAGCACCCATTTACTAAATAGAGATAAATAAAAAAAAATTGGTGTAAGTTTAAGGCAATTTTTTGATTAAAATGTAAGTATGATTAATCAAAACATTTAAAGAGAAGTAATTTCTTAAAAATTAAGTGTTATATAGCCCACTGAATCATTCTCAGACTTAATACTGACAAAAATGGAACCACTTGGGAGAGAACTGTCAGGAAAACTTATTTCTTAGGACAAAAGAGGACACTGGTAAAAGAGGATTACCAAATCATTGTTTTAAGTGTGAAAATATAGCAAAAGTAACACAGAAATTCAAAATCAATGGACCTGTGACAAGGCCCCTAAAACAATTAGGTCTTCATTTTTAAGCTTTTATTTAGTGATGAGGGATTTTTTTTTTTTGCTTGACAAAGAGCAGGAGAAATACCATGCAAGTGCCTCAGAGTCAGCAAAAGCTATGAAAAGAGTGACAGAGTAAGAGGCAGCCTGCAGAAGTGACATGCATGGTTGTTGTTCACACTAGAAATAGGCCTGCCTACTGTAGTCAAAGCACAATAAAGTCAGCTAGCCTTCTCCAAGGCCCATATTTACTCAAATATAGACCTCCGGGAATCTATATATCTGTAACCTACAGGTTTTCTTTTCTTACTGGCTAAATGTTTTGTGCCCAAGATTTAATTAGATTGTTTTAAAATATATGAATACATTTCTCGCTGGTTTTGTTTGGCAGCTGTAGTACATTTTATGGTTATTAGAAGAGCAGAAGTTAAAATCACAAAATTAAAAAAAAATATGCACAGACTAAATTTTAATTGGTAAGATGAATCTAAACTCAGTAATTGGCCTACAGTATATTAGCCTTGATTTACCCCATTACAATAGTCCATTTACAGTTACTGCTATCATAAAAATACACTTACTTGTAGGTTTAAAATTGTACATATGGCACATTTGATGTCCAACATCAAATATTTTAGCAAAATGTATATTTTATTGCGCTCCTATGGCGTTCTGTCTGTTTGGAGCGCATGCGCGCAGCAGCGCTCGCTCACTGTGAAGTTTAGCAGCAAAATGGAAATATTTGCATGACTTTCTAACATTTACAGATGGAGAATAAACTTGTGAAATGTAAGTTATGCACTGAGGAAAACACCATGTCTCAAACGCATAAAATAGCACAAAAATGTATGCTGTTTCCTATGGTGGATCGATTTGATCCATGATCGACCTCTAGGGCTGCTTAAGAAAAGCGTGAATGCGCAATTATCTTGACTAGGTAAACCTGGATCAAATTAGCGGGACTTTAGCAGGACGTTTTTTGAACTTTTTTGAGACCTATAGCAGGATTCAAATTTATATATATACACACACACACACACACATTTGTGATTCTAATGGTGTTCAACTGTGTTTTTTAATTTTAATCAGCATAAATTAAAGGCAATAGAACAAATACCTCTATGATATATAAATATTTTACATTTATTTATTTATAAAAAAGGATTTTCACACTGGTGAATGAGTAATGTTAATGAGAATTGTTGGGAAATGTGCTAAATTGTGACTGAAACATGTTACAATGCAAAAAAATCTTAATGGTCCCAAAATAAATAGGCATCAGTTTCTTTAAGTAAAATATATAAAAATGTTAAAAACTTAGGTAAAACCTACACCAGACCGGATGTAATTCATTTGTGTGAAGTATGATGCGAACAGTGTGCACACATGCTTTAGTGTGCAATTGTGCATTAGGGAAAACAAAGTGATTAAAGTATTTGCATATGTGTGCATGTTCAACAAAGAGTGTATAATATTCAATATGCACTGTATTTATGTGTTGACCACACTGACTGTGACTCATTCTGCCCCCAGTTAAAGTTGTCCATTTGCGTACAGGGCCGGGACTGGTTATTTGGGTGGACTCTGAGTTTACTTTAGGATCCCTCCCTTCTTTGATAGCTGCCTCTTGAGGCGTTCAATGTTTTGACATTTCAGGGCTAAGGAGGCTACAAACCCACAAGCTTGCAGTTTTGCAGCAGTTTTAGTAGGTTTGATTTAAAAGCTTTCAGGTGTTATTTATGCTCACCAATACTCAAATAATAAAGCAATCTGGTGCAGATACTTGCTTATATGGCCGGTCAGCATGTCCCCTGGAGAGGAGCCCGAGATCTTTAAAGGCTTTTGCACAGATGGTCATTTTACACATGAGGAAACAGGATGGATGCAAAAATCAACAGTTACAGAACAAATTGTGGTAGAGAACCAGGCACTGGTCCCTCTTTATAAATATCTATACCACAGACAGTGGAAAAGAGGAAAAAACAAAAACATTTTCCTTTCATGCTTCTAAATATAAAAGCAGACATTTAAAATGCTGGTGTTTACTTCAAAACATTTTTATTTTAACAGACATTTTGAAATGCATTGGAAACGTACCCTGCATTTTAAAACGAAATCGGTTTTATACCGTGTGTTTATTCATAGCAGAATTTAATGGGGCATATAGATTAAGTGGTGCCATTATATGATTCACATATAAACATTGATCAGCGAACGTAAACAGAAGCTCAACCAAACCTAAACAAATCTCTTGCGGAAGCTCAAATGTGCTGCGTAACATTGGTTCTCATTGGTTCTCGCATGTTAAGTAAACATGCTTGAGCTTCCGTTTACCATATCTGATGTGTGTGTTGATGAATGTTTATATGTGAATATAAGCCTAAATTCAATATGTTCATCATACTGTATAAAGCAATCATGTCTCTTCAGAAACTTTGGACTAAACCACTCAATTCACATGGATTAGTTTTACGATTTCTTTATGAACTTTAAAGTGTCAAAGTGTCAGTTGCGTAGCTGTCTATTGAGAGACAGAAAGCTCTCAGATTTCATAAAAAGATTTTCATTTGTGTTCTGAAAATGAACAGGTGTGGAACGACATGAGGGTCAGTAATTAATGACAGAATTTTAATTTTTAGGTGAAGTATCCCTTTAAGACACACAATGAAATGTGTCGTGACAGACTTTATGAGTATATATAGTAAAACCTGTGTCACTAACCCGCACAATAAAAAAAATACAAAAAAATGATAATATATGTTCATTATATAATGTTGTTCCAAAAAATGTATGTTTATAATCACTGATATCAATGCTTTATTTTTTTTATTCTAGGCATGAACACAAGCTTTGGCAGAAGTAAAAATGATCCATTTTAAATTTCTAAATTTCAGTGTGGCTTCAGAAGACAAGTCAACTACTTTTTCTTTTCTTTTTGGATCTTGACAGTTCCTCAACATCATGAACTCTGTTTTTTGCGTTCCTCTGGAATACTGTAAACCCGAATAAGTTGGCAAAACTCAAAAAATTTGAGGTAATCAGTTAAGAAATTCAAAGTTTAAGTAAGCAGAACTGGCAGATTTCAATTCTGTACTTATACATTTTATTTGCTCTTAACTTGAAATTATTGAGTAAGTTAATTTATATATTAAACTTAAAATTACATAATCAACATATTTTTAGTAGTGGAAATTTAGCTAGCTATAACTAGCTAATTCAGCAAATGCTAATTGGTAACACAATGCTTTTAATAACATTAGCATAGCATAGCAATTGCTGAAAGAAACGTTGTACAATCAATGTAGAACATACACCCACATAGCAGAAACTTTTTTAATTTGGGATAGCAAAGCGTTAAACACTACTAAGCCCCTTACTTAACATTAATCTTGCACACAAAAAAACATATTTTAGCATTAATTCTCCCTTTTGAGTGTCATGGAAAGCATGCTAGGAAATAGAAATCCAAGCCCAGTTTTATGTAAATTTAAGTTTGTCTAAATTAAAAGAAACGAGTTCATAAAACTCAAAACAATTAAACAATTCAGATTACTGCAAATGTGTCAGTTTCGTGAACTCAAAAGAAAAATAAAGTTCTAAATACTTATAAAAGTTAATTTGATTGAACTAATTTGTTTAATTTGAGTCTGCCCTACTCAAACCAATTAATTATTTTGAGCGTTAGGGTTTACAGTGAAATTTACTAACATAAAGGTTTTGAAATGCATGAGGGTGAGTTAGTAATGACTGGTGAACTATCTCTTTAAGGCAAACACAGAGATGCTCAGTCAGCTGTTAGTACCAGCGATGCCAACAAGAAATAATCCTGAGACATCTGTTGGGCATGTGAACAAAAACACATCACACTGTGAGCGCATACTGGTAGCGTCAGGTAGCTGCTTAAATACAACCATGGGAACCGGTACTGTATAAAAGAGGAAGTGCATCTTGGACACTTTTAGCAAATACGCCACAAATGATTGCAACATATTCTTTATGACGCATTTTTATGGCCTCAGTGGTTGCTGAAACACAAGGGGAATCTTAATTTGCAACCTTTGGATAGCAATAATGGTAAGGTACCAAAGAAACATAAAGATAGAACCATCTCTAATTTGCAGTTTCCTTGAAGAAGCTAATGCTATAGTGAGTAATGTGAGTAGTGATCAAAACATATCTATTTTTCAACCTCTATAAGCAACGCTGTCATTTCCATAGCTTTCTTTACCTTTGGTTTTGGAGCCAGGCCACCAGGGGATAGTCACAGGATAGACCACTGGAGACACCGGGGGAGAGGCGAAGACCACAGGCTCTTACCATGCATCCTGGCTCCCAGACATGGCCTGTAGTATGGCGTGTAGAATAATCCCACAGCAGGGCATATGGGATTTGTTCATTCCCGGCACACATCCCTTCTCTGCTTTGTCTAGCCGTCGTGCCCTCACACAATGGACTGAATGCTCATTGTTAGCATGTTTGACGGCCATGCAAACAGTCTAATTAACATGTAACAATGGCAATGTCAAACTTTAGCTGCCTGCCAATTTGTCATCAGAGTGCTATTTAAAGGCTAAAACGAAATTTGTTTAGTATGCAGAAGAGCTATGCAAGCTGGCAAGGTGAATTGGTTTTAAACTTGCAGTAAATGGGGCCTTTTGCATGCAGATGTTTTTGAGAAGTAAATATAGATTCATGAACACGCCATACTTCTGTACTCAACTGGAAACCTGTTTATCTTCTACTTACGGGTTATTAACATAATGAGTGGGACTATGAGGACTAATGACTCCATGAGATTGGTTGCTGTCCATAAAAAACTCTTGGCTCAAATGTGTTAATTAAGGGAAAATGAAGATATTGAGTTTAAATATTATATAATAAGGCCAGGAAATTTACAGATCTTGGAATCGTAAAACAATATTGCCATGCTGGCACTAAACTGAGTGTATGCTCAAGGGTGGTTCCCTTGACTGGCTTTTGAACTTGAGGACCCGAGTGTAATATACATTTAAAGTAGTTTTCCTAACCCTATCCCAGCTTCTGGAAAGGAAAGCAATTGCTTTTGCTGACTCATGAAAGTACACATTGTGACATTGTTATCCTTGTTTTTGGTGTGTTAACCCTCTGATGCTCCACTACAGTTAAAGGCCATTTTTAACTATTCAGGGTGGTTAAAACCACTATCATTTTCCCATACCTATAATTCCATATGATTATCCACTTTATATGTCATTGCATTTTTTTCTCTTTAATGTAAGAAAAATTCAGCATGGCTGATGAAAGAAGCACAAAGTACTTCATAGAATATCTAGAATGATCAATAGAGTAGGATCTAAGGAATAATTCTGGTAACACTTTACAATAGTTAATGCATTAGTTAACATGAACTAACAATAAGCAATGAATTTAAAAGCACTTATTAATCGTTGTTAATTTTAGTAAGAATACAATTGTTCATTCACTCAAAAAAAAAAATGCTGGGTTGTTTCAACCCATGTTGGGGTCAAATATGCACAAACCCAACCACTGGGTTTAAAAATTTTGTTTAAAAATTTAAACCAAGGGTTGGGTTTGTCCATATTTGACCCCAACATGGGTTGAAACAACCCAGCATTTTTTAGTTAATTAGAAGTCTTGTTTGTTTGCGTTAGTTCAGAGTGCATTAAAGGCATAGTTCACCCAAAAATGAAAATTTGATGTTTATCTGCTTACCCCCAGGGCATCCAAGATGTAGGTGACTTGTTTCTTCAGTAGAACACAAATGATGATTTTTAACTCCAACCGTTGCAGTCTGTCAGTCGTATAATGCATGTCAATGGGAACACAATCTATGAGAGTAAAAAAACATGCACAGACAAATTAAATCCCGCGGCTCGTGACGACACATTTATGTCCTAAGACATGAAACGATCGGTTTGTGTGAGAAACCGAGCAATATTTATATAATTTTTTACCTCTAATACACCACTATGTCCAACTGCCTTGAGCGCACGCAAGGCATCCGGTGCGTGAGGTGTGTACGCACTCTGGCGTAGTTTAAAGGATTAGTCCTTTAAGTCTAGCCTAAGTCTAAATGTCTAGTCCCATATTAGTGTTTGGGTGTCTGCTATATATAGAATCTAATTTGGAATGATAACTTTGTTACATGCGAAACATGCAAAACTTTGTCACTTTGTCACATGTGATCACAGGCGAAAAAAGTGGGACAGCATATTTATTTTTGCGTTTAAGTTCAGTACCAGTAAACAAGTGCTTATAGGGTTAGTTCACCCAAAAATGGAATTTCTGTCATAATTACCCTCATGTCTTTCCAAACCCGCAAGACCTTCGTTCATCTTCAGAACACAAATTAAGATATTTTTGATGAAATCTGAGAGCTTTTTTATATCCCATAGAAAGCAACGACATTACCACATTCAAGGTCCAAAGAAATATTAAAGACTTAAAAGCATCAACATGACTACAGTGGTTCAAACTTAATGTTATGAAGCGACAAGAATACTTTTTGTGCGCAAAAACAAAACAAAGATAATGAATTTATTCAACAATTTCCTCTCTACCCTGTCAGTCTCCTACGCAGTTGACGCAGTGAACGCAGTGAACGCGGTGCAGCGCTTCCAGCCAATACAGACTCCGGCCAATACAGAGTCGGCGTTCTGACGTAGAACCTGGAAGCGCTGCAACGTGTCTTCAACGTAAACAGTGTAGGAGAATATCAGGGTTGAGAGGAAATTGTTGAATGAAGTCATTATTTTTGTTTTGTTTTTTGTGCACAAAAAGTATTCTCATCGCTTCATAACATAACCTCAACAACCACTGTAGTCACATGAACTACTTTAACAATGTCTTTACTACCTTTCTGGACCTTGAATGTGGTAATTTTGTTGCTTTCTATGGGAGATATTAAAAAAAAAAAAAAACTCTCAGATATCATCAAAAATATCTTAATTTGTGTTCTGAAGATGAACAAAGGTCTTACATGTTTGGAACGACATGAGGGTGAGTAATTAATGACATTATTTTCATTTTTGGGTGAACGAACCCTTTATTCTAAAGAGTAAAATCTGGTGCAAAACAAATTTATGATAGTTCAGACAATAAATTACTATTATGATTATGATAATCAATGTTTTTTTTCACTTGGGACTCTTCATGAGGAAAAAAGATATAAACAGTGAAGAGAATCAATCGTTTAACATGTTCTGACCAGCAAAATGTACTCTTAAACTCTTTTACAGCAACTCTGCGGATTCATCCGAAATATAACGCTGTTGATTAAAGGTTGAACATTCCTTGACATACACTTAAGAACCTACAAACAGCATCAGCCATGCAGTAATTAGAAATTCAGCAACATCACTTTCAACAGATGAACACACCCAAACAAAACGCAGCATGGTGGGAGAAGAACTATATGCACAAGCAATTCCCAGTGGCACATGCTGAGAAATTATGAGACCCCAACCACACAGTAATGTTCAAGCATGTTATCAATTTTCATAAAGTTCCCATGAAGACACATCTGTTGAACCCTGGGACAATGAATGGTTTTACACCCTAGCTTTAAATCGAAATGTAAAGAATGAGCATTTATTTTATGGGTAACACTTTAAGGTTCATTAGTTAACATTAGTTAACATGAACTGCACTTCTACAGCATTTATTAATCTTTGTTAATGTTAATTTCAACATTTACTAATTTGGTTTTAATAATGCACAGTGGGCGAGTGTGTTTTAATTGAACTGTGCTACTGTAAAGAGTTTGTTGGCTGAGAAGAGATGTGACCTTATAAAAAGCAAGGTACATCTCTATATAGATGTCAGAGGCACTATCATGATTTATTAGCATAAAAACTGTGCACTTCTATATCCATATAGGCTATATGAGTGTTGGATTATGTCTTTTTATTTGCAAGTATGCAAAGTTTCAACCTAAGTAACCTGTCACAGTTTAGGAATATCAAAAAAGCTATTGTATATTCACAATAACGAGCACATGGTGTGAAGTTAACTGTCAGCCGCTTATATCTCACATCAAGATAGATAGAGATTGAGTAGGCGCTGCTTTAAAAAGCACACGGTTCATAATGTTGGGCTCTGGCGCATTTCTGTCCTTTAATTTGGAAAGGGCGTTTCAGAAATGTCACGGAACTTAGAAAGATAATGGAGGGTAAATGTATAGATTACAGTGGATTTCCAAGGTCCAACGATATAATTTGGCTAATTTCAATGGAACAAACCCACAGGCGGAAACCTGTAAATGTAGTTTAACACTGATAAAAATCTTCAGTTGACTTTAAATGTTCAAAAAACAAAAGGCACTTAACTCTGGTCCTTTAAAGAGATGCTTATTATATTTTTCTGCCAAATAAGAAGATCATTTCTGAAAAGCATCGTATTTATATAACATACAAGATTATTCATAGGTAGTTTATGCAAGGCTGCCATGTTTAGAAACCAAGCAAAAGAGTTTATTTCCAAGCAAAATTGCCTCTTAAGTGGTGATGAAGGATAAAGAAAACCTGTCCAGATGAAAATGTTTGGATCTTGGCCACCTGCTCTGGTTTGTGGATGAATGAGCGGATATTTTAATGGAGTAACATATCTTTAAGGAAAAGCAAATCAAACCGAGTAAGAAAATCTTCTGAAGGTAATTTGTCTGCAATTGTCAGTTCTAAGTTGGAACATCTGTAAAAGAGGAAATTTGAAGTTTTATTTCTACCACTAATAGCTGAATTTTGACCAAATACAACTTACCAAATGCTCTAAACCCACGTTTCTGGCAAGTTTAGCCCTGTGGTTTCAGCTGTTCTATTTGTACACCATAAAACCACAAACTGCCCTCTCTGAATTTATTCATATGTCACTACAAATAGCTTAGGTATCCCCTTAAATCAATAAACACCTTAAAAGTGACTCCTTTAAAAATGCATCACTCCTTACGAAGTATACTGTATATCAAAGCTACCAAAAATGAACTTAATTAATTTAATTCTCATGCAAGAATGTCTTATCACACAACACAGGACTACAGCACACTGGAAAAATTTAACATCCCGTTCTGGAACACTAAACTTCATAGTGTTGTTCACTTCTGTTTTGAGGCCAGAATGTTGCTATTGAGGAAAAACCTCAGAAGAGATCATTACGTGGGGCAGAGAAGACCATCTTACATGTGGTTCTTAAAAGTCAACAGGTCATCAGTTGTGGTTCCTGAAGAGCAACTTTGGCACATGCTGAAATTACAGAGATCACTGCAGCTCTCAAATACTCTTGAGGTTGTCTCATAGTTTGGTGCCAAGCTCCTATATTAGCCCAGACTTTCCGCTGAGGACCCGTCTACTCATTCGGACTCCAGCTGTTTATGACTGGCATAGTTTATAAATGCATTAGCCCACAAATATATGTTTCTAAAATCTGTCTGGTAGTGTATGTCTTGATTCAGCATGGTTATTTAAATGACATCTCTTGTTTATTAAAAGAGGAAATGCTAGTTGTAATTTCTTACATATTATTTAAGAATTTATGGATCATTTTAAAAAGAATATTGCACCATATCGAACTTTGGAATAACTACAGCCTCCATTAACCAATTAATAATAATCATGGATATTTTCATATCTCAAAAAGTGTGTATGTCTATATGTTTAAGGCCTGCAGAAGCAAGGTAAAATCAGCACCAAATACCTACATCTCTCCCTCTTCGCATTAACCAGACAAATAGCATTAGTTTTATTCTGTATTATGTCCTATTACTTCCCAACCCAAAGAAAACTATGAACGTTTAACTATTAAAAGGTGTCAAGGGGATATTAATTTAATGTTCCTTTTCACTTATGTTAGGTTAAAATTATAATTCTGTCATCATTTATTCACCCTCAAGCGGTTCCAAACTTGTATGAGTTTCTTTCTTCTGCTGAACACTAAAGAAGATGTTTTGAAGAATGCTGGTAATCAAACAGTTGACGGTAGCCATTGATTGCCATTGAAAATACTATGGAAGTCAATGGCTACTGTCAACTGTCTGGTTACCAGCATTTTTTGTTTGTTTTTTAAAACATGTATCACATGCCATGATGTGTATTAAGTTGGCTTGCACTATATATGTTTCACGCTTCAGAATTTGAACATAGTGAGCATCAATGTTGCCTGGTTTTCACTATGCATTGTGGGACTTTTTAAGACAGCCCTTAAAGGGTTAGTTCACCCAAAAATGAAAATTATCCCATGATTTAATCACCCTCAAGCCATCCTAGGTGTATATGACTATCTTCTTTCATATGAACACAATCGGAGATATATTTAAAAATGTCGTTAGTCCTCCAAGGTTTATAATGGTAGTGAATGGGGGGCCACATTTTGAAGTCAAAAAAAAAAAAAAAAAAAATGCATCCATCCATAAAAAAAGTAATCCATACGACTCCAGGAGGTTGATAAAGGCTTTCTGAAGCGAAGCAACATTTTTTTTGCAAGAAAAATATCCGTATTTAAAACTTTATTAACTATAATAACTAGCTTTCGGCATATGGCCGTACACATCGATTTGCGGCAGAAGAGTTACCTCTGACCCAGTGGCGTGCAGTGGTGTTCTGAAATGAGGAGGCACATTTTTTATTTATTTATGAATCAATGTAAATTCATGTGCATTACTCTTAACGTTGACACATCTTCCTTGTTAAATGAACATTACTTTACATTACATCAAAAAAGAAAAAAAGAAACCAAATTCAATTCTATCATGTAATTTTACATTAACAATGTATTGTAATAAATGTTCTATTTATCAAAACCAAGTCAATCTCATCAAGTTAGTGTTTTAAGCATTTCTACATTCATTCCAAAATAATAACTAAAGGCAATAATAATTTAAACAATATATTTTATTTGTGTATTTATGTTTTTCTTTTTAATAGTCAACTTGAGGCTATTTTGGATCATAAGTCATGCTCCGTAAACACCGTCTGTCACAGACACGAATTGTATTTTTAATTTCACCTAGCTGATTGCACTAAAAAAAAACCCGCAGTCATCGTGTTTTCAGTCCATGTCAAGTTTGATTTTTACGTGACATAAAGCGGTGATATCTAACTGGGTGATGTGTTTACTTACTTTTCAATTAGTCTTCCCATTGACGCCATCATTTGTTCATTCAGACTGACGCGTGGAACATGCACGTCAACAAGAGGCGGGATTTATCGCACAAACCAATCATAACCAATTACATCCAATCATAGCGCGATGGAGACGTTGCCTCCTCTCACGTGACTTTCCCCCATTCATTCTCAATTACCCCCCACAAAACCTACCGCACGCCGGGGGTCTGATGGTTTTCTATGAGAGCAAAGGGAGGCATGACTCCTGCTGTAACTTTACCTGCGGGTGTCGCTGTTGGGCAGTGTTCCTTAAGAAATACTTTTTAATCATTTAAAAAGTCATAATTTGTAATATTTGTGTTGTTTTATATGTAATATGGATTATTTTCTAGGGATGCACCGATCCGCCTTTTTCGCTTCCGATACCGATTCCGATACCTGGGATTCAGTATCGGCTGATACCGATCCGATATTCAAGTAATAATAAAAAAAGTGCTGAATTACCTAGTAAACTGCATGCCTCACTGTGTGGAAGAAACTGGGATCATTCTTTTGTGCAAGGTATCAGGCTTGACTTAAATATTACTTTCCTAACGTTGTAAAACAAAATAACAAACAGACACAAATGTAGTGAATTATTTATTAAATAATTGTGCATCAGTGCAACAACTGTAAATAAACCAATAGCTTCACTAGCTTGGTAGACATTCAAAATAAACAGGAGTCCAGCTGATTCCTTCATCCATGACTCATGGTTTGTTTTTCATGAATGTTTGAGTCATACATGACATAAACTAAATATATTTATATATAAATATAGGCTATACAATAAAATTAAAAGACATTTCTTTTAAATTTATAGCGGAGTTTTTTTTAATGAGGCAGCAACATATGATATATAGGACAGAACAAAAATGCTATTAACAATCTTTCATTGCGCAAAAGTATTATAATATGAACGGCTCCCATACAGAGCAGCACAAAGCGCTTATGCGCATCCCGTGTGCAGAATGATGCGCTTGAAGCATCATGGAGTCGCTGCGCGCAGCGGCAGCGCTCCGCAGTGAAAAGTTCAAAGCACAAAGTGAAGATATACTGATGCGTATTGTATGACCGGTATCGTTGTCTACAGATGAAGTATAATAATAGAAACATTGATTCATCTTGGAGAGAGTTTCATTGTGTTGACTGTCGTAACCGAACGCAACACGTATAAATGCTGAATTGAGAATGACTGACAGCCGCAGCGGAGGGAGGCATTTACGTGAACTTTAATTTAACGAGTTAAATATTTATCTGTACCTCAAATTAAACTATGGAATGGCTTCAGAACACTTGGAATATAGTGCACGGAAACGTTATGGTGCTTTTTAATGTTTTTGTGCCTTTTGTGGAGCTTAACAATAACACAGAATAGTACACGCACAATATCGGATTTGGATCGGTCCCATCCGGCCGATACCTGATCCGGCAAAAATGGCAGTATCGGAGCCGATACCCGATCTGAGTATCGGATCGGTGTATCCCTATTATTTTCTCATCCTATTTATTTTTTATTTTTTTCCCCCCGTGAGGAGGCACTGACTTCCTTGCCTCCTCGGAGGAAACGCCCCTGCTCTGACCCTACGCACGGATAGAGGATAGAGCAAAACAAAACACCGGTCACGTATTAGAAGTCTAAAACAATCATTTTTAAAGATAAATGTCGCAGGATTTCTATATAAGATGAGCTTGAGTTTGTTGCACAGCCCTATTTGTTTGAACCATGAGAGGCGTCTAAGCCTTCCTATTTTTAAATATATCTCCAATAGTGTTTGTCTGAAATAAGATAGTCATATACACCTAAAATGGCTTGAGGGTGAGTAAATCATGGGATAATTTTCATTTTTGGGTGAATGTTCCTTTAAATGTCCCTTTAAAATGGCTGACTCCCTGATCAGTGTCCTAACTACTGAACTAGGGAGCTGATTGAGATGCACGCATAGAAATGTTTAAACAAACATTTGGTGAAATCTCTCTGGTGACATATGTCGGGCTTCTGCAAACATTTAGTCTGCTTAAACCACACCCCTTCACAATTGACTGAAAGTTGGCATTCAATTTTGAGTGCAACACCCACATCTCAAAATCCAATCAAGAACCAATGGATGGAATAAAACCAAGTCCCCATCCTAGTTTTTTTTTTCTTTTTGTTTTTTTAATAGTCCGTTAGGCCTACACTGTACACTGTACATCACAATAAAGAACAAAAGATCTGTCGCTACTTGCGTTTCATCGCAACTTTAATGTAGATTGTATTAATTCACATTTATATTCAAGCTGATTATAACTGTACAGTGTAACACAGCCTCTGTACTTTTTTGCTTTGACAACTGCATTGCAGAACACTTCCCTATACTCCAACGTGTTCTTTAGGCCTTTTAGATGTTTGTCGTGTTTTATTCTAAAACCGCTTAAATTGTTTCTTGCAGACAGAAAACCTGCAATTATCTTTGGAAGACACTCTTGGATCAGTTATTATCTTTAAATACAGGACTTAACCACCAAAATTTATGTTCTGAAAAACCCATTAGGTAGCTTTATTTAACCGATTTCTTTAAGTGATTCTGATTCCCTGAAGCGAGGGATATATTTTTCCTCCCATGCTGACATGAAAGAGTGAAAGGCGAGACATGTCTGAAAGGTAGAGAATCAGACATACCAACTCCAAAGAAAGAGTCTCTTTGTTGCTGATGCCTTTAGAAGACCCACCTATAGGTGGAGATGCAAAGCAAGTGAAGCCAATAATGCGTTTAACTCAGAGCTGAGCACTTGACACCATCAACACACCTTTCACTTTCACGTTTTAGTACCTGTGATCTTTATATACTGCCACTTGGGACAAATAACAATGATGGTATCAGCGTTCGTTTGAGGTTTCATGATTGATGAATAATGTCCCAGAGACCAGTTTCAGAGTGTCTATTTCCGAGACCCTATAATTTCACCGCCAATCTACTTGAGTAGTTCCCATCCACCCTTCCATTCATAAAACTCAGAGTAGCTTTTAGTGGTACAGTTAGTTTATTGAAATCTTAAATTTGTATCCCAGTCTAGATGGGGTATCTTTAGCTCTCACTCAAAGGCAGATCCCTGTTGCATCAACCAATAATTATTATATAGCATGTTCTCCTCCTGGGTGAGGAAGTGCTCTGGTCACTGGGAGGTGAACCAGAAACATCTCATGTATTTTTAAATAAGAGATTAGTAAGCTAATGAAGGTTGGAGGTTCAAACCTGTATTACCACCATTGTGGCCCCTCAGTAAAACACTTGACCCCAGGTTGCTCTGAGGCAGTTGTTCTAAGAGTACAGTATAGGTTGTGATATTTATGGTCCAGGCAGTGTATTTGTCTTATTCAACAAAATATTTGCATTTTCTTTGAAACTGGATACTTGTTTTCCATCAGAATAGACTGCTACATTTGAATGGCAAAACATCTATAATATAATGAATTTCATCACATTGTAGATGTTTTGCTGTTCAGAAGTGTATTCAATGAATTTCATTACTCGGCTACTTTTAATGGCAAAACATCTACAATTGTTAATTTCATGAAACATTTATAATATATGGATTTCATTACGTCATGGATATTTTGCCATTCAAAAGTAGCTGTGTATTTTGGTGGAAAAAGTACCAATATAGAATCATTCATTGGTAATTGGTAGCTTCCTTTTCAATCAAAATACACAACTGTTTTTGAATGACAAAACATCTGCTGTAAAAAAAAATTAGATATTTGCCATTTCTGTTTTATTTCTCTCTCTCTCTCTCTCTCTTATATATATATATATATGTGTATGTACACACACTGATCAGGCATAACATTATGACCACCTTCCTAATATTGTGTTGGTCCCCCTTTTGCTACCAAAACAGCCCTGACCCGTCGAGGCATGGACTCCTGAAGGTGTGCTGTGGTATCTGGCACCAAGATGTTTGCAGCAGATCCTTTAAGTCCTGTAAGTTGTGAGGTGGGGCCTCAATGGATCGGACTTGTTTGTTCAGCACATCCCACAGATGCTCGATTGGATTGAGATCTGGGGAATTTGGAGGCCAAGTCAACACCTCAAACTCGTTGTTGCGCTCCTCAAACCATTCCTGGACAATTTTTGCTTTGTGGCAGGGCGCATTATCCTGCTGAAAGAGGCCACAGCCACCAGGAAATATCGTTTCCATGAAAGGGTGTACATGGTCTGCAGCAATGCTTAGGTAGGTGGTACGTGTCAAAGTAACATCCACATGGATGGCAGGACCCAAGGTTTCCCAGCAGAACATTGCCCAAAGCATCACACTGCCTCCGCCGTCTTGCCTTCTTCCCATAGTGCATCCTGGTGCCATGTGTTCCCCAGGTGAGCGACGCACACGTACCCGGCCATGTATGCGATGTAAAAGAAAACGTGATTCATTAGACCAGGCCACCTTCTTCCATTGCTCCATGGTCCAGTTCTGATGCTGACCAATATCAGTATCTATCTGATGCTTGATAGATACTGACCACTGCAGACCAGGAACACCCCACAAGAGCTGCACTTTTGGAGATGCTCTGACCCAGTCGTCTAGCCATCACAATTTGGCCCTTGTCAAACTCGTTCAAATCCTTACACTTGCCCATTTTTCCTGCTTCTAACACATCAACTTTGAGGACAAAATGTTCACTTGCTGCCTAATATATCCCACCCACTAACAGGTGCCGTGATGAAGAGATAATCAGTGTTATTCACTTCACCTGTCAGTGGTCATAATGTTATGCCTGATCTGTGTTTTTTTTTTTTTTTTTTTTTTTTGTCTTTTGTCTTTTGAATGGCCATTAATAGAGAACAATACTTTTTCACTTTTTTTGTTACAGTGTCCACCAGCAGGGGCTCAGTCATTTAATGGAATATTTAACCCCAAATAAATAAATAAATAAATTCTCATCATTTACTCACACTCAGTTTTAAACCTGTATGACTTTCTTCTTTGGAACACAAAAGAATATATTTTGAAAAAATGTCAGCATTTTTTTTCTCCATAATGAAAGCTGATGGAGTCCAATTTTTCCTGTGTTCCACAAAAGAAAGAAAGCCATACTGGTTTGGAACAACATGAGGGGGGTAAAATTGTGTCAGAATTTGAATTTTTAGGTGAACTGCCCTTTAAGAAATCATTATAGTAGAATATTAGTGTCTGCAATGACAATGAATTCACTTTTTTAACAATAGCTTTCTGTAGGTAGACACTTAATTCAGATGTACAGTATCTTGTTAATTTTATTAATGTCTACAATGCAAGCCATAATGGTTATTATAAAGTAAGATGGTAACCACAACAAGAGTGTCAGAGAGGGTAATGAGTTTAACAGAGGCCTACATGGCTGAAGGGTAATGTATTTCTTTCATTTCTTTCATCTTTTCCTCTGTTACTGCAAAGTGAAGTCACCGTAACCTAAGTGCTGTGTCATTTTATGGGCCTATGACACAGCTCATAAAAAGAAAACTAAATCACTCACATGACGGTATAGACTTTTAATGACCTATACAGCAAACAGAAGCATGATTTCATCAGATGGACACATCTTGAGATCTCATGTTGCGAGCTAAGTGATGAAAACCCTCCATGCTCTTCGTTTTGACAGTTTTCAAAAGTAAAGACATAAATTAACAGAACCTGAAAATGTAACAAAAAGACAGACTCCACCCATACTTGCTCTGTCATTAAACTAAATGTCAGTAGCATTTTGAGTCACTCGCCTCCTTGGTGGGTTGTACACAAACACAAACATAGTTTGCAAAAAATGAATGTTTGCTGGAGACTTCACTGCAGGAGGTGCAACGACATGTTTAGAAAGAACTGTTGTCAGCAGAGGAAAGTGTTCATGGAGTTAGCACACACTTAAAGGCATAGTTCACCCACAAATGTAAATTTTGCCATCCTCATTTACTCATCCTCATGTCATTCCTAACCCATATGATGTTATTTTATCTGCATGTGGAAGACAGAAGGAGAAACTCCATGTTTTTCACTAATAAGCTTGTCTTCCAGAGAGAATCTGATCACTGAGTTCAACTCAAGAACCAGATCAGTTCATTTATGAATAATTCTTTTACATTTGCATTTGTTCTTTTAGCAGACGCTTTTATCCAAAGAGACTTACAAATGTCATAGAGCCAACAATATTCATATGCGATGCCAAGTTTATAATAAACTAGATTTTTAAAAAGGTTGCTTTTGGCATGATTCTTTTCAGTGAACCAGTTCATCCACTTCTTCAGTTGAACTCAATGACTCAATTCAATTAGTCAATTAAATTTTAGCTTGTTCATGACTCAAAGCTATTTAGCGTCACATATAATTGGAAAGCTTGAAGTCAGTAAGAATTTTTTTTAAAAAGAAGTTAATACTTTTATTAAGCAAGAATTCTTTAAGTAGCCTAAGCAATAAGGTACTCGAGGCTGTGCTGTATGGTGAATAAGTCACGGCTGTAGGGCGTTGTTAGGCACGGTGCGAAGCGGAGTACCTGCAACCCCTTCAGCCGTGATTTATTCACCATACAGCACTAGCCTCGAGTACCTTATTGCTTTTATAAAACGGTAACCACACAATACAAATATTAAAGCCAAAAATATGTATCAATGCAACTTTCATGAAGTAAAATCATTAAAAGCCTTCCTTCCGCCGGAAAAAATAGTCCCTGACCGTGAACAGCAACAGAAGTTACATTATTCCGCCATTAGATGGCGGCAAATACTGTCTTTATGAGTGTGTCAGTCAGTAGCGAAGACTTTTACATTGAAAAGACTGAATTGTGAACACAGAACAAGACGCAACTGACAAATGCTTTGACTAGTGCTGTCAGTCACGGGAAAGGACAAGATAATACATCGGACATTTAAACAGATTTTTTATTATGAACATGACCTGAAAGAAAATGCTAAATCTGGATGCAGGTAGTAAACTCGCTCAAACGATCTCTTTCTCACAACACTCTTCTACATAATACAGTAAGCTTCAATGAACAATATCAATTGAGAACATACAGTTTACGTTGCTAAGAGTGGTTGCTAAGGGTGTTGTGTAGTGATACACAGAAGCGTTGGGTGAAGCGGTCATAGCCGTGTTTTATCGTGAATAAAACACAGCTATTGACCAATTAGAATCAAGGACAGGAACTAACCGTTTTATAAATTGATCTAAGGTGAAAGTAAAGACTTACGCTGTTACAAAAAATGTCAAATAAATATCAAATAAATGCTGTTGCTTTTTAACTTTATAGAATCATCAAAGAATCCTAAAAAAAAAAAGATCTCAGTTTCCACAAAAATATTAAGCAGCACAAACTGTTTTCAACATTGATAATATTAAGAAATGTTTCATGAGCACCAAATCAGCATATTAGAATGATTTCTGAAGGATCATGTGACACTGAAGACTGGAGTAATGGTGCTGAAAATTCAGCTTTGCCTTCACAGGAATACATTTATTCCAGGAATAAAAACATTTTTTTTTTTTTTTTATTGTAATAATATATAACAATATTTTACTGTTTTTACTTTATTTTCAATCAAATAAATGCAGCCTTTGGCATAAGACACTTCTTTCAAAAACCTCAGATTTTCAAAAAAAAAAAAAAAAAAAAAAAATCTTACCGACCACAAACTTTGAATGGTAAGAACCTTCGTTGTAATTAACCTTTCACCTTTTGTGTTCCACAGAAAAATAACATACAGGTTTAAAGTGATATGAAAGTGACTAAATGATCACACAGTCTTCATTTTTAGGTGAACTATCCCTTTAAATACAACACCGTTGATCACATCAGAATTAAAGGAAGAGGAAAAGTCATGTCTTTGGAAAAAATTAAGTGTCTGAGTGTAGGTTGTAATCAAACACGTGCTGCAGACAGCTGATATTGTGATCTTTCTTTTAGATGTCAAGCCATGTCTAACAGCATGTCTTCCAATTCTCAGCAATGCAGTATTTTACCAAGTCAAAGAAGTTGGTTTTTCAGGAGCAGAACATGTTAAAACAATGCTTGTCAAATGCAATTATTGTTCTAAACTATTTAGGCACCACTTTGGAAAATTATACTTGATTGAGACTAATTCTGAAAATTGGAGATGTTGAAACAAACTTCATGTTCAGGGAACACTTAATGATACACTATGTGGCATAAATCTTCCATGATGTGCGCAAAAGGGATCTTCCATTCAACCTAGTCTTTCCGCTTCAGTAAACAGGAGTAGGCCTACTTCATATATGGAGTCATAAGGGCAGAACCATACAATATATGTTATTATGTAAAGATTTAGGAGCTGTTGCCTGCCGCACATAGCTGATCATGATCTTACCTCAAGACCACTCTTGTGTTGTAGAGGGTATGATTAATTGGGTGTGCACGTTTCCCATGCACCCAAAAATAAATTGGAGAAAAAATCCAGCAGCAGCCTCAGAAAGTGAGGGAGAGCTGTGTGAGAAGACCCAATTTAAGGAAATAAAACATGATGAAAGGACCATAATGGCAAGAAATGCTTAGTGAGGAAGATGCTGACAAATCCAGAAACATTCAAAGAGTACATTTAAAGAGTACTGTACAAAATGTGCCCCCTTCTGGACACTTTGAGAAATTATCATAGTCTCTCTCCACACAAGAGGGTAAAAAAGTCAAAGTCAGATGTATTTTCCAGAACGTCTTTTTATATATTCTTTATTAGCTGTTTCTGGGTGAAGCACTTACAAAAATACACACGTAAAGAACCATAAACTTGTTTGGCCTGAAATAGTAAATTTTATGAAAGCCTCACACACTCTCAGAACAGACACGCTGAACAAACAGAGTCAAAGTGGCTCCTGTATGAGCATTTCTCAAGGAAAAGAGTTAAATGTGTTCTCTAATGGTCAGACATATTTGGATCCATCGTGTTTGTTGTTATGGACAGCAGGAGGTTTTCAGTTCCCACACCAACCTGCTGAATCTGTCTTCCCTCTTATGTTTTTGTATATGTTTTTCTGGGAGAAATTCAAATGTACCAGACAGTCCAAAAAAAGTGAGGTATTTGTAAAGACAACCAGCCAGACAAGGCTGAAATTGTTAATGTAATTTTCAATAGCAAACATTTTTAAACAGATAAAAAGTGTCTATAATTGGTAATTTCTAATAGATAGATAGATAGTTAAAACCAATCGCCTTTGTTGTATTGTATGTAACTCAAATTTTAAATTTCAATGGACTCAAAATTTTAAGGTAACCAGGTAACTTACTTTTTTAAGTTAAACCAACAATTTTTTTACAGTGTATATAGATAGATAGATAAAACCAATCGCCTTTATTGTATTAACTCAAATTTTTAATTTCAATGGACTCAAAATTTTAAGGCAACCAGGTAACTTACTTTTTTAAGTTAAACCAACAATTATTTTTTTACAGTGTAGATAGATAGATAGATAGATATTCACAAATATTTACAAATATATATTTTTGTATAATATACTACAATATAATATATTTGTGTATATTTCAAACAAGTATAGCATTAAATAATAGCATTTAATAGCAAACATTTTTAAACAGATAAAAAGAGTCTATAATTGTCAGTAAAATTGTTTAAAATTTCCAGATAGATAGAAATATTTACAAATATATATTTGTGTATAATATACTATCACATTTGCAATGCAATGCTAAATGTCACTAACTTCTATGTCAATTATTGTTTACATCATGTTTCTAAAGATAAGAACATTACATATAGGGAAGTACACATCATACAGGCCATCCATACTCTAAAAATGACATTTTCAACCCAAATTTAGGACTAAAATGCATCTTTTGCAGCTTTGAGGGGAGCTTAACAAGATCTAATCATGGGTCTAAACACTCAAAGCAAAAGCCATCCTGAAGTGACATGCCAACAGTGGGCAAATCTGCTTGGTAATTACAGCCTTGCAATGAGAGGGGAGGTACTAGTGTGGTAGGTGCTTTTTTAATGATGCAAGGGCCAGATATGGTATAAAAACCCTCATCATTGTGCTAGGCGGCAGCAGATTCTGTCTGGCTCCTACCACAAGGATATTCAGAAGTGGGAGCTGCGGCTGTGTTAAACTTCTTATTTATTTGGAACCCAAGTATGCCGGTAGGTGTCCATTTTTTTCTTCTCCTTTTGTTTTTTTGGGAGACTAGGCCTTGATATTGAGGGACATCTATCAGCAGGTGCAAGTGGGAGGGTGCTCTTATATATTACTTTGAGTTATGGCTTAAACAAAAGTATTAATAATGGAATGGAAGTTCAAATCATAGTTTATACAGTTGTCACTTAAAAAATGGACTAGAGAGCTAATTGTTCCATTAGAATGTTTTAGCCTTCATCAGCAGCGGTGTTCTTTACATCATCACATCTAACTCTTTCAATTCCATTGCAGATTTGACCTCAGAAAATGGAACTACGAGCAGTAAGCATTCTTCTTCTCCTGGTTGCCTTGACGGCTGCCCATGGTGAGAGATATGTTGTCAAGAAGGTGATGAAGGCCCCCCAGTACCAGCCTTACTCAGTGAAAAGCCATGGTATGTGTTTAAAATTGAAAAATGCTTTTCTTTGCTTTCTGCAGTGTACTGAAGATCTGTGTTTCCATCTAAGATGTTTAATCTAAAGACGTATTAGATTAACACATAGCTACTCAGTTTAAATGTAGGCAATACAAACCAATTAGATATGTGCATAAAAAAGTTTAATGGGTAGTCCAGCACACTGATTGGGTACTGATACACAGTGCTTCCTCCAATAGTACAATGCAACCTGTCTAAGCTTTTGAA
This sequence comes from Ctenopharyngodon idella, assembly GCF_019924925.1. Lineage (NCBI taxonomy): Eukaryota > Metazoa > Chordata > Actinopteri > Cypriniformes > Xenocyprididae > Ctenopharyngodon > Ctenopharyngodon idella. The sequence continues at coordinate 27,738,986 of NC_067236.1, forward strand.
TATTTAAATTGTAGATTCATGCCATGCCTCTACAGATGCATTGTGCTATAAAGTCTATTTTGCTGTCTCTGATTACATACCAGACATTGTTTCTTTTAGTTTAGTTAGTAAAAATGAATTTTACATACCACAGATCTTTTAGTGCATCTTTGTAATCGTTCTCCACACATCCTTCAACAAATTCCAGTTTGGAGTACTGAACAGTAAGTTGAAGGATGTATGAAAGATTCAATATTTTAAATCTTGTATCATTTTCTTATATCATGCTTAAAGGGATAGTTCACCCAAAAATGAAAATTCTGTCATCATTTACTGCCCCTTAAGTTGTTCCAAACCTGTGCTGTACACAAAGGAAGATATTTGGAAGAATGTTTGTAACCAAGCAGATCTCGCCCCCCATTGACTACCATAGTAGAAAAAAAATACTATGGCAGTCAAATGGAGGGAGATCTGCCTGCATTCTTCCAAATATCTTTCTTTGTGTTCAGCAGAACCAAGAAATTTATACAGGTTTGGAACTACTTGAGGGTGAGTAAATGACAGATTTTTCATTTTTGGGTGAACCTTTAACTGCATGGTTTGATGAAATTTTCAAAGTTCAAATATAATCATTTGATTGGTGATATTGTACAACAAAATACTGCTCAGATTTATATGGTTTGTTTGAGCAGAAGTGATCTATGCTGTTTTAGCTTTTAAAGGATATGCATGTCAAAAGCAACAAACTTTTGTAGGTTATGAACAGCTATTTAGAATTAGTCTCCAGAGACATGTTGAAAAGAGATTTGTCTGGGTGTGTCACAGCAATATCTAGACACATCTGTTTTGGTTCATTAAAGCTGTGCCTCCAAGAATGACCTTTGGTATGATGTAGTCTACAAACCAATAGATTTGACCACATGAAGGCAATTATAAAACTGGAGTCCTGGAGCCCTAGCTGCATATATATATTCATATTATACAAATTCAGAACCATCCTTTTTTTTTTAGGATCGCATTACAATATAAATTCTTTTTGTGCATTGTATAATTCCACTGAAAAATCTAATCCCTGTTCTATATTCTTCAGTGGAATTATACAATGCACAAAAAGAATTTATATTGTAATGTAATCCTGAAAATGGATGGTTCTGAATTTGTATAGTATGAATAGAAATATATAAATTACATATAAAACTAAAGTACCTCAGCTTTTAAGTTAAACTCACAAAACAATATTTGGAAAGAGTTACATCCACCAAATCTTTAGATAGACATTCTGGGAGGCCTTTGTCAAGTCAAGTTTATTTATCAACAATAAAGCAAAACAATAAAGATTGCAACTGTAATTTTAGAAATGAAATGTTTCTGAAGGCTTCAGAGAATAGAATAAAATAGAATCACAGATATAACATTTTAAGTTAAAACCTAAACATTTGCAAGCACAAAAATTACAAAAAGATAAGAAAAACATATTTTACTTGACACAAATGTATATGTATAGATTTGTTATGCATCAGTGATACACAAGCTTTGAAGTTTAAAATGTATCAATTCTGATGTCTGAATACTGTGTTTTGATAAAAGGGACTTGAATAAAAAGAAGATCATAGAGGATCTGTAGAGCATGCTGTGGAGTGCATACTCATATACTCATACTCAACATAATTGAAGATACTGACTTCCTGTTGTTTTAGAAAACAGCTCTATTGGAAAAAACCTGTATGAACTGTTCTTCAATAAAACAATTTCTAGCAATGTAGAAATGGGTAAAAGGCACCATTTGTTTATAGGGACAAACTTTAGTCATACATTTCTGTAGTCTGTCTAAATTTTATATGGCATGGTCCTCTAGCATTGTATTTTATCAATTTTTTATACTGGTATATTGTACTTGTAGTATATTATATTTTTCAAATCATTTAGTATATACAGTCAATATAATTTCTTTAACATACACTATAGAATTACATGAAAAACATTTAATTACATTAAGTCAATTCCAAAATGCCAATTCCACCTATAACTGATTATTGAATGTATACAGTTATTGCCACTGCCATACATACTGATTATAAGTATTGCCACTGATAAACTTCTTGGTTTATTCCAGTGGTATCCGTAGCAGGAGAACCAGGCATCCCTGGTGAGCCAGGCCCACCTGGACCTCCTGGCCCCCCTGGACCTGCAGGAGAAGATGGTGAAGGACTGCCAGGACCTCAGGGACCCCCTGGACCACCTGGTCCTGCTGGTTACTCATCACCTGGAAAACCTGGTTCTCCAGGTGGACCTGGCAAACCTGGAGCCACAGGTGCACCTGGACCTAAAGGAGACACTGGTGCAACTGGTCCTCAAGGCCCCAGAGGCATGCCTGGTCCTGTTGGTAGCCCTGGACCTGCAGGCATTTCTTCAACCGGCAAACCTGGAGCAGCAGGTCTTCCAGGATCAATGGGACCACGGGGAGAGCCAGGTCTTAAAGGACATCCAGGTATTCCTGGTCTGCCAGGACAAAAAGGAGAAAGAGGCATTGGGGTTCAGGGGCCACCAGGTGAGAGAGGTCCAGCAGGAGCAATGGGTGCTTCAGGGAAGCCTGGTGAGCCTGGTGTTGGAAGACCAGGCAAATCTGGAAATCCTGGTGAACCAGGTAAACCAGGCTCACCTGGCCGTGATGGAGAACCTGGACCAATGGGTGCACCAGGTCCAAAAGGTCAAACGGGTGCTCCTGGAATTGGAATGCCTGGCAAGCCAGGTGAGAATGGTGCCCCAGGTATGCCTGGCCCTACTGGCCCCAAAGGTCCACAAGGCGCAGCTGGTACTCCTGGTTCTCCTGGTGCTCCAGGTTATGGTAAACCAGGTGAACCTGGTGTGAAAGGTGACAGAGGAGTATCTGGTAGCCCAGGTACAACAGGTCAGAAAGGTGAGCCAGGTGCTAAAGGGCACACTGGATATCCAGGTGCTACTGGTCCTGTGGGTCCAGCTGGTCCTCAAGGTGCAAGAGGTTTCCCAGGTGAGAGAGGGGCAACAGGTGATAAGGGTGATCAAGGTCCAATGGGACCTCCAGGGCTGAAGGGGCACAGGGGAGAACAGGGAGCTCAAGGTATTGAGGGCAAGCAGGGATATCCAGGGGCAACAGGACAACCTGGTCCAAGAGGAGCTACAGGTGCTCCTGGTAACAAAGGAGATGCTGGCAACACAGGTGCTCCTGGTACCCCAGGAGCACCAGGACCTGCTGGACCAAAGGGTCTTCCAGGATATCCTGGAGCAGCAGGTGAAAAGGGAGAGGAAGGAGCTCCTGGAGCAAGAGGCCCTGTTGGCCCAGCAGGTCCTGCAGGCCTACCTGGCATTAAAGGCCACCCGGGTCTTCCTGGACCACCTGGCCCAGCTGGTTTGACTGCCAAGGGAATTCCTGGACCTCAGGGTCCACCTGGACTTCCTGGATCTGATGGGCCTGCTGGACTTCCAGGTCCTGCTGGACCTCCCGGCCCTCCTGGTCCTCCTGGTGAGGTCATGTTTGAGAAGGGTCATGGTGAAGCTGCATTCCCAGTTCTTGTCAAAAGTCCTGTGTCTGCATTCACTGTTGCAACTGTGACACCTTATCCCTCAACTGGTACCCCAATTAAGTTTGATCAGATTGTGTATAATGCAGAGCAGCACTATGATCCCGAGACAGGTGTGTTCACCTGCCAGATTCCAGGAATTTATTACTTCTCCTATACCATGCATGTGAATGGAGCTAATGCTTTAGTGGCACTTTATAAAAATAGTGATCCAGTCATGTTTACCTATGATGAGTACAACAAGGGATTTGTGGACCAGATGTCTGGTAGTTCTGTCCTTCAGCTCAATGAGCAGGACACTGTTTATATTCAGATCCCTGATGATGAGGCTAATGGTGTTTTTGCTGCCGATAATGTCCATTGCTCTTTCTCTGGGTTCCTGATTGCCTCCACGTGATAAGGTGATCAAACCATATCACTTCTAAAACATCACTATTTCTCAAACAAAATATCCTGTTCTGCAAACCTCAATGCACAACAGACTGTGCTATTGTTCTGAGAAATACAAGCATCTCAACTTGAAAAATTCCAAGCAGTGGTGCCTATAAGAAGGAAGTAAGTTATGTAATATGTTATCAGGGATAGCAAGACAGTTAAAACCTTAACAATTTAAATTTTTGTGTGTGGAGAGAGCATGTGATGTTATGCTCTGATAATTTCTCACCTTTTCCTGAATTGTCCTGTTTTTTTTTTTGTTTTTTTGTTTTGTTTTTTCTTTGTATTTTTGTTATTGATCTCAGTGGCTAATTCAAATCTTTGTGTCTTGTTTTTTTATTGTTGTTGTTCTTGTATCCTTACTGATTAAACAGAGAATGCTCTTCCTGACATCCTTATTTCTGACTTGAATATTGTGAGATGGTGAAAATGGTGAAAAACAAACTCACAAGCAAACAAATAAACATCATTAAATGTTATCCCAAAGTATTAAAAATATTAAAATAAAATATTTCCTAAATCCTAAAGTTTTGTCTGTGTTTGTTTTTGAGTGTGCTGAATGATTTTATCTCTTGTTTTTCTTTCTAACAATGGTACAAAGTGGTATACAATGCAACAGAATTACAACAGTACACATTTAAAATGCTATATTTCTATTTTGTTTTGGTGGTTGCAAAAAAATGAATAAATCAAAAGCCTGTAGTTCCAATAGTAGTGTATTTAAAAACAGAATAGGGATGTAAAGGAGTATGCTTTTTTTAACTGTGTTAAGTTAACCAGTCAACCAAAAAGATGTGGGTTAGGTGGAGAGGCAAGTCAAACACAAGCCGCTGGGTGGAGGCAATCAGAAGCTAAGGAGCCACAAGCCACAGGCAGGCACTGCATTTGGAGGATTTGAGGGATGTGGTTGAATAAAAAAAAAGAAGACAAGAGCACCTGGAGGGTAAAGTCGTTACCATCTGTGAGTGCAGAGGTGGGAGCCACAAGTTTAACATTGGCATTTAACATGAATATCCAGAAACTAAACTAGGAACAGGAATATTGGGTGAAAACACACCCATCATGTGGTTGCTAGATTAGTGGTGGAGTTCATCCTGGAGCGCAGAAAATGCATGGTTTTAAATTATCTTTAGCTTCTGTGGTAGGCTAAAAACATCCAAGTAGTGTCTGTTAACATTTATCTTAGACTTGGAAAGTATTTGGCTTTTCTTGGGATTTAGAAGAACGGCATTTACAAGTGCTGAGGGTAAATACACAAAACATAATGAAAAGTTTTTCATACTTCAAGGTCTACTTGATATGAGAAAGAGGAGTAAAACCTACAAACCCTTATATAGTTACATAATTAGGTGTTTTACCATGGTACTGTTGTTCAGTATGGGTTAGCACAATGGGTTTGAGATACTCAGTGTTGGAAGACAACCAAAATAACATGAAAAAGTTAGAAATGTTTTGCATTATTCTCTTGTAAAATTAGCAAAATTGCTCTATCACAAATGCGAAGGCATTCATATTACAAAGACAATGTTGCACAACCAATGCTCAAACAAAACCACTCATATATTGTCTGTCTAAATCCTTTATTTTTGTTTTGAGTGCCCCTAAAATGAAGGGGTAAAAGAAGCATTGTGAACGATTTGCACGCAGTTACATTCCATTTAAAAATCAAGTAGAGATGGTGCTGAAGTATTTACAGGAAAGAAAAAAAAAAAAAAAAGAAAGAAAAAAAAAAAATCTACTTGACGATTGCACCGGCATTTTTTCAAACATTTGTGGAAATCTGCTGGAATAAAAACCACTTTGACTGCATTACACATGACAGGCCAAATGTTTTGATCTTAAACATTTCAGAACATTATTCTCAATGAAACAGGATTTTTTCCAGAAAGTTAGAGAAAAAAAAAAAAACCTTCAATTGATACCACTGATATAAAGAAAAAACAAAAAGGATAAAGCCATTTTCAACATCGTGAAATCCAGCAATGACAAAAGCCAATACCAATACATAATGCTGCGGGGTATTGCACAACGCAGCTGCTGAGGTTTTAAGCACCTATTTTAATGATTGATGTAACGGCAGTTAAAAAAAAAAAAAAAAAAAAAAGAAGAGAAAACTGACTAATAGCATCTGTAAATTGTTCAATGATGTTGTTTCTGATAGCTCCTTTTTCCACACGCTTGATTTACCCAATAGAATGGCACCAGTACCTTCAACTAACATTTCAACTCAATGTCCTTACGACACTAATGTAACTTCATCTACAAAAGAAAATGAAAAAAAAACAAAAAAAAACAATTGAAACAAGCAATGCTCTATTAATCTCACTCATGCGCACACACCCACACAACTTACAAAACTGCTACAAAAAATTATGAAAAACTTGGGAAAAATGTGCCTTTCGCTTCCAATCATTCCATCCAACTTCCTTCCTTCAAAATGCCATATACAATGTAGTGGATGGAACAGGAATGGATGAAAGTATGAGAGAAAACAGAAGGTTTGAAATGTCATTGGTTTTGTACAAATTTTCCATGTTTGTGCTCCTCGGACTTCATCTAAAATGGGCTTTTCACCTCCATCTTACTCTGTGGCAGCGGCTGGGGCATCTGAGCTCTCTGCGGCTGCTGGTTCTTGAGGAGCAGCTTCTGCTTGCTTCTCCTCAGCTGGCTTCTCTTCGGCTACCTCATTGGATGGTTTTTCCTCATTGCTTTCGGCTGGTTGGTCAGCTTTCGGTTCCTCAGTTGGAGCCTCTGTCTTGGCCTCTTCACTGGAGGCTTCAGGCTTGGCCTCCTCAGATTCAGGTTCAGCATCCTTCTTCTGCTCTCCATTCTCCACAGCTGCCGCCGCCGCCGCCTCTCCACCTTCAGCATCTTTTTTGGCGCTCTTCTTAAAGGAGAAACCACTAAGTTTGAATGGTTTCTTAAAGGAGAAGCGCTTTTTGGTTTTGGCAGGCTCAGCGCTCGCAGGGGTAGAACCGTTTTCTTCTGTCTTGGCCGAGTCTTCGCCATTTGCAACGGCGGAACTTTCCGCATCACCCTCTGGAGCGGCCTTCTCTGCGGCTCCTTCCTCGGCCTTTCCTTCCTCTGCTTTTACCTCCCCATCAGCAGAGTGCTTTCCATTGGCCTGCACGTCCTCCGTGGCTGCTTCTGCATTTGGAGAGGCATTCCCATTGGTTTTAGCATGGCCATTTTCCTGTGGGAATAAGAAAATGCTTCATATAAGCTGTTTTTGTACTGTGTAAAAATTTAAATACAATTGTTATAGCATATTTTCAATCTATAAAATAGCAAAGGCTATATGAAAACACTGTCTGGAGTCTATAGGTTCGCCACGTGGGTGAAGTCTCATGCACTTTGTCTGGCTGATGCTGTTGCCATCTAAGTGAAAGCGTTGCAAGATGGACGAGTAGATCCACCAGCGCAGATCAAGCCGAGGAGATCATCGTGTTGAGTACATAAGCGGTCTTGCAAGGATACTTCTCATATTAAAGCCATTTCTCATATTAAATCTATGGATTTTGTCTCGTGGCTTATTTGTACTTCCATTTTATCAACAAGATGCAATAAAGGCGTGGTGATTTTACCGAAATGGCTTTGCACGACGGAAAAGCTTGATAAAGATACGAAGATATTCCCATTTAAATAATACAAAAAAAAAAAAAAAAAATCGGAATGGAATCACCGAATTTCAACGTAATCGTAATTTTATGATTTAAAAATAAAAAAATAACTCGCCGTTTAAACGCACTTTTTACCATGGGGGGTCTATTATAATCAACGTTCAAATAAGAAAAATGCAATTTACACCAAACATAACCCATTTATGCTCATGTTTTCAATATTTATACAATAATAACATCGATATTTAACACAAAGTGTTGATTTTCAGTGGAAAGTGGAGAGTCCCCTTTGTTGATCGGCTCATTGTTCATTTGAACCGACTTGATTTTTGGTACTGCACACCCCCTCAAAACATCACACGCCCGTACAAAGATAATAATTAAAGTTATTACCTGTCCATTTGATTTATTCGCAGCCTCGGCTGGTTTTTCGGCAGCAGTCTCCTCTTTTGCTCCGTTTTTGGAGATTTGCGCTCCCATGCTTTCACACGCAACAAAGAATCGCAGATCAAATGAATGAACAAAGAGCGCGAGCTTCTCCCTCAGACGCGTCGCGTGCTCGCTCTCAAGAGCGTCTGTTTTCAAATAAAACCGCGGAAAAGAGATAACGAGAGGCAAAGCTGTGATCAACTGATCAGAGAAAAATAATAAATATAGCTCTCTCTCAAATAAAATATATTATTTTGGGATACGAGATGGAGATAATGAAATTGTTCTCTTTTGATAATGAGATGCGGGATACAACGCCCAAATACCCCTGACGTCACAGAAGAGCTGTGTGAGCCAATCAGACGCCTCCGTGAAGCCGAGGGGAGGGGTTACACTCACTGACTGGAGGGGGAGGAAGGGCGCGCAACCAGCAACTGGTGATTCGGTACAAATGAAACCAGTCACAAAGGGCTTTTTTCTTGCTATTTTTAATTCTTTTGTGGCAGTTGCTTTTATTTTTTTCTCCGCAAACCTATCTTTTAAAAAATCTTTCTTTTGGTTTCCTCAAAACAGAAGGTGGATAGCAAACATCACAGATTTAAATGGCTGAGTATTTACTGTAGGGCGCTTTATCTAAATAGACACTACATAGGCTAGGCCTATGTGATCATTTCACTCCCAACGCTCCAACCATGGATTACATTTTTCCAATATAAACATCCAGTCACATATCGCATGCCTGATGAATTCATTCTGAGGAATCCTGGTGACCTAGATTCAGTCACAGTTTATTGTCAGCCCAGACGGAGCTGTTTTGAATGCACTGAAATAGTCTAAAGCGCACTTTCACACAACATACTAACTCACGTCACCATGGCAACTGCTCAACGTCACAGCAGATTGCTCATAAACAATAATAATATTGTCAATGTGCTAAGTTGAAATATGTGTTTACGTCTGAATGAGTGAATGATATGTCTGAGTAATCCAAGAAAGAGTAAGGAGAGATTTAGATTGCATACTAAGCCCTTAAACATTAAACCTATTCACTACAACCAAACTGGTTTGTGCAAACTGGACATTTATCTTTAAAAAACTTAAATGTATTATATAATTAAATTCATACTTCAGGGCCCTATGTAATATATGGACATATTTATGGCATTTGATCAACAACGATCTTTCAGAGGTTAAAAAAACAAATGGCCATATAATCATTTATAATTTAACCAGTGAATCATCACAAAAACATTTTGAAAAGTCAGCTCTCTGCATGAAGTGACTCAACAAAATGTTCATGATTATAAAATGTATTCAAATATTTCAAAATCTCACTACGGTTGGCCGACGCTGCAGCAACAGATGTTGATTTAGGGCAAGAGTCCTCTGGCAGAGTTTCATTTCCTAAGATTAAAACTAATAATATCGAAAATGCTTGAAAGTCAGCCCAAACCTTGATCTGTTTTTGCTGATTACTGATAATGAAAAGGCCTACATCTGTACTCTGCAAGTCATATGCACACATTGCCATTTCTTTGGGACATGGTACTAGAGCTTTTTTGAGACATGGCAGTACCGTTGGCTTTTTACATGTACCAAATTATGATCATTCAGTATGATGGTATAGAGGAGACCGGTGCTATCGTAGTCAAGTCAGGTAGCAAAAGTCAATTTTATGCAATCACATACCCATAAAATCATCATTTATTCATGTTCTTCTAAACCTGTATGACTTTCTTTGCTCTGTGAAACACAAAAGAAGATGTTGGGGAGAATTTTAGGAGAATTTAAAAACGACCGAGGCTGTCATTCTGTCAAAGATATCCTTTTGTTTTCCACGGAAGAAAGAATATCATTCACAGAATTGAAATTTACGGCAAACAATCCTTTTTAAGTGATCTGAACATTTACAACATTATTGCCTGAGAAAAAAAAAATAAGATTGCGTTAAATGAACACGCATTGTGCTAATATTTATGATTGTGTGTTATCATAATGGAACGTAACTTTAAAATGCCCATTGTATCAGATAAACAATTCATGAAACAGCAGAAAAGGTAAAATGTCAAACCAAAGTAAACCAAGGTCAGTGAATATTATAATTCATAAAACATGTAATGACTTGCCCCAACCTGACATCTATGAAAAAATAGAACACATTGCAACCTTTCAGTTAAATGATTTGCATAAACGTGCATTTATAAAGGGTAGGATGGGGGGAGATGCAGATATATATATATAAGTGTCATTAATGTAAAATACTAAATAAACTATTGCATTTTATTAACATTAAAACTATTGTATTGTATTAACATCAAAATTTTATTTTGACAATTTAATTGAATAATTGAATAACCAAGACAAAGCAGAATCCCAGTAAAAGAGATTCATCTGAAAGGTGGACTTATATCCAGGCATTTGAATATTTACTTCTTTATTGCCGATAATTTAATTGAAGATATGTCATAATAACACTATGAATATAAATTTAATGATTTCATTCAACTAACCTATAGGTTTTAATGAAAATTAAGATGTTTGAAATGTACATCTAATTCATGGAAATACTTAATAATAACCCCATTAATTACAATAGCCAATTATTACATTTAAAAATAGTAACACTAACAATGTGCACTCGGGCCCTGTGCCAATTCTTTTATCTTTTTACTTAAAAAATAAAAACTAACTTTTACTCCACAAGTCCAAAAACAAATCCCTCACTAACAGACACAAAAAACTTTGATATTCAACATAATACAGTGTCATAGATCAGTATTTTCCAGAAAAACAAAATTAGATAAATTAACCTCAAAACAATTTTGACTGACTAAATCTCACAAATGTTTATATATATGACAAAATTAAAAATAGCATAGCCATTGATCAAAAGTGCTGAGATGAGATTTTGTGCCATCTATGGTCAGGAGAAAAAAATTAAGGTGTCTGGTTCACCCTACTAGGATGAACACCAGACTTGGCCTACTTGTGGCAGGCGATATGAAATGAAATGTTTCACACCCATACCGTTTCTAATTTAACAGAGAGTGTCTAGAAAAGCAGGTGTACCTAACAACATGCATGGATTAGAATATATATATATATATATTTTTTAACTCACACCAAAATCATTGGTGTCACAGGTTGTCGACGATTACAGAGAGATTTGTGGAGCATGACCAGACAGTCCTTGTTTTCCTATAGTAACCACACAGCTGTGCCCACGCTGCATAGTAGGAGCAAGAAAGGACCATAGAGGAGGCAAAATATGCGCGCGCACGCGCGCAGGCGTCTTCTGTGCCACCCGATTGGCTGAAAGCCCTGTCAATCACACCCTCAGTCCCCAGAGAGAATCCGCCTCAGCAACGCCATCATCTGTTACACTCGGCGACAGGAGCAGCCTGAGCCGTCAGGGCCAATGTTGTTATTTTCATAATTCACCGAGATTTTATTAATAGAAAAAGCTGTCTGTAAATGACCTATTTTCGATTCTCTCTTTGCGGTGAAATACAAAACACTTCAGGCAACCCCTCTCTTGGTAAGCATTTTTTGATGGTCTGGCGTTTTTGATACACTTGGTGCAGCCGATGTGGTTCCAATGGATATTTTGGTTAATGGAAATGATGGGAGATGGAGGCATTATAATGCCAGTGCGAGCGGACTAACCACAATGCGTTCGCTTTATCAGCCGTTTGGTATTTAGGGATGTTTAATATCGAGAACGAATGTGTTTTGTGTATGGATGGTGTGATGCTTTTGCTCCGAGGCGCTCGTCTCTGGCAGCAAGATTGATGCGCAGCAGAAAAAGCCTTACGTACACAATTGAATGGAAGAATAAGGCCTCTGTCACTGGACAGTAGTCATCTTATGATAGAATGAAATCAAACAATACCCTTTATCGGGGTTTACAATCTCAACAGACAAGTATTTGTGTGACAAAGAATTTTATTTTATTTTTAGTACAATCTGTCTATTGATTTTTTGGTTGTTTTATATCTATTCGAATGTATATGCAGTGGATCTTAGGCACAAAAAGCCCTTTTCCCCTCTTATTGCTTTTTTTTATGCTTCCAGAATTATAAATGCAGGGTTACCATGGTCATGGAAAGCCTGGGAAAAATCAGGGAATTTTTAAAGTAGTCTGGGAAAGTAATAAACCGTCAAAAGTCATGGAATTGTTTGTAGTGTACATATGTTTCTGTGGTTTTGCTTTGAGTCTCAGAAAGTCAAATCCTTCATTTAGCCTCATTCAAATCTTTTTGAGACTTAGTTTAAATTTCATAATTTAAAGGATTGGTACCTGAAATCCTCACAGCAATCTCTAAAAATATTTGACCAGTAATCATGAACACAAAGTCATCCAAATTCATTAATGAAAGGCATGGTGATTTTATTACTGACTTAATATGTGCCCTAGGGTCTCATGAAATGTTTGTGTTGTGATGAGTATAAAAGTATATAACTTTATGGTTTTTTTAGGGATATAGATAAAACAATAGTTCTTTGAATATATTTGCTATAATCTCTGTGGGTGAGACTCAAGACACTTTTCCTTGTTCAACAAAACCATGAATGGCTCTTTCTACTGAATTCTGTTTTCTGCAGATTAATTAAACTTATACAGACATAAGACCTTAAGTATTCCATATAGTTCCCTAGAAGTTGTTTGCGAATATAATGTTGTCTCTGGCTTTTGTTTTGCCCACTCAGGCAAAGGAGTAAATCGTAGATGTTTTCACCCCATCTTTAATTGAATGGAATGCGAATACTCCACTGTGGTAGCCCAGTGCTCGCCTTGGTATGTTTACTGAATGTATGTTTTCGTTTACTTCCTGCATATGTTACATTTCTGTCAAAACAGGCTACTCATATTAAAGGGTTAGTTCACCCAAAAATGAAAATTATGTCATTAATTACTCACCCTCATGTCGTTCCACACCTGTAAGACCTTCGTTCATCTTCGGAACGCAAATTAAGATATTTTTGATAAAATCCGATGGCTCAGTGAGGCCTGCATAGCCAGCAAGATCATTTCCTTTTTCAATGCCCAGAAAGATACTAAAGAAGACATATTTAAAACAGTTCATGTGAGTACAGTGTTTCAACCTTATATTACCCAATTACTTTCAATCCAATATTATAAAGTGACGAGAATACTTTTTGTGCGCCAAACCCCCCCCCTCAAAAAACGACTTTATTCAACAATATCTAGTGATGGATTTCAAAACACTGTTTCATGAATCTTCGAAGCTTTATGAATCTTTTATGAATCAGTGGTTCGGATCACGTATCAAACTGCCAAAGTCACGTGAACTATTGAAATTTCATAACACTTATGACGTAACGAAGCCTCATGCTCTGAACCACTGATTCGAAACAAAAGATTCGTAAAGCTTCATGAAGCAGTGTTTTGAAATCGCCCATCATTAGATATTGCTGAATAAAGTCATTATTTTGTTTTTTTTGGTGCACAAAAAGTATTCTTGTCACTTTATAATATTAAGGTTGAACCACTGTAGTCACATGAACTGTTTCAAAGTTGTCATGAAATCAAAACAAACTCTATTTACTTTGTTAGCGCATATTACTAGTCTTGTGGTGAACAATTAATCCGTGTTAATACACAGAAAAAAATAGTTTGTCGTGGTAATCTTTAATCGAAATCTGAAAAGTTACTTCTGGTCTGGAATGGCGTTCATTCTCTGATGACGTCAGTTTGACGGCTTGGGTTAAAAACGCTTAAACCACTCCCCTCCAACCGTTAGTCTGCTATGAGCCAGAGATGGAGAGGAGGAGCGCTAAAGTAAAACTCTGCCCTCTATTCAATATTCCGTTTCACTTGGAAATACGTCACAACACTGGAGAAAAGTCGTTTGTAACTTCCGGTTCACGGGGACTGTTTTTAGTACCTTTCTGGGCATTGAAAAAGGAAATGATCTTGCTGGCAATGCAGGCGATTGGATTTTATCAAAAATGTCTTAATTTGTGTTCTGAAGATGAATAAAGGTCTCACGGGTGTGGAACGACATGAGGGTGAGTAATTAATGACAGAATTTTCATTTTTGGGTGAACTAACCCTTTTACATTTGTTAATCATGATGTTCAATCAACAGAATGGAAAACTGGCTATGGTAGCATAATAGTTAATAGTAAATGTGAAGTTGGCGTCACATTAACTGACTCACTTATCCAAATCATTATGCTATTTGATGCAAATAAGATTAAATGAATCACAAATTCAGTGAATGACACATTTATTTGTTTTCACTGTAATTACAGACTTTTTTTTGTTGCTAAAAACCAAGATCTCTTGCTGAATCACTTGTCGAATTTATTATTGATTTATGTCTCTTTCAAGTAATTATTACTTAGGGGTATTTGTTTACTTCCAGTCAGTTGTTCTGAATATGAATCTGAACCTCGTCTTTAATATGGCTCATTTGATTAGATTCAAACCAATAAAATGTCCGATCAGAAGTGTATATGTCAATATGTCTGTAAATGAATGTTCATTTTCTTCACCACAAAGAATATAGATAATGGGCTGTGTGCAATGTAAGGACAAAGAGGCAACCAAACTCACGGACGACAGAGAAACTAGTGTCTCACAGCATGCAGGATATCGATATGGGGCTGATCCGACGCCTCAGCACTACCCTAGCTTTGGAGTTACCACCATACCCAACTACAACAACTTCCATGCGCCTGTCAGTCAAGGAGTGACTGTGTTTGGTGGAGTGAACTCTTCTTCACACTCAGGAACGTTGCGATCCCGGGGTGGAACAGGTAAAATGAGGCACTTTGCTGTTCTGGCACTTCACCTTCAAACTGTCCTGAATGTTGAAGTCAACATGACATAAAAATCATCCTTATTTATTAGCCTACTCTTTCTTAGATTTATTGTGCCTGCTGGATTTGTCCACATCATTCCAAATAAAAAAATGTTTGTCTTCCTTGTTAAAACAACTTTTTTTTTTGGCTGACATCACTAAGGCCTCTAATTTTTCAGCTCCTGGCTCCATTCTGGTATCAAGCATGCACATTTTTCGTTATCCAATTAAATTAAATTAAATTAAATTAAAATCAAGTCCTGACCCACTTTTTTCTCATTGAATATCTTCTTTTATTTGGAAATGTTTAACACAAGTAAAATGAGTTGTGAATACTGCTTAATGTTGACTGTTTAAAATAACATATCCTTTTTTAAAAATATCCCAACTATTTCCACTTCAAAGTACATTTTTGAGACATTGTAGTATTTCTATAAAACTATGTATTGCTTTAGTCTGTCAGTACGCTGATGTCATTTGTCATTTACTTTGCAGGAGTAACACTCTTTGTAGCACTTTATGATTACGAGGCAAGGTCAGAGGATGACCTCAGCTTCAGGAAAGGGGAAAAGTTCCAGATTCTAAATAGCACGTGAGTTTATAGGACATATTAACATATTATTAAAAAAAAAAAAAAAGAGTTTTCAGTAGGATACTTCGGAGCCCCTCATATGACATGCGGTAAAAAAATATGTATATCATGGCCGAATTAACAATTCATTTCCGCGACTTACTAATACGTCAGCACGTTTTACTAATTCATTCCCTCATAAATTGTGTGCACAATCTAATAATTTGTTCCCTCGTTTTACTAAATTGTGTGCTTGATATAATAATTAGTTCCCTTGTTTTACTAAATTGTGTGCTTGATATAATAATTAGTTCCCTTGTTTTACTAAATTGTGTGCTTGATATAATAATTAGTTCCCTTGTTTTACTAAATTGTGTGCTTGATATAATAATTAGTTCCCTTGTTTTACTAAATTGCCTGTATGATGTAACAATTTGTTCCCTTATTTTAGTTCAGTCAAAACAAGGGAAAGAAATAATACAACATTGCCATGATTTATTAAAACGAGAGAACGAATTCATAATTTGTGGCCACGATATATTTTGTCATGTCATTTTGTCATGTCATGCGCAGAGCTCCATAGGATACTGTTTGAAATATTAACTTAAAGGATTAGTTAACCTAAAAATGAAAATGATCCCATAATTAGTTCACCCTCAAGCCATCCTATGTGTATATGACTTTCTTCTTTCAGACGAACACAATCGGAGTTATATTAAAAAATGTTTCTGTCTCTTTCAAGCTTTATAATGGGAGTGAAAGGTAACCGAGATATTGAATCCCCAAAAAGCGCATCCATCCATCATAAAAGTAATCCAGGGGGTTAATAAATGTCTTCTGAAGCGAAGTGATGCATTTTTGTAAGAAAAATATAACTTATTTATAACTCTAACATTTATAACTTTATAAACTAGAATCACTGGCTTCCATAAGCGAGTCGATTCCGGCTGAAGAGTGAACTTTGACCCGACACATGATGTATTGACGAACATGGAAGCGCAGAGGATAGAACATAACAAAATGCTAGTCACGAATTAGAAGTATAAATTGAGAATTTTTAAAGAGAAATGTCAGAGGAGCTTGAGTTTGTTGCCCAGCCCTATTTGTTTGAACCGCGAGAAGCGTCTGCTCTCACCTAAGCTTACGTTAGTCCTACATCCTACGTCGTACGCTGGAATATGACTTTCTTGTGAACGTGCGGATGGACGTTACCAGAATCTAGTGATTCTAGTTTATAAAGTTATAAATATGGATATTTTTCTTACAAAAATGTATTGCTTTGTGTTTGACTGAAAGAAGTTAGTCACCTAGGATGGCTTGAGGGTGAATAAATTATGGGACAATTTTCATTTTTGGGTGAACTAATCCTTTAAAATGTTTTTAATATACACTGCTGTTTAAAAGTTTGGGGTTGGTAAGATTTTTTTCCCTGGTAATTTTTTAATGTTTTCAAAGAAGTCCCTTATTCTCTGCAAGGCTGCATTTATTAGACCAAAAAGCAGTAAAACTGTAAAATTGTGGAATTATTAAAAGCAGTACAACTGTTTTCTACTTTAATATATTTGAAAATGTAACTTATTCCTGTGATGGCAAGCTTCAGCATCATTGCTCCAGTCACATGATCCTTCAAAAACCAGTCAAATATTCTGATTTGCTGCTCAATATACATTTCTTATTATTATTAATGTTGAAAACAGTTTGTGCTGTTTAATATTTTTGTGGAAACCATGATTTTCACAGGATTTTCTGGATTCTTTAATCAATAATAGACAATTAAAAAGAACAGAATTTATTTGAAAAATAAATATTTTGTTACATTATGAATGTCTGTTACAAAATCTTACCCCAAACCTTTGAACGGTAGTGTTTGTGTACATTATCTTTTGGGAATAAAAAAAAAGAAAAGGGTTTTATATGTGCATTATAGAACAGCCAGTTTCCTTCTAAATAATTGAAACTTGACCCATTAGAAATGTATTCATTGTTTATTTGTTCCCTTGCACCTGTTGCCATATATCAGGGAAGGAGACTGGTGGGAGGCGCGCTCTCTCACTACAGGTGGAACAGGATACATACCCAGTAATTATGTGGCTCCAGTAGACTCCATACAGGCAGAAGAGTAAGTTCCGTTTTAGTACTAAAATAGGCAAAAGTGAAATATAAATAGGAGGTCTGTCTAGAAGAACTACGTCTGTTTTTTGCATTACTCTTAAGTGTTTTCATTGGGGCAAGCACAATAACTTAACTTTGTCATGTGGTCACACTGTTAACTAAACCAAACACTATGTATCCCTTTGTAGTTGGTATTTTGGAAAACTAGGTCGTAAAGATGCTGAAAGGCAACTGTTGTCAAATGGAAATCCCAGAGGCACATTCCTTATAAGGGAGAGTGAGACCACGAAAGGTAATTCACATTTGCACAAACCCGTTCACAGATAATTTAAACTATATTTTAATATATTTTAAAATGTTGAAAACAGTTGTGCTACTTAATATTTTTGTGGTACATCTTTTTAGGATTATTTGACGAATAAACATTTCAAAACAGCATTTATTTGTTTATAAATGTATTTGCAGTGACCCTTTTACTCAATTTAACGCATTCTTAATGAACAAATATATTAATTTCTTTCAGAAAAAGCTTTATATTAGTTGTATATTAGTTGAAAGTTTTGCAAACTTTACATATTTGTCTCTGAATTATTAACTGATATTTGAGACTCCTGTACTATCTAATTTCCTGTTCTCTCATGTTTATTCCAGGAGCATATTCCTTGTCCATTCAGGATTGGGATGAAACTAAGGGCGATCACGTGAAGCACTACAAGATACGCAAGTTAGACAATGGAGGATATTACATCACCACTAGAGCTCAATTTGAAACTCTGCAGCAGCTTGTGCATCATTATTCTGGTAAGTCTGTATTAAACTCTAAATCTAAAAATGATAAAATGATAAATTGACAGTACAAGTGCATGCTATTAATATCTCTGCATTCAGCCCGGGCTGCAGGACTCTGTTGCCGTTTAATAGTCCCTTGCCATAAAGGCATGCCCCGCCTCGCCGACCTGTCCGTCAAAACCAAAGATGTATGGGAGATCCCACGGGAGTCGCTTCAGCTCATCAAACGATTGGGGAATGGGCAGTTCGGAGAGGTCTGGATGGGTAAGTGATTAGCTTAACCACATGCCCAATAAAAGAGTTTGATATTCATGCATTACTTATAATTCTAGGGGTATAAATCTAGGCCTGTCAGGGAGGCAGAGAACATTTCCTCTTGTCAAAAGCAAGCCAGCTGTCTTGGAAGGATTTATGTGTGGTTCCTTTCAAGGGCTGTGTGACTCACTATGAAGTCTTGTCTCTGAATGGCAGGCACTTGGAATGGCAATACTAAAGTGGCAGTGAAGACCTTGAAACCAGGCACAATGTCTCCAGAGTCGTTCCTGGAGGAGGCTCAGATAATGAAGAAACTGAGGCATGACAAGCTAGTGCAGCTCTATGCGGTCGTCTCTGAAGAACCCATCTACATTGTGACAGAATATATGAGCAAAGGTAGGATTTTGCAAACAGAAATGCTAAATAAAGGCAGTTCTTTTGAACTTTCCATTGATCAAAGAATCCAAAATCATCACAGTTTCCACAAATATATTAAGCAGCACAACTGTTTTCAACATTAATCATAGTAAGATCATAATGTTTCTTGAGCAGCGAATTAGCATATTCATTCGCTCAGTATCATTATCTCATTTTTGATGGCGGTGGCGTTTAGAGGCTTTTGCATCTGTACTCTTCATCGTACACTTATCGTAAAATTAAGCATACACCATTTATCTTGTTTAACATGTCCATTTTGCCATCATTGCCTATATCCTGCGAAGTAAACCATCAGATTGAAGTGTGATTCTCACAAAACTGTATTTTTCAGCTTTTTTCAAGGTAAATTTAGGTGTCTTTCCAAAAAAGGACACCAAATAACCAAATGATATGTCCATATAATTCATACATTTATGTACACCAAAGCACCCATAAAAAAAAAATTTCATTTAAAAAAAAAAACATTTCAGAATTCACAGTGTAAAGTATGTGCAACAGCAAAGAGCTTGTTTACATTTTAGACAAGTCAAGTTGTGATATATATATATATATATATATATATAATATATATATCACATATATACTATATATATTCTGGTGGTCAGAATTATTGGCACCCTTGGTAAATATGTTCAAAGATGACTATAAAAATAAATCTACATTGTTTATCCTTTTAATCTTTAATTCATAAAATTAGCAAAAATCTAACCTTTCATTGAAGGAAAAGAATTGAAAGTGGGGGGAAAATCACATTATGAAATAAATGTTTTTCTCCAAAACATGTTGGCCACAATTATTGGCACCCCTAGAATTTTTTATGAGTAAAATATCTCTGAAGTATATTCCCATTCATATTTACATTTTTTTAGCACACCAGGGTGATCATGAACATGAAATTGTCCAGCCATGACTTCCTGTTCCACAGGAGTATAAACATGAGGACACACAAAGGCCAAATTCCCTTAATCATTCATCACAATGAGTAAAACCAAAGAATATAGTTCTGATGTGCAGCAAAAGATTGTTGAGCTTCACAAAATAGAAAATGGCTGTAAGAAAATAGCTAAGGCATTGAAAATCCCCATTTCCACCATCAGGACAATAATTAAGAAGTTCCAATCAACTAAAGATGTTACAAATCTGCATGGAAGAGGACGTGTGTCTGAATCGTCCTAATGCATGGTAAGGAGGAAAGTTTGAGTGGCCAAAATCTCTCCAAGGATCACAGCTGGAGAATTGCAGAGATTAGTTGAGTCTTGAGTCTCAGAAAGCCTAAAGAAAATTATCAAACAGCACCTACATCCCCACAAGTTGTTTGGGAGGGTTACAAGAAAAATCCTCTGCTCTCATCTAGAAACAATCTCCAGCATATTCAGTTGTCAGACAAGACTGGAACTTCAAACAGGACTGGCTTCTATGGTCAGATGAAACTAAAAAAAGAACGTTTTGGCAGCAAACTCACCAGATGGGTTTGGTGCACACATGGATAAAAAGTACCCCATGCCCACGGTTAAATATACTGCTGGATCGTTAATGTTGTGGGCCTATTTTTCTGCTGGAGGTCCTGGACATCTTGTTCAGATATTCGGTATCATGGATTCTATCAAATACCAACAGATAAAAAATCTAAAACTGACCGCTTCTGATAGAAATCCAATAATGGGCCGTGGTTGGATCTTCCATCAGGACAATGATCCAAAACAAGCATCAAAACCAACACAAAAATGTGTCACTAAGCACAAAATTAAGCTTCTGCCATGACCATCCCAGTCCCCTGACCTGAACCCTAAAGAAAACGAGTGGAGTGAACTGAAGAGAAGAAGCACCAACATGGAGCTGGGAATCTGAAGGATCTGGAGAGATTCTGCATGAAGGAATGGTCTCTGATCTCTTGTCAGGTGTTCTCCAAACTCATCAGGCATTATAGAAGAAAACTCAGCTGTTATCTTGGCAAAAAGAGGTTGCAAAAAGTGTTGAATAACAGGGGGCCAATAATTGTGGCCAATGTGTTTTGGAGAAAAACATTTATTTCATAATGTGATTTTTTCCCCCCACTTTCAATTCTTTTCCTTCAATGAAAGGTTATATTTTTGCTAATTTTATGAATTAAAGATCAAAAGGATAAAAAATGCAGATTTATTTTTATAGTCATCTTTGATCATATTTACCAAGGGTGCCAATAATTCCGACCACCACTGTATATATATATATCTTTACTCCTCCAAAGAAGTCACATAGGTTTGTTCACACATATTCCGATGGTCTTTTAGGAAGCCTGCTGGATTTCTTGAAGGATGGTGAAGGACGTGGACTTAAATTGCCAAATTTAGTGGACATGGCCGCTCAGGTTAGTAAAATGTTTTGATACCCATAATCATTAAAGGTATCTGGTATCAGTAAGCACTTACCTGACCATTGGACATTTAAATATTTCATTGCTTGCACACTCCTCTTTTAGGTTGCTGCAGGCATGGCTTACATTGAAAGGATGAACTACATCCACAGAGATCTGCGGTCTGCCAATATACTTGTTGGCGATAGCTTAGTGTGCAAGATTGCCGATTTTGGACTGGCCAGACTAATAGAGGACAATGAATACACGGCTCGACAAGGTAAGGGATACGATTCCAAATCAGGCTTATCTACTCTGTCTTTATAGACTTAGTTATCCCTCTATGGTACAGTGTTGCCATATGGCGACACTATTTTCCTTAACTTTACACTTCACACTGACCTTTCAGAAAAAAAGAACAACAAACTGCATTATTGGAGTTAAAAGATCAGAGTTTATAAAAACAATTAATATGCCATTTTTAAGTCATACGATACTTGGTTTTCCCTGTAAGATGCTGCATTTTGTATTATTAAAATAGATATTTTTGTTCACAGTTTACATAGCTTTACAGTAAACTGAGAAAATGTTAATGTTAACATGGCAAGTGTTTAATGGAATTGTAATAATCCATTTACTCACTGCGTTTTTATACATATTGGCATCACTTGTATTACTGTGGTTATGTGTTTATAGCAATACAATTGTTTTCATGCATAAAAACACAAGTATTTCTGTTTCATGTGTTCATTAAAGAATATAATTAATATATATATTTTTAAATAATTTGTTTGTAAGGGTTCCAAATGAATAAATATATTAATTCATATGAGAAACTTGTTTTTTTAACCATGGTTAGTTGCCATGTGGCAACATTTTCAGCATGGCAACATCTCAAAAGTAATTTAGATGACGTAGCCATATAGGACATATAATTTATGACTAAGCTGTATTTTATCTACTAATGTTTGTTTCCTTATGCACGTATTCAACAGAGTTAAATCTGCAATTTCCCTGGGAACATTGCCCAGTTCACAAGTAGGCCACATTTCGAGATCAGATCCATAAATCCAGTGTTCCGTTGTAGGTGCCAAGTTCCCAATCAAGTGGACGGCTCCAGAGGCAGCACTGTATGGAAGGTTTACTATCAAGTCAGACGTGTGGTCGTTTGGAATACTACTCACAGAGCTGGTCACCAAAGGACGCGTGCCCTATCCAGGTGAGATCTGATGGTGGAAAGACCATTCTTAGATCGTTAACACTGACAGCAACTGACAAAAATGACCAAAATTCATTCATTTTCATTGAAAGTTTGCCATTTGGTGCAAGATGAATTCTTAAAGGGACAATTTATTCAAAAATGAGAATCCTATCATCATTTACTTACCCTCATGTCATTACAAACCTGTATGAACACAAAAGAAGATATATATATATCTCAATATCTCCTTAGTTTAACTTTTGTCAATCCAAATGATTCCAATCTGATTTCAGATTCTGAAAGTTCTGTTTATATGAACCCTAAATTTTGTTTAGAATACATGCATTACATGTATTCTGAACAAAACTTCAGCGTATGTGCATTGCCCAGTCTCTGCATTTAGAACGATAAAGCCACTGTGATAATGTTACTGGAGCTACCATGAGTATATAATTGTTTGTCGTTTTTGCCTTGATGACATTTAAAATGAAAGCTGAAATTTATGTCAGAAGAGGATTTTTTTGTTACATATTCAGTCTCCTCCACTGACCAGGGGTGTGTTTCCCATACAACGACGTAACTCGCTGCTTCACTACCATAGTGCAATGCATCGTTGAACAAATCAACTAGCTAGTCACGACTGTTTCCCGAAACCGTATTGTCGCAAACCTGTCATTTAGCCACATTGGTGAATGATGTAACGCAGGTGGTGGAGTAATAATTTCTTTAAATTAATCCGTTTGAGATCGAATTAATGCTAGATTTTTTTGCTATAAATTACGGACATGGCATCTGATGACTAATTCTCATTTTTCTCAGTTGTTTTGCTTTATTTCCAGATTTAGCATAGGCTCGTTTTTATGTACTAGAGCACGTACGCACATGCACTCTCTTCAAAATTGGTGCTTACAATCTCTTGACACACTAAAATATGTAAATGACGTTTGTATATATTCAAAATAAAAGATATACATTGTACTTAATGTCAGCTTGCTTATTTTGCTCAAGATAACTATTTTTTTTTAAGTCCACGTCATAAACACAAGAAACTATGCTTCTAACCACCGCTCGAGAGCTGTCGTTCCAACCACACAAGTTTGACTTTGCGATGCAGTTTGCGAATGTTTGTTTGAATGATGGTTTCGGGAAACGCTGAATTGTTGAACTATGTTAGTAACGACGGAACTTGTGATGTTAGTTGGTTAACGATGCTTTTGGGAAATGCACCCCAGTTCGTAAGTCATAAATAAACATATGCACGTTCATAAGACATATGTAAACCTCAGAGATCTTATTATAGAAGGGCTATGGTAAACATACGTAGTACTGAGCAAGGAATTTTTTAATCCGATTGAGAGAATATATGAATTCAAGCATTTAAATGCTTATTTTTGTCCTATTGAGTAGATTATTTAAGGTCTAAAGCTCAATCGGGTCGATTGAGGTGTTTTCCATAGAGTGTAAAAAAGATGGACGATGCGTCTCCGACTGTCCGCTTCTTTCTACTGTAGAAAAATGTAGCCAAAATATCCCAGAAACAGTTGTTGCCGATTACATCATTCAAAGCCCGAGACTGTGCAGTAGTGATCCTGAGGTGGATCCGTGGTATCAAGGTCCCTCCCGTTTCCGCAGATTCAGTCGCAAGCACAACTGTCAATCATGACGTTACATCCCGTTTTATAGCATAAAATAACTAAAACCAAACTTACTGGAAAAGCAAACACTTGAACATATGATTGCATGATAAGAACTACCTAAAATGATAGAAATGTTGTCTGGAAAAAAAATTATTTAAAGTGTAATTGGATTTTTTAGTTTGGCTCATGTCCCATTTGATTGCATGGAGAGGGCGGGGTTTATGACCTATACTGCAGCCAGCCACCAGGGGGCCGATCGAAACGCTTTGGCTTCACTTTTCAGGAAGTGTGCGGCACACTTGGTGTTTAGATGAAGCCTGTTTAATCCAATTGAGCCATCATTCTGATTACTAAAGAATTATTTAGGTGCGTGTTAGGGCTGCACGATTAATTGCAGTTAACCCGAAATCGTGCTTAAACCGCTTGGCTTAATGCAATTATGAAATTGCAAAAGCTGCAAATATTTTTTTTATGCACAGCTTGTCAGTGAATCATGGCTCTGTGATCAGTAGTAAATGCTGCTCCATCTGAAAGCACTGTGAATTTGAGTCGCTTATAACGTGCATTTGAAAAAGTGACATGCGTCAAACATCTTTCCAAACATGAGAAGCATTTATAAACCTCAGACAACATTTAATAGTATGTTTTTACTCCAAACTCACTTAAGAATTTCAGTCGAGTGTTTGAAATAACATCCTTCTGTGAGATGATGGGGCTTCTTACTCAGAACAAGGCATAAAAGAATATTATTTCATAGTATTCTATACTGATAATGGCTATGTTATTTAGCATTGCATTACAAATATACTTTATTTTCATGAAAATACCCAAAAAGGCTTGAAGAACTCCGATAAACCATATATTGTCGTAGTCGTGTGTTTATTAGTCATGTTTAATCAATCAAAGCGTTCCAATCTTCTATTCAGCTACAGTGATATTATGATGCCCATAGGGATTTCCTGGAACTATGTGCATTATCTTTCTTCTTTAGGGCATATTTGGAGTTTCTGCGTGAGAGCGCCCTCTGGCTTTCAGATGGAGCAGCATTTAGCAGTACTTCACTGGCAAGCTGTGCATAAAAAAATCGCAGCCAATTGCCAAATCGCATGCAGTTTATTTTCGATTAATCGTGCAGCCCTAGTGCATGTAAATGTTGGACCCCATAGACTTGCATTGTATGCACAGTAACAGTTCAGCAAATATCTTCTTTTGTGTTCCATAGAAGATAAAAAGTTTGGAAGGTTTTTGGGTGAACTATCTCTTTAAAAGACTCATTTCACCCATCCAAGTTCACACACCGTGAACACACACCCGGAGCACTGGACAGCCATTTTTTGCTGTGGCGCCCGGGAAGTGATTGGGGGGGTTAGGTGCCTTGCTTAAGGGCACCTTAGTTGTGGTTAATGAGAGTGGAAGAGAGTACTGTTCATTTACTCCCCCACCTTCATTTCCTGCTGGTACTGAGACTCTGACTCTCTAACCATTGGGCCACAACTGCCCCACGTATGAAGTACAACATAGCATCACACAGGAATTTAAGGGCCCCTTTTTTTCAGTTAAAGAACACATGCTTTGCATTTGTCCCTCAGGCATGAACAACCGGGAAGTCTTGGAGCAAGTAGAGCGTGGTTACAGGATGCCCTGCCCTCAGGACTGCCCCAGCTCCCTGCATGAGCTCATGCTCCAATGCTGGAAGAGGGACCCCGAGGAGCGGCCCACCTTTGAGTATCTGCAAGCCTTCCTGGAGGATTACTTCACTGCCACTGAACCACAGTACCAACCTGGAGACAACCTCTAAACACAGAGCTTCAGAGTACAGAGAGTGCCACAACAGACTGCCCTTCAAAAGACTGATCGAAAGAGCGTTTGATGAGAAAAGCTTCCAGGTTTTGTGCCATCTCGACCCAATATCTGACACAATCCATCTTCCATTGAACAAAGGACATGCAATCGCATTATATCTGTCAGTAAAGCCAAAAATAGTGTTCTGTGGAAAGACATCAGTCATGATTAATGATAAGAATGGCTTGTTTGTATGTAGTGTAAATAGTGTGTTTAGTTTTCCCTTGTATTTGGCTTGTTTTATTACTTTTATAATGCTGTTTTGCGTTCTTATCCAGGCCGAGAAAGAATCGACGCTGTGAGGAAAGCATGATCAACAGAGGCGACATCGAACATTTTAAAATTTACAATGATTCTGGAAATCATTCTTAGACACTTCCAGTAGGATGTTGACCAGCCTCTTTTAAATATTAAGGGAATTCTGTCAATTGTATATTAAATTAACTGTACATGTCAAAACACTCCCTTTTAGCCGAGACATACAGCAGTGCATAGGTAGCATTTCTGACACATTATTGTGACTTTCACAGAGGGTAATGATGTCTGCACTGGTTTTAGTGAGTTTGCTGGGCCTAATTATTTTGCACCTGCTTTTAGCAAGCGCTCAGTGTCTCTCTTTTGTTTTCTGCTTCTTAGAATGAGTGCATTTTCTATTTAGTCACTTTGGATTAACAATAGAGCAATGTATGTATCAGAATAGTATGAGACCAAGTGGGCATTATGCTTGACCATACTTGCATCTCTCCTGCAAATGAGATAAAATGACTGCTAACATCCTTACTGTTGTAAGAGAAAATAAAAGGAGTCCATTAAATGTATCTCACAATATCATGCATTATAAAATAACACAACTAAATACGTAGAGAAATATTATGAAATGGTAGAATTTCACTCAAGATAACTCATTGCTGGTTTGTTTTTGCCCCTCATTTTGTCTTTCATGATAAAATGATACGTATGTCTGAATATTCATTATTGGGTCATTCTTGACTTTTTTCGCATTTAAGAAGCGACAGACCTCTCTGTAAGTCAACGGTACTTTCACATCTTCTCAATGTCGGCATGAGCCATTTTCAAAGAGCAGTTACTCGCCTACTCTTCATGATTTCAGACAATATTTTGAATACAATAAGGGGTTCAATTGAGGGCTGCTTTTATCAGGGCCTATAATTTAAATTATGTGCTGCATTTGTGTTAAAATCCAACCTTATAATTTTCACATTTATTTTTGTACCATCTATATTTGGATTAATTCATAAATATTGTGTTTATTTAATTTCTTTGTTTCATTTATGCACAAACATTTTTAGAATAAAGTGTCATTCAAATCCATTTCTATCAACCTTTCTTTTTTCCACCTGACATCAGATTATAATTGATTATCTTTTTTGTTAAGTTTGGCAGGTACTCCAAGATTTAAAATTCTCTAGATTTGACATTTATGAGAAAAAGTGGTCTTAAAACAAATTCATATTGATGCATTAACACACATTTTAGATTTTAGATGATAAAACAGTAAATGTTAACGTATTTGGACACTTTCTGGCTGTCAAACATTAGTGACCACTTTGCTTGATATTTTAAAAAGTCTTCCAGTTCAAAAATCTTACGCTACGTCCTATGCCTTCTCTATTCACCTTACGGAAAAAGTGTAACCGACGCGACGCCAGTTTACACATTCTTCGTACGTTGAATACGGAAGGCGGTCTGGCGGAAGCTATATATTTTACTTCATAACTTGTTAAATATGGATATTTTTTTACACAAACGCATCGCTTCACTTCAGAAGGCCTTTCTTAACCCCCCGGAGCCGTGTGGAGTATAGGTTTATGATGGATGGATGTGGATGGACCACTTTCTTAAGCTCATACTTGTGAACCCTGTTCACTGCCATTATAAAGCTCGGATGCGTCAGACTCAGGATATTTATTAAAATATTTCTGATTGTTTTCATCAGAAAGAAGAAAGTCATATACACCTAGGATGGCTTGAGGGTGAGTAAAGCTTGGGCTAATTATCATTTGAAAGTGAACATCCTTTAATATAACGGCAAAAACTATCGTTTAAAAGCTTTGGGTTGGTAAGATTTTTTATTGTTTTTGAAAGAAGTCTCTCACCAAGGTTGCATTTACTTGTTCAAAAATGCAGTAAAAACAGTAATACTGTGAAATATTATTAATCTGCAATGTCACATGATCCTTCAGAAATCATTCTAATATTTTGTGCTCAAGAAACATTTATTATCAGTGTTGAAAACAGTTGTGCTGCTTAATATTTTTGTGGAAACTTATGAATTTTGATGAACAGAAAGTTTAGAAGAACCACATTTATTTGAAATAGATTTTTTTTTTTAACTTTGTAAGTCACTTTTGATCAATTTAATGCATCCTTGCAGAATAAAAATCCTAATTTGTTATATATATATATCCAATTCATTTTTTGAAATATAAACATTTAAATTGTGGCTGTCATAACTGATTTATTCAAACATGCATTAAATATTGAAGAACATTAAAAATTACAATGAATATGTAACGGTGCATAGCTATATTTTTCAG
This sequence comes from Ctenopharyngodon idella, assembly GCF_019924925.1. Lineage (NCBI taxonomy): Eukaryota > Metazoa > Chordata > Actinopteri > Cypriniformes > Xenocyprididae > Ctenopharyngodon > Ctenopharyngodon idella. The sequence continues at coordinate 27,767,571 of NC_067236.1, forward strand.
ATTGCTGACTTTCTAGAGTTCATTTTTCTAGCTGACTAACGAGTTTATGGTCAGTGAATATGGTTTTTCTGAGGTAAATGTGACGTTACGTGACATTGTTTACAAGCTGTTTTATTGACGTCTTTCCGAGGTTGAAACACTGATTGAGCTATTACACGAGACATGATACGGATTTCGGTAAGTTGTACTGTATATTTTAACATACCTTGATGTTTAGTCATGTTTATTTCGCGCTGTAACTGGTATTAAAGCGGAGGAGAGGAAGTTCACATGCGCGCGCTGCTGCTTCTCTTTAACTGAGGCACTAAAGCGATCTGCCAAGTCACATTAAACAGCACCAAAACGGTATTTATTTTTTGAATGTCCTAATAAGATGGACAAAAGTAACAAAGCACAAAGATTATTGCTATTTATCGGATGGGTGGCGCGCTACATGTTCTGTTCATTCATCAACTGAAAACAGACTAGACTAATCGATACTTGGGATTTAAGAATCGATATTGGTTCGTAAAAATGAGAATCGATTAAAATCGTGAAATCGATATTTTTTACCCAGCGCTAATATATATATATATATATATATATATATGTGTGTGTGTGTGTGTGTGTGTGTGTGTGTGTGTGTGTGTTTGCAAGCAGGCAGCAACACGTTCTGTGCTCATCTTCAAAACTGCTGCCAACTTCAGCAAAACAGTTCTGTAATTTCCCTTCATGTCCAGAGGAGGGCCACTGCATTCCAGCCAAAACAAGACCATCCTGTCTCATAGATCCACGTCTCAGCTAGTTTGTTCCCTAGTTAAAAATAGAAGTCATACTTCTATATTTCAGATATGTTCTACGAAATCACCAACAAAACAGTATGCAGTGAGATTTGAATACAGCATGATAAACTTTAAATAAAGTGTAACAGATCCCGATACCATTTAGTCTGAATTAAATAAAAAAACAAAATTATTGGGTAAATTACTGTAGTGATGCAATGTTACATAATATGATGCATGCAATGTTATTGATGGTACATGCATTAAATGAATGACATGATGTGAAATACCACAAACCATTGACAGTATAGTCTGTGAACATGCAGCTGTCAACTTTTCTTTTGCTTCCAGTAGCCTAGTTCACACCCCCTACCGCCTAAAAAGGCAAGAGAGAGTGCAGCTGGTAAACTCTACACTGTCTAAGAATAAACCAGGCTTGCAATGGATAAGGTTACCTTGAAGCACCGCAGCACTTTTCCCGTCCCACACCCATGTGAGGCGCCAATAACATGGGCTAAATTACCCGCACCTATTTGCTGCGCCCCCTGCCTGAGCCTGAACTACCCTGTTTATGTCCCTGACCTAACATCCCATTCTCCCACAGCCATGATCCCAAATCCGGCACTTTGAAAACCCTCATCCCACTTTTCTCACAAGATTGTGAGGTTTCACCCGTGGATTGGATGGGGACGACAAAGAGGAACATCATTTCCTGAGTGGGATTTAACATCAACTGGGTGAAACCAGCAAAATAAGATTACACAAGCAAAATCAAGGGACATTCAGTTGAAGAACCACCAGAACTACACCATGGCTCAGGCAACTAAAGGTACTGCAGGTTTTCTACTTATGATCGCATGCATTTGATTGACAGACAGAGCCTAACAAATATAGATAGATACATAGATAGATACATAGATAGATAGAAAAAAAATAAAAATACATATTATAATATTTTATAATAATAAAACATTGGAATAATAAAGCACTGAATTATAATAAATGCTGCTATGATACTATATAAAACTGAACTAAAATTAATTTTAATCTGGTGAGAAAAATTATATGCTGTACTCATGACATTTATGTAGCTTAGAATATTTTTAAGACTAATACAGAAAAGTCCATAATTAACTTAAAATAATTCATATCCTTTGAAGTGTATAGATTTTTTTAGATTTATGAACTCTCTCTCTATATATATAGATATATAGATATTTTTAAAAAGAAATTAATACAATTTATTCAGCAAGGGTGCATTGAAATGATCAAATATGAGAGTAAGGACATATTTAATACCATAAAAGATTTCTATTTCAAATAAATGCTGTTCTTTCAAACTTTATATTTATCAAAGGATCCTGAAAAAAAAAACATTGTTTTCTCAAAAATATTAAGCAGCACAACTGTTTTCAACATTGATAATAATAAGAAATTTTTCTTGAGCACCGAATCAACAAATCAGAATCTGAAGGATCACGTGACACTGAAGACTGGATAATGATGCTAAAAAAAACAGTTATTTAAAATTGTAATAATATTTCACAATATTACCGTTTATTGTATTTTTGATCAAATAATAGCCTTGGTGAGGAAAAAACACTTCTTTCAAAAATCTTACTGACCCCAGACTTTTCCAAATTTTGGTGAATCTAGCAAACATGGTTGATATTTGCAATGACAAGTGCAATATTAAGACATTTTGTTAGTAATTCGTTTCTTAATTTAGTTCATGAGGTCATTAAACTCAAGCAGCAGGGAGAAAATAACACAAGATGGAGATACAGTTTATTCTTGCAGTCAGTTATGTATCTAGACTGCATTTAACATAGAACAGCTGCAACAAATATCAGTACATGTCATTATGGTGCTGTATTTATATAGAAATCAAAAAATATGTAGACATACAGTAGTAGGCCTATAGCTATTTAGTAAGCAACCTATGGGTAATATTTTCTCCTGTGTGACATTTAGGAGCAATTATTTCCAATGTTTGCTATAGACCGTGGTATATGTGTAAATTTCATGCATGTGACTCCAGGTCCAGTGAAGTCCATCCCTCCCACTGCTGTAGATGCTCCGGCTAGGACTGTGCATCCAGTCTCTCTTATGGCTGGGACCCATGGAATTTTACGAATCATGAATCGCCCGGCACAATGGGTGGTCATCATCACACTTCTGATCTCTTGGTCAATAGCAGGTGTTGTCATGTTTGACTTTGTCAGTGACGATCAGATTGCAAGTAAGTTTTAAATAATTTTCACAGTTCCTACTTTATTTATAGGCCTACTTGTGCTGTTATTTGATTTGTTGGGTTCACTCTGAACTGTTTTCCTGTAGGCATCCAGGATTTTGGTTCTGACCCAGTGCTAGCAGTGAACAAGGCCATTGAAGGGATTGAAAACAAGATAAACCACATGAACAATATGTTTAATGATGCTCATGGTATGATTTCATAGAGCAAAACCAGTTTCTTTTAGTAGGTATAATTTTCAAATTTTGTAATTTGTTGCTGAATGAATAGTTTAGCCTATTCTGTTCAGTGCAATTATAATGGCTGAAGCTTTCAGTCCTCAAAAAGAGTGCAAAACAATTATACAAGTAGTCTAAAAGACTAATGTGCTATATTTAAAGTCTTCTAAAGTTGTACAGTAGCTTTTTGTGAAGACCATGCCCTTATTCAGACATATAGTCTAATCTTTAACACGAGAATCAGATCAATCCGATTCGCGAACAATTCAGACCGTATCAACCGATTCGCTTAAAAGATTCAACTCAAAAGAATGATTCATTTATGAATCGGGCATCGCTACTTCTCACATGAACGCGCCAATGAGAGCGAAATGAGGCGGAAGCCAGAAAATAATGACTTTGATTTTGATCTCTTCCTCACACAAAAATAAGGCTTGAAATATAGCGCGGGAGTAATGTTGACTACTTTTATGACACTTTTGCCTCATGTTTGAAAGCCAGTTTCATTGTAATTGCATGCAAAAGAGTAAACTTGTGTTTTGTGGAAGAATAAAATCAGGTTTTGAAGACATGAGGTGAGTAAATATTGACAGAAATTTCCTTTTTGACTTAGCCAATCCTTTGATAACTATTATGTATTTGTTGATGATTTTTAAAAGTGTATTTTATATGCCATTAATATTTGTTTCTCTTTTATTTGGAATACAGAGTACATAACTGAAATAATATTTAATCCGAGGGACGCTATTAATTTAGCAGCAGATTCATCTGTGTCTTATCTGACAGGAATATTTAGTGCCGATGGTATGTAAATGTATTAATTTATGGCCTTTAAAAGCTTAAACACTATTTGTTTATTTAGTATAGGCTTATGCTATATTATTATGTTGTTTTCCTTACAGGAGATACAGGAATCACTGAAACAGTGAAATATGGTGGCACTGTACTGGATGAGGTTACAGAATGGATCAGATCCCCAGTGGGCTACTTATTCCACTTATTTGAAGGTACTTGCATTACTGACTATGCTTAAATATGTGCCCATTGTTGTTTTGTGAGCACACATGCAATCAGAGACTCATGTACAATAACTCTTAACTTGGTAAAAAGAAATTATTAGTAATATTTGAGCATGCCAGATGCACTAATGTCTGTTTAATGCTCTCCATGCTGCATAGACACCCTGGATATAGCGATTACTCCAGTGGATATGGTCAGTGAAGCTGTTGTGCAAATTTTAAGTGGGATCAAGACCATTATCCAGTATTTTTCAACCATGTTCGGGGGCATTGAAGGTACTGCAAAGCACCAACATTGATTCTTCTCAGAATTTTATATATACAATCATAATATCTATATTATCTATAAGGTGCATCTTGTCAATATTCCAGCGTGCTTGCATTTTCTTCATCAGGGTATACAGGCATCACTGAAACAGTGAAACTTGGTGGCACTGTATTGGATGAGGTTACAGAATGGATAAGATTCCCAGTGGGTTACTTATTCCACTTATTTGAAGGTACCTACATTATTGTTCTGAGGGCTGAGATGCAATCAGTTTCATGATGTGCTCTAACTCAGTACATGTTTCAATCAACATTTGAAATTGCCACTGATTTCCATGCATAAAGAAATAATTAGTCATATTTGGGCGTTTCAATGAACCATGATTTCAGCTGCTCATGCCAGTCACTGATTTCTGTTTAATGCTTAGACATCCTGGATGTAGCGATCATTTATCCAGCAGACATGGTGAGTGAAGCAGGTCTGCAAATTTTAAATCGGATCAAGACCATTTCTTCAACCATATTCGGGTACCTTGAAGGTATTGATTTCTCACATTATTTTAGACATTCAGTGATATAATCTACACTACTGTTCAAAAGTTTGGGGTCAGTAAGATATTTTTTTAATTTAAACTCTTAACTCTTTTTTATCATAAACTCTTACTGACCCTAAACTTTTGAATGGTAGGGTATGCATATCAAAAATATCAATACATCAAATGCACCTTGTCAATATTTCAGCTTGGTTTCCCAAAATGAGCACTGATCCCACGGAACTGGCTGAAATTGTTGTAGAGGAGGCCACAGACGTAAAGACCACTGTCTCTAATTACCTTTCCAGTCTATTTGCAGGGGATGAAGGTATTGTTCATTTATCAGCTCGAAACATTGTGTTTGATCTGTGCTTTTGCCCACTCAACTTTCATTTGTGTTATATTATTTCATTTCATTTCTCCAGGTGGTATTTCTGACATTAGCTTTGATCCCATGAAAGTTGTCACAGACACTGTTGAGGAGTTTGCTGACAGGAGGGATATGTTCTTGGCCTACCTCTCAAACATGCTCATGGAAGACAAAGGTATCCATAATATCAAGTATATCACAATTGTATGCTTGCATCTTTAAAATACATATATCTCTTTAACTATCCCTATTGTTTCAGATGAGACACCACAAGTAATAAGACGAAAAGGTTTGTGTCAGTATTCATTCATTTTTTGCTGCACTATGAAACTTCAGCCTCTCTAATGCCATCTGTTCGGTTGAAACATAAAGTTGCATGTTGCATTACAAGGTTTCTTTGTTTTCCTAATGGGTGATTTAAAATAATGTAAAATAATTTCTAATTTTTTTTTACTTCCATAGTGATGCTTTAATAATTATGACCTCTGTAAATAATGCAGATGTTTATCTATCTATCGATCTATCTATCTACAGTATCTATCTATCTATCTATCTATCTTTAAACTAACAATATTCCTAAATCTTCTCCAGGAGAATTTCTGCCACCTATGGAAAAAGGTTAGTAACTGCACATTCTTTCATCTACATAAAAGCTATAGATTAACACCAAAACTAACATAAGTACTCAAACCTGATCACTACTAAAACAGCATTGACAAACTTAATAAACAGGACTTAGTCTTCAAATGTGTTTGTTTTTAACTTGGAAAGGAACGAGAGCATGTAAAAAAGATGTTTTTATGTAACATATGATGCAAGATCTTGAATTAACTAAAATTATATAGTTTCCTGACTTGTCGTCATCCCATATACTGTTGTGTTTTACCATGTTTCAGCCCAGTAATTAGACGATTTAGAAAACAGTGTTATAGGTTATGTAATATGGCGCATGAAAAGGTCCTGCATGACTGCATACAGGGATGATTGTCATTTATATTTTCTGTCTGTATAGTGTGAATGTTCATGTCCTGCACTTTCTCTCACACAATACTTCATATTATGTACTTCATATTATGTAAAAGTGCTTGCATTTACTTTCTCCAGAATGTTTTAAAAGGTGCATGACAGATTTCGTAAATACAATAATAAAAAGTTTATGTCAAATGCATTTCTTGCTGTTTGATTTCCTGCCCTCTTCTTGCGGTGTAGTGCGATGTCTAACCTTTCCTGATATATTCGTCAGTTGATATTCACAAACATAAAGCATGTAGGAGTTCACAGGTATGGCACATGTTGCAAGAATATTGTGACATTCACAATATTAATGCCCTGAGATTATAAGCTGAGGTTGTGGAAAGAAAGAATTTTCAAATTGGAGCCGCTGCGCTCTAGATGTGTGTTTTCTGTAGCTCAAACAGTAGGGAATTTTGCCAACAAGGTAATACTTTGAATGCAATGCAAGCTAAATGCTTATATCTAAATGTACACACAAGAAAACAAGATCTTAAAGAGTCACAAAATATAAGCATTGATTTCTAAAGAAACGGTTAAAAACGGTTCAACTGAAGTTTTTTGTCAGGGTGCAACATGAGCATACTGTTAAGGTCATCAATGTGATGTAATGAGTGTAACCGAATTTCCAATCAGGACAAACTGTAATGTCTCGTACATAAACTGGTAAATATGTTTTTATCTGCAAATTGAGCTCAGTTCTGTCATAAACCTGAATTGAAAAATGACTTCATGAAACAGTTGCAGAAATACTAGGCAAAAAACAGGACCCTGCCTATGCTGCCTACATTGCTGTGAGATCCACAGTGAAGGAGACCGACAGCACTAAATGGGAAATAAAAGAGGTTGAGGAGGAACATGGTGAGGTGGAAGCTGCTGAAGATAAAACTAAAAAAGCTCAAGCCATCTTGGACGTTACAGAGGAGGATGAAACAGCTGTGGACAACACTGATATCACAGTTGAAGACATGGAAATGTCCTCCGATGTCATGGAGGAGGGAAAAACTACTGGAACAGTTGAAGATATTGCAGGTGTTACAGACGAGAAACCGTATATGCCAGAAGTTATAGATGAGAAAACAGCAGTTGAAGATATCTCTGATTTTGCAGTGGATGAATCAACTGAAATTACCTCTGATGCTTTAGATTTGAAGGACAGTGATGATATCTCAGATGTAGTTGCAGAGGAGGAAGAAGTTACTGTAAAGGTTGACGATATTGAAGATGTTAGAGAGGTGGAAACTTTTGATATGCCAGATGTCATAGATGAGGAAATGGCAACTCAAAAGTTTGAGGATATCTCTGATTTTGCAGAGGATGAATTACTTGAAATAACCTCTAATGCTACAGATGAGAAGGACAGTGACGATACCTCAGATGTTGTTACAGAGGAGGAAGAAGTTACTGAAACGATTGAAGATATTGAAGATGTTACAGAGGTGGTACCTTCTGATGTGCCAGATGTCAAAGATGAGGAAACAGCAACTGAAAAATTTGAAGATATCTCTGATTTTGATGTAGATGAATCAACTGAAATTACCTCTGATGCTACAGATGTGAAAGACATCAACGATAGCTCAGATGTTGTTACAGAGGAGGAAGAAGTTACTGAAACGATTGAAGATATTGAAGATGTTACAGAGGTGGAACCTTCTGATGCGCCAGATGTCAAAGATGAGGAAACAGCAACTGAAAAAATTGAAGATATCTCTGATTTTGATGTAGATGAATCAGCTGAAATTACCTCTGATGCTACAGATGTGAAAGACATCAACGGTAGCTCAGATGTTGTTACAGAGGAGGAAAAAGTCATTGAAACTTTTGAAGATATTGTAGATGTTGCAGAGGTGGAGCCTTCTGATATGCCAGATGTCTTAGATGGGGAAACAGCAACTCAAAAGTTTGAAGATATCTCTGATTTTACAGAGGATGAATCAACTGAAATAACCTCTGATGCTACAGACATTGATGTTTCCTCAGATGATGCAGTTACAGAGGAGAAAGAAACAACTGAAGAACCAGCAATCAAAACAGCAGAAGATAGTTTCGATGTTACAACCAAAATTGAATCAGATAATACAGATGAAAAGGAAGTTGAAGATGTCCCCAGTGTTACAGAGGAGGGTGAAGAGTCTGAAACAGTTAAAGATACTTCAGATGTCATAGATGAGGAAGAAGAACCTGAAACAGATGAAGAAATCATCATCACAGATGAAACAGCTGAAATTGCACAAGAAGCACAAGAAGATGATCAGCCACCTGAATTGGCTGAAGCTACTCCAGATACCATCTGTGTGAAAGAAAAGGAGGAAGCAGCAGAACTTGTTGATGGTTTAGAAGTGGAAGCCAAGGAGGAGAAGGAAGATGTTGCAATTGCTGATCATGAAAAGAGCACAAAGGACCTGGAGAATGAGGTAGATGAAGATGAGGTTGAGGTTTTAAAAGAGGAGATTGAAGAGTCTGATCAAACTATCCTGGTAACCACTGCTGGTGAAGATGACCCTAATGAAGAAGAGGAGCAGAAGCTTGTCCTTCTTACTGTCCAACATGACCTCTCAGACAGAGATGATGAAAATAACAATAACAACGACAGGAAGAGAGATGCCATAAAAAGAGGCCTGAGCAGGAGGAAAAAATCCGATAGTCATTCCATTGAAACAGACGACCAAGAAGCGCACAAGGATCTTCATGAAGAGTCTGACAAAGGTATAGAAAAATTTTGTATAATTAACAAATAGGAAAAAGTGATAGTTGACAGGTGGCAACCAATATCTCAATAGATGACCTTAATAACCCATTATAATTCACTGACCATGGAAAAATTAATCACTAAAATAGACTGTTCATTATTGTTATTTTGTTTGTTTAAAATCATTTTTAACTGATTAATACATTTTTTTATAAAAAATATCTTAACATTGCTAACTTTTAAAAAAAATGATTTCCTATTTCTCTTATAATTGCACTCAAAAATAATTTATTAACTGCAGTTGTACAAATAACGTGATATTTAAAGGGATAGTTAACCCAAAAATGAAAATTCTGTCGTCATTTACTGTCATCAATTTCTTTTTTCTGCTGAACACAAAAGAAGATATTTTGGGAAAAATGTCGGTAACCAAACAGTTGATGGGCCCCATAATTGTTCAGCAAAAGAAGGCAATTCATACAGGTTTGCAACAACTTGAGGGCGAGTAAATGATGACAGAATTTTCATTTTTGGGAGAACTATCCCTTTAATATAGTTGGCCAAGCAGTGTTTGAATTCTTGTTTAAATTCTATGGTTCACATCATTGTAACTGAACTATTTTTGTTGGCCAAATAAAAATTAACTAAATAGGTTGCCATAATGCATCTAAAAATGTCAGTTAATCTTCTTTTCTGTAGAACACAGTATAGTTGTAGGCTATATGTCTGTATTTTTCAGTGATAATCAGTGCAATAGCACTCTTGCCTGTTTAATATTGCATTCATTCTGAAGAACACTGTGTTATCTCTAGTATCTTACAATTTTGACTGGGAAGAACAACAAATTGATGGATGAAGATGAAGTTTCATTCACTGTTGCTTTTACTTCACCTCTGCTTCTGGAAAGATACTTAAAAGAGGAGCAAAACACAGCTGGAGGATTCTCTATAATGGGCTCTGCTGTTGTACATGGTTTGATAGATAGATAAATAGATAGATAGATAGCTAGATAGATAGATAGTGCTTAAAGTTATTGATCGATTAGACATTGCTCACTATAAGAATTTTAGCCTCTATTGTCCAATATTTTTTCTTTTTATAGGAAGAATCCTCGAAAAATGGTTTTTGCTTTTATGTAATGTTTTTTTATATATATATAGGCCATTTATTCTGTTCTTTTTTTGAATACATTTTTGTGTAATTTAGAATGACTTTAATTTCTCAAATCAAATTATGAGGGAATTATTATTATTTTTTGCATTGATTTGAGTCTTGTTTATTAAGTATTGTGTAGTATCTGTTAGTCTTTATGTATTAAAGTTGATGGCACAGAAATGCAACTATAACTCAAAAAAGCTGCATATAATTATTGCAAAGCCATTTATTTTGCTTACCTAAATGGTTCCATTAAGAGAATTAATTATTTAATTCATCCATTATACATTATTAATTTAATCTAACACAATGACATGGCTGACAACCACTTTGCTGCTTACAAGTACTCTTAATGTTAACACTTACAGTGCACTAATTCATGCACTAATTCCCATCGTTCATTAATATGGATGATAAAAACATCTAACTCTCATTTAACATTTACTCATGATTTCAGTTCTTGAACAAGTGAAAGAAGCCAAAGAGAAAAAAGCTAGAGAGGAGATATACAAAATCATTCAAGGTGAATGGTTTGTTGTTTTCATCAGTGCTTGCATACTGTAAAAAATAAAGTGCTTGTGCAGAATGTAAACTGCAATTTATGAGAAAAATGTGACACATGATCTTTTCTGTTATTCCAGATATGAGGGAAAAGAAGGGCGAAGGTGAAGAGGAAGAGATAACACTACAACAAATAAACATAACAGTAGAAAAAGTCCGAAAAAAAGCAAAAGAACATGACAAAAAGGAGATAGAAAAGGTTAAAAGAAAAGAAAAAGTGGTCAAGACTCAAGAACCAACAGGTAAGACTGGTAAAACATATTTAACTTATCTATTTCTCATATGTAAAAAGCTCAACTACCACATCTAGACTGTACATAAACTCTAGATTCTGCTCTGTTCCTCAAGGGGAAGGTTGAAGGCTATGGTCAAGACATACTCCAATGCAGTTGCTGTTTATAGATTAGATGTAAAACCCTGCACCTCTCTTTCAAAAGATAATGTATTTGTACTGTTATTATGTGTTCTAGAAAAGGACACCAAGAAAAAACCTGTCAAAAAGGTCAAGGTGACTAAAGTGGATGAGGAACCCCCTCTAAAAAAGAAGAAATCTGGTATATAAATAATTCACTAACACCAGTAGAATAGATAAATGAAGCTCTCTTTCTTCATTACACTGTCTGAGGGTTGATGTTAAGTTAAAAAGACACTATTTATTGCAGCTATAGCCCGTTATATTTTCAATATTTGATCTTATATAGTTATAGGATATATTGCTGCAGTAGTTTTTATATGGAATGTCATGATCATTAAATGTCACTTTTAAGGCCAATTCACACTGCACAGACAGACGCTGACTAACATGGACAATCAGCAGATTACAGTATGTCACTTCTCAGATGTTCCAAGACCCAACAAATGCTGATTTAACATGTTCAATCCACGAAAAAGACGGCGATAGGGTTGACACACTGATCCGACAAAACCCAACAAAGTGTCTGTTGCCGTTGGTTGTCGTCTGTCGGTTCACTGTGAATTGCCCTTTACAAAACCGTCTGATTCTAAAGAGAAAAAAACTTGTTTACAAAATGTAATATCACAAAATTCTATGTAATGTGTACAATTTCATCTGCACAGGACCTGAGAAAAAGGTTAAACCAGCAAAGAAAGGTAATCAACGCATTCTGTGATTATGATTAATCTCCTGTTCATGGCCAATATCTTTCAGTTTTTTTAACGATTTCCATTAAGTAACATTCCTAAATTTCATATTTAATACAGAAGCCGAACCTGTGAAACAAAAAGTGAAGGCTGTGAAAATTTCTAAAGGTACCACTATAAAGTACATGCCAACATGTGTCATGCACTCATACATGTGAATGTAATTCTGTAAAATGGTACAAGCATATTTTTATATCAACTAAACAACTCCCAATCTGATGATTACATGTCTAAACACAAAGCAAATGCTTCAACAAAATCAATCTGCTGTTGCTCTCATACCCTCAATCCCTCTGTTGTCTTTCAGAGGATGTTACTAAGAAGGTGGCCAAAGCTAAAGGTAAAAAAAGATTCAAAGCATCAGTCATAGTATTTCCATACCAGCTACTAACTGACAGTAACCAAGTGGTGAACTGAAGGCTCAGTTCTAGTGGTTGAGATATCTTTGCAGATCTGGGAATTATTTTATTTATGTGTTTAACAGCCAGTTCATCCACAACTGCATTAATATCTATTGTATCATAGATGTTGAGATTGCCAAGGACAAAACCAAAGCAGTCCATGTAAAGACAGGTATGTAACTTGTGTGGTAAGGGACTTTCTGTTTGGTTAAATCTAAATTAACAGGAAATAAATGTAAGTGTTTATTTACAGAAGCTGAAGCCAAAAAAGAGACCAAACCAGCACCATCTAAGAAAGGTATTGTGTTGTTCTTGCTTCACTAAACACACATAAAGCAAATTCATAATTGAAGTACATTATGTACAGTACACTTCCATTGTACAGTTTGGGTTCGTAAAGATAGAAATTGATACTTTTATTCAGCAAGGATTCATTAAATTGATCTAAAGTAACAAAATAATTTTGCCCAAAAATCTATTTCAAATTAATGCTGTTCTTTTGAACTTTCTATTCATCAGAGAATCCTTTCAATTAGCAAGTCACTTAATTGCATTTTTTAAATATCTTTTGTCTCCATTTCAGTGGTTGTTGTTGCTAAAGAAAAGGATGAAGCAGCCCCTGTAAAGAAAGGTATGATTTACACCCATATTCTATTTTTAATATTTGCTATAATTTAAGTACTCTTAATAGTTCTTCACTCATTTGCAGAGCCTAAAGTTACAAAAGAAAAAGCCAAAACAGCTCTTTCAAAGAAAGGTATCACAATCTAATGACTCTTGTATTAAAACGTCTCGGGTTACGACTGTAACCCTTGTACCCTGAGAGGGGAATGAGACGCTGTGTCGGAATGACACTTCCAGCATGACAGTGTCCGAACTACATATTGAACTAGTCCAATCTTGATTGGTGTTGCGTCATGACGTCACGTGTGACGAAGCTACAAAGGAGAGCCGGCACATAACAGTGTTAGCTTCTGATAGGCTGAAGCAAGTCGTTCTCAGTTACTCAGAAGGTGTGGCAAAGGGACGCAGTGTCTTGTTCCCTTCTCAGGGAAAAGGTTACAGTAGTAACCCGAGACGTTCCCTTTTGAGGGAACTCACGCTGCGTCGAAATGTCACTTTGGGGAACGAAATATCCACTGCTCCACACTGACTATAGCCTGTCCTGGTGTGAAGCTTGTAAGGCACAACTCAGGACGTGAGGTCTAATATCTTATGAAGGTGTGCAGGGAGGCCCAGCCAGCTGCGTCACCTCTTGAAGTGAAACCCCCGATAGCAGGGCCTTGGAGGATGCCACTCCTATAGTCGAGTGGGCTTTGATCAAGAGAGGCGAGGGCAAATTGTGCGCCTCATACACTGAAGAGATAGACCAGCTACTTGTGTGCTTTGGGAGTGCTTTGTGGAGGCTGACTTCCTCCAACCTGGGGACCTACGTACGTAGGCCTCCAAGGCTCTAACAGGGCATAACAAATGTATCTTCTCATGATCAGCTGACACATGTGGTGGAGGATGAAAAGCCTGCAGAATAACAGACCGAGCCACATTCGATGGCCCGACCTAGGGTGGAGAATGGCCTTGACCCTCCCAGGAGTTAACTCGAGGCAAGAGGGAGCAACAGAAAGAGCCTGCAGGTCCACTTTGAAAGAGAGAAACTTCTCCGCTACCTCATCAATGGGTTCGAAGGGTGCCAGGGATAACCCTTCAAGAACCACTGCCAGGTCCCAAACAGGAACCCTGGCTTGGACTATTAGGAGTAGACTGACTAGTAGCCCCACACTAGAAGGTCGGCCTGGTACGCCTGCATGATGCCCATCGTGTCCAGGCATGCACCAGCCTGACCTGCCGCCATATATGCCTTACCCACCAACGAAGATGTAGTGTGGCAGGGTTTGGTGGGCAGCGTCGGAGCCTTAAGGGATGACGCAGCGTCGGGTGAGAGATATGAGGCCAAAGTCTCTTCAACCTGCAGCGTCACCCCATAGCCGTTCTCTCTTGAGCCCAGGATGGAGTAATAATTATGGATAGTAGGGCTCGATAATCTTGTTCCACAATCTCGACAACTCGAAAATGGCAGACTCCGACGTGAAAGCTGCGACCAAGACTGAAGGAAGCGTTTATCAAGTTTGCTTTTCTTTTGCTCTTCCTGCTTCTCTGTTGGCCACTCAATGTTTAATCTGGCCACAGCTCTGGTCACAACCTCCAGCAGCTCCTCAACAGCAGGAGAATGAGGTGGAAAGTCCTCAATTTCACCTGCCTTGATGCTTAGAACATCTAATTCCTCAGAACCAGGTAGTTCTAGCACCGGGTCCTCATCCTGGGCAGAAGAAGTCGCAGAAAGGGCTTCCGATCCCTGAATGAGAACACTGGAGCTGGTTTCTGAAAGCTGAGAAAGCCGTCTCAACATCCTCCACCAGCTCCATCTGCGACCCCCATGATCGTAAACGCTGCGCTGCCTTGGCAGACAAGAGCAGCACAGAACGCTTGCTAAAGAGCAGAAGCTAACACTGTTGTGTGCCGGCTCCCCTTTGTAGCTTCTGTGTACACCGTCACATATCACATCATGACGCAACACCAATCAAGATTGGACTAGTTCAGTATGTACTTCAGACACTGTCACGCTGGAGGCATTCCCCAAAATGTCGTTCCGACGCAGCATCAGGGAACTGAAGTGGTTTTTGCTGTAAGCATATTAGATGTAATTATTTGCCACTTTTGTATTTTTCTTTTGCAGAGGCTAAAGTTGTGAAGGAGAAACCTAAACCACATCCTGGAAAGAAAGGTATTTTCCAGTCTGAAGTATTCATTTAGTTAACCCAAAATGAGTTTATAAATTTATGATACTTTTATGATATATGATATATATATGATATATTTTTTGGGGTTTTTATTATGTCAGAAAGAGCAGCTTTGACATTCTGTGTAATATCATTTTGTGTTTCAAGGAATAAAGTAAATAATGTAGGACTGAATAATGATAAAATGTTAATTTTTAGGGGAACTATTGCTTTAAGCAATCACTGTATAGTGAAAAAAATATATTTGAATATAATATTTCAAATACATTTATTTTGTGCTGAATATACTACAAATAAATTTACATATTTATGTGCTAAATAAAAATACCCTGCAATTGTACTTTTTGGTATACTAAACGGGTATACTTAAAGTCTGCTTATTTGGAACAATTAATTTTGTACTTAATGCACTTTAATTGTGTGGAAGTAGTGTTGAGGTCCAACTAAAGATATACTTAAGTATATTTGATTGTGCTAAAGTGGAACTATTTCAAGTATACTTCAGGTACACTTTAAATATCTTGCATTTAAAGACTGATATCATATAAAGATCATACAATCCTTATTAATAGTGATATTAAAACCCTTTTTAGGCCAGAATATTAGTGCATTATGCAATAAAGAAATATTCCAAATAAAGTTTAGTTATAATTTTATATCAGAAAGTCTTAAGTGATATGTAAATAAATATGTTAATGGATTTGAAGTATACAGAGTATGAAATAAATGTATTTTTGGTATAGGTTTTTTGTTTTTGTTTTACTAGGGTATAGTTCTGTGTAATGATGATGTGTGTTAATGTTTGCTCAGACATCGGTATAAAATTTCACTTTTTCTTTCAAAAAAACTGAAGATGTCAAGGAAAAGGCAAAAGCAGCTCCAAAAGAAAAAGGTATGCTTGTCCTGTTAAAATTAAAATAAAGTTTATCATTCATAGTTAAGTCCATTTTTTTGAATTAGAGATAAAATATTTTGTCTGTTTAGTTGCTAAGACTGTCAAGGAAAAGGCTAAGCCAGTAAAGAAAGGTAGTTTGTTGTATGTTTAATTATGTATTAATATGTTACCATATATAATGTTTTGCGTAAATGAACAGATTATATGAACAGTTTGTTTTAAATGCTTCCCAGAACCTGAGGTTACAAAAGAAAAGGTCCAACCTGCACCTTCAAAGAAAGGTACCAGGCTTGCATGTTTTTCTGTAAACATATTTTGACTGAAATGTGTCCTTTAAGAGTTAGAGATCCCCTTTTGTATAACTTTGGGGTTAATGATCACGCTGTAACTTTCCTCACCTTACCCATGCTTATTCAATTTTAAAATCCATATGGATTACGTGGATGAAGGAAGCCAAAAAAAGTACATTTCTCTTGTAATACAATTTAAGATTCACTGAGACGTTTTTCCTTCTTATTTCATATTACAGCTGAAGTTCCTAAGGAAAAAGCTAAACCTGTGAAGAAAGGTGTGTTTCTAACTCAACATTTTTTTCTGTTTCTCATTAAATATTTTCTTGAAATTAGTTTTATTGTATGATGTAACATGTCATGCAGTACTGCAACCTGAAGTCGCAAAAAAAAAAAAAAAAACTGTTAAATCAAAAAGTATTTTAATAAGATTTTTTAAAAAAGAAAAGAAATGTACATTGAAAGTACATACATTTTCCACTTCTCTTAAAAGCTGAAGTCAAAGATAAATCACCAGCACCTGTTAAAAAAGGTATTTTTTGGCTGTGCTTTTCAAATTCAAGAATGTAGTAAAATTGTTTTCAGTTTAAAAAAATGCTTGTTTGATATATTTTTTCTTATGTATTTTATTTTTGTTCACTTCTAGTAGCTAAAGTTCCTGTTGAAAAAGTAAAACCAGCTCCCTTAAAGAAAGGTATGACATACCACAGACATTAAATGGCATTCTAAACATAATGCAGTGTTTTTTCAAAGTGGCATAAACTGCTGATGTTAATGAAATTACAGAGCCAGAGATTTCCAAAGTGAAGGCCAAACCAGAGCCCTCGAAGAAAGGTAAAAAGACCAAAACCAGCTCTTTTAAGAAGTGTTTTTCTATCACTCTCATTTATAGATCACACACTTCTTACTTTCTTTATACTGTAGAGCCTTTTTCAATGCAATTTTAATTTTTGTTTTTATTTAATTTCGTATTTAATTCATTCAGATACTGCAGAAGTTAAAGAAAAAGCAATACCAGCTCAGGTTAAAAAAGGTATTATGTCTTTTATTATTGTAATATCTGCTATTTCAACTACCATTACATTTTGAAGAGAACGGTAACTTAATCTATTGATAACTTCTAGCAGCTGTAGAGAAAGAAAAACCTGTCCCTGTGAAAAAAGGTGAGTCCTGCTATTAAATATCTTACATTAATAATTTTTTCAGAGGCACATTTGCGTGTCTGTGGTATACTGTGTTGTTTCAAAACGTTTCTACAGTCCTGCTCTTACGAATATAGATTCACACAAAAAAACTATGTATTTTGTTTTGAAGTGTCAGTGTACATTTATGTAAAAATATGGATTCACATAGACTGAAAACCAGAAAGGTGCTTGATTTTAGACAACTTGTAGTCTACTTAATTCAAATCTTAACAAAACATATCATGTCATACTTTTAGAGGATGAAGCCCCCAAGGAGAAAGATAAAGGTATCACTTTTTTAACTCAAAATTATGTACTAGAATTTTTTTTTTTTTACTAGAAAAAAATGTTAAAAAATGTTCAAAAGCTTGTAGTTTTGTTTCAAAAGAACAGTGCACATCAGCAAGTTTAAATGTTTTTCTTTCATTATTTGAATAATTCAGAGGCTAAAGCTCCCAAGGACAAAACTAAACCGGCCCTTTTGAAGAAAGGTATAATGCACAAACAGTAACACAGCATTTCATTTAAAAGTCTTTTTTTTTAATGACATGACAATGAACTGAGCCTGCTGACTCATTTTCAGAGCCTGATGTTTCTAAGGAGAAAAAAACAGCAACTGCCAAGAAAGGTAATATGGAAAGACACTTGATCAATTTTTTGTCAGTCTCATATATTGTATATAAAATATATATTTATTGAATATATACGTACCTGCATCTTGTTCAGAAGAGAAGCCATCAACCACTCCTGTAAAAAAAAAAAAAAAAAAAATTTTAATTTTTCTTTCTTAAATGTATTGATCACTGCATTGGTCCACTCTTACACCTATTTTTCCTTGAATTGTAGAGCCTGCAGTTGCAGATGAGAAAGTAAAACTGGTACCTTCAAAGAAAGGTAAAAACTGTTAAATGTTATTCAGAGGCAAAATATCCTGAAGATAGGACATCAATACCTATCAAACATTAGGTTTTTAAATATTACGTCACTTTCTAAGGCATGCAATTATGATAATTTCAGATACTGAAGCTACTAAGGAGAAAATTAAATCAGCCCCAGTTAAGAAAGGTACAGTTCGATTTTGTTGCAATTGTACATGTTTTTGCAATGTTTATATGATGCTAACTCCATCCACTGATGTACAGAGCCTGAGGTTTCCAAAGAAAAAGCTATGCCAGAGCCTTCAAAGAAAGGTAAAATGAATGCAGTTGTTTTTTATCATTCAACATGCATATCATGAAATGGTTATCACATCAGAAAAATGATTCAATCTTGCACAGAGGTTGAAGCTGTTGAGAAGGTAAAACCAGCACCGGCTAAAAAAGGTACAGTACTCATGCTGTGTATTTAAGAACCAATAATTTTCCGGTAACACTTTACTTAAAGCCTTATAATGCATTATAAAAGTATTTTTAATGCACTCATTATTCCTTGTAATGCACCTTATAATGCACTGTATGATCTCATGAATAATTGTAACTTATAATAATAATTGTCTTTGTTACTAATGTAACCCCCATTCCCTGAAGGAGGAAATGGAGACATTTCGTCAGAACTAACTGACGCAATAGGATCTCACCTGAGAGCCCAATCACCTTCGAGTGGTAACAAAACAAGCCAATGTATATTAGCAAGTGAGATTTGCATGGCAAGCCACTCCCCGTACATACGGGTATATAAGGCAGCATGCAACACTTACTCATTCAAGTTTTGCGCTAAGGAGCCGAGAAGCGTGTCCCGGCGGTGGTACAGGGGTTGTGGCAGGCAGGTCTTAACATCTTCGTTCCCTCCTTCAGGGAATGGGGGTTATATTAGTAACCGAGACATTCCCGGTCAGTCACATTCGATGTTACATGGAACCAATACCAATGCAGAGATGGGCCAAGTGGAACCTGCCCAGGAAAAGACATGGGTTTACCAACAGGGAAACTGTACCGTGGAAGAGTACTCATATGGGATCACCAAGAGGGTGAACATATGGGGCAACTAGCCCAGTACAGGGGCTGATGACCAGGCATGCACGCGAGTACTAGGCCTGGCGTCGGACGCCTCCACTCTATCTGACTGCCGGAGGATGTTTGGAGGAACTCCATCCAGGGTTCGCCAGGCGGGGGACTCACCTGAAGAGCCCTCGTATCCCCCCATGAGAGGGGAAAGGCACTGCAAGTGAGACACTGAGCCAGCCTTCCCAAATATTACCTGTTTGTACCCAACACACAGGAAGAAACCGGCTCCACTCAGAGATTGTAGAATCTCGCGAATGTTTTAGGTGTCACCTAGCCCACAGCTCTGCAGATATCTGCCAGAGAGGTGCCGTGCAATGATGCCCAGGATGAGGCAACACTCTGAGTGAAGTGAGCCTACCCCCCAAGGGGGCACAGCTTGCCTTGGGATTGGTGCGCCAAGATGATGGCATCCACTATCTAGTGGGCCAACCTCTGTTTGGAGACAGCCTTTCCCTTCTGCTGGCCTCCAAAGCAGACAAAGAGCTGCTCCAAGCTTCTGAAGCAGTGCAGTCCACGTAAACACGTAAAGGACACAGCAACACAAGGGCTGGGTCTGCCTTCTCCAGGGGTAGCGCTTGTAAGTTGACAAGGTGGAGGGTTCCACTTGAGCCCGATGCTGATCCAGAGTTGATCCAGTCAACTCTGGATCAGACTCAAACAACGCTACTCTCGCTACTAGGGGGGCAGCACAGCCAAGTCTTCATTCACAGAGGACTCAAGCCCGCCCTCCAATGCAGCTAATGACATCCGATTCGGAGAAGGGCCATCAGCCTCACCCGGAAGCTCCAGAGCCTATGATGTGGTGGAGGAGTGAGAGGCCTGCAGGGACTGGCCCAGCGGGAGAGCTCCCATTATAACCTTCAGATCACCCTAAGTATTGACTGAAGTGGTCCTCTGCGGTGCAGAGAAACCAGATCAAGGAAAAGGCAAAGGAGACTCCACCTTTTTCAAGCTATTGGAGTCTCAGTCTCAACATTGCTATGGTCATGTTCCCGCAGTGGGAACATGAGTCATCAACGACACGTAAAGCAGTGATCGTGGCTGTCAGACGGGGCCAGGAAACGACCCCATCCAGAAACACACAGGTGCAATGACATCTTGAAAAAGATGCAACATCACCTGTGTTTACTCTTTTAGGGAAATACTGTTCTTTTATTGTTGAAGCACCCAAGGGTGCAGTCGCTGCACTTAGCTGTGCAATGCTCTCTCAGATCACAACCGCAGATATGCCGTCACACCAACACAGAACTGCTTCCCTCTTGTTCAGCTCACATGAACGATGATTGTTAAAGCAGAGTGATAACCTCTCAGCTCCGAAGCGAAAGCTTGAACTGAGTGAGTGTTGCACGCTGCCTTATGAACCTGTACATACGGGGAGGGGAGTGGCTTGCCATGCAAATCTCACTTGCCATTGGCTTGTTTTGTTACCACTCAAAGCTGATTGGGCTCGTAGGCGAAATCCCATTGCTTCAGTCATTTCTGACTTAACGTCGAACGTGACTGACTGATAGGGAAACACAGTTATAATACTTATGTAGCGCCTTTAGAAAGTATAATGTATTAAAACACATGATAAACAATTTCAAATGTAACAAGGAATCTGCAAATATTATAATGCATTTTAGTTACAACTATTTATGAAAAGATATAATGCATTATTATGTACATTATGAATACTTTTATAATACATTATACATAAAGGCTTTAAGTAAGCGTTACCTTTTTTCCTTCCTGAAATGTGAGTGATAAGATTTGGATGGAAATTATTTCTGATACATTTTCCAATCTCAACTGATACACTTCTAGAGGATAAAGTTACCAAGGAGCCAGCTAAACCTGTGACTATTGAGAAAGGTAGGCTTGTTTTTCAACAAGATATTATTTTCTGTTTTCCTTTAATAAGTTAACTAAAGATGCAACAGCAAGGTTTAGAATACATATAATGTTCTGTGAATTGATATGTTGGGTTTACTTCATCTCTTATCTCGTTCAGACGATGAAGTTGTTAAAATGAAGGAAAAAGCAGCTCCTGCAAAGAAAGGTACCACATTGCGTCTAGTTTAAACATGAACCTCAATTTCCACATATGCTGCTTTTTACTATAAAGAAAAAAATTCTCTCCTTGATATGTTTAGAGGCTGAAGATATTAAAAAGGCAAAACCAGGTCCTCCAAAAAAAGGTATTGACATTCCTTAAGTAGTTGATGTTCATTATAAGTATAAGTTATAATAACGGTATAATAACAATAATATACGTTAAAACTTGGGCAACTTTTATGGAGGGTAATAGTAAAAAATCCTGATAGTGTAATCAATTTCATAACATTGATTTTCTGAAGTATTATTCTGTAAATCCTAATCCATTAAGATACAGGTTCTATTGAGAAGAAAACTTCTTGAATTTCTGAATATTTTACATTACTTAAGCATGTACATTAGCTCTACATATATGTTTTACCATACGATTTGACTTGATTTTCAGAGCCTGAAATGATTAAAGAGGAGAAACCTCCAAAAAAAGGTAATTAATTGCAAATGTTAAACCAACACAAAGTACAACTCTTGTGTTCATGTTATTTTTGATGTTATATTTTTTATATTTTTTAGAAGCTGTAAAAGAAAAACCTAAACCTGATTCTGTAAAGAAAGGTATTTATACTACATAAGTGTTTGTTTCTTGCTAGTTCAAGTTAAAACTTTATATGTTGATATCAAGAGAAAGAGGTGACCTTTAATTATTACATTTTTATAATTAATTAATAATTTTATAATTTTATAATAATTAACAATTATGTTTTATCTGAATATGAACACCAATTGTACATGAAACACAACACTGAATATGCTGTTGATTTTTCCATTCACAGAACCTGAAGTTCCAAAAGAGAAAGCAAAACCTGAACCTTCCAAAAAAGGTTAATTGTCTAGTTTATAATGTTTTTGAAATTACAATTGGGGTCAGTGTTTTATTTTAAGTACGATGTTTTCTTTTTACTATTTTAATGTTGTAAATAATATATTCTAAATAATATTATAAATTTCAGAGGCAGAAGTTGCCAAGGACAAACGTAAACCTGTTGCTGTGAAGAAAGGTATGAATGAGTCTTTCATTATAAATTATAATTAAATTAAATGATATTATACAGTATAATTGCTATACAAGATCAAAAGACAACAGGAAATGATAACCCGAATTTGGCAATCTGGGAAAATTATTTTAATAAAAATTTAAATAATAATTTTTACAATGTAATATATCAGTATCCATTAGATATTCAAGCATACATAATCTTATGATATTATATCTCAACGTTTTGCAGAACCTGCTGTTGCAGTTGAAAAGGCAAAAGCAAAACCTGCACCAAAGAAAGGTAGAAATATTCTCTGTAATGACACAACTGCAAAGTTGCAACAGCAATTTTTTCTAAGCGTAGTTTCCGATCCTGAAGCTGCAATAAAGACATCTATGTATTTGCTCAACTGTTTGACAAGATTAAAACTGAAATATCATTCTGTTTATAGAGACTGAAATTACCAAAGAGAAAGCTAAAGCAGAACCTCCACAGAAAGGTATTACATTAGTATGCAGTATATGATATATTAAATTTAGCAAACATTTAAAAATAAATACTAGACAGTGGGGGTGTAATGGTACACAGAAGTTAAGGTTCGATACAAGTTCACTACATTTACATGTCTGCCCCCTCCCCAGATTCCTGATTGCTTAAAATAAAAAATTAAGGAATTATTGATTTGTACTCTAATTGATAGATTAACCAATGCTGGGTGGTAAAATGCGATGGCTGTTTTCAAATTTATTGGTTTGGTTAATGTGTTGTTGTATAGCCTACGCTGTCATTTTCTTTGCTTGTGAGAGTTCATTAACGTGGTGACAATGGTGGATGCTCAAAGTTCAATATTACACTTTATCAAGAAATCACGGAAAGATGAGTGAGAAGCCGAAAAAGAGCCTACTTCACCTTTCCACGAGGAGACAGTGAGTGAAGTGGCACCTGAGGCTTACCATTTCCAGGACACGCATATTTCATCACTGGACTGTAGTAGTGAGACTTCCACGAGTCGCAACACAAATCGGCACAATGCCAAATGATTTTGTCTCATTACAACAGCGGAAACAACTTAAAATACTAATTTATGGCCATACAGATCAGAGTAAGACATCATTCGAAACTGTAAAGGGTCTGTTTTTTTTGTGTACACTCTACACTCACAATAAAAACAAAACATTGTGGTTTTGTAAAATAAAGAAAACAAACAGGATGCCACTTTCTGCCATCCCAGTTTCCTTTCCGTGAAGCTTGTGGAGCGTATCACAAAAAATTAATTGAAACTCGCCATCTGAAGTCTTGTTTTGGGTTGGTACGTAGATCGTCTCTTCTTCTTCTGCTCTTTTTCCTGTTGTTGTGGTGGTTAGCAAACAGCATTGCATTACTGCGCACGCCCCCTTCTGGATTGCCTGTGACTGACTTCGTCTGACTGTATGCACCGAATCGTGACGCTCGTACCGTGACGTTTCGGGATGAATACATGTACCGTTACACCCCTACTAGACAACACTCATGCATGTGTCATATTCCAAGATTTTTTATGTTTAATAAGTCCCTTATTTAACAGAACCTGAGATAACCAAAGAAAAACCCAAGCCAACAAAGAAAGGTACACAAACTTATTTGTGAGAATAATGACATATTACAGTGAAGTAAACTATTACAATTTTAGGTGCTGTTAGGATAATGCTAATATTTTGTCTTCTTGATGTTTTCATCATCACAATGTAGAGGCTGAAGTCATCAAGGAGGAAGCTAAACCAGCCCCTGAGAAGAAAGGTTTGATTTACAGCATTAACAATAAAAATCACAGCTTAAGATAATGCTAAAGTAAACCATTTACAGTATTAAAACTATTTCTCATCATTGCCATTTTAGAGTCTAAAGTCATCAAGGAAAAAGCTAAACCAGTTCCTGTAAAGAAAGGTATGTGTATTAATCAACATTTCCCCAAGCAAAACATAAGAAAATGAATGCTAAAAAAAGAGTATATATCCCTTTCACATTTATATTATCATCATTGCAGAGGCTGAAGTCATCAAAGAGGTTAAACCAGCCCCTGAGAAGAAAGGTTTTCATTATTTTAGCATTATTTTATCATTATTTTAGCTTGATGTGTGCTTTTATGCTGTGTTAAATATCAATTTAAAAATTAGCCAAGGACATTTAAACACAATTCTAAAGAAAACCTTTTACAATCTCTAAATATTTTCACATCATTTTCATTTCAGAGGCTGAAGTCAAGGACAAACCAGCTCCTGTAAAGAAAGGTGTGGATGACAGTGAAATCATCCTACATATGCTGACACTTTCCACTTTATAATGATCATTCATGACATAAACTAAAACTATTTTATAGAGACTTAAGTTACTAAAGAAAAGGTACCTGAACCAAACCCCAAAAGAGGAGAGTTCTTGAATGTTTAAAATCATTTACGGAACATTTTAAATATTTTTCAGCAGTTAGTTTAATTATTCCATAGAGAGAGAGACTTTATCCTACTATTTCAGAAGTTGAAGCTGTATTGAAATTGCATTGCTTGACATTATTGAAGGTGAAATATCCATCTGTATTGTAGAGCCTGACGTTTTCAAAGAGAAACCAGCACCTCCAAAGAAAGGTAGTGAGATACTATATACTATATAGATACTATATAGAATACTAGATAAGACTAAATCTCATACAGATATTTACACAGACAAGTTTTTCTTGAAAACATTATTGACCTTGTAACCCTTACAGTCGAGGTTCTGAAGGAAAAGGTCAAACCAGTTCCTGAAAAGGAAGGTATTACTTTTAAATAGAAAAGCACCTTTATTTATTATGAGACACTGTATCATTGATTAAATAACATATCTGCAAATGTTGACAATACTTTTAAAAAGTTAATTATGACTGATATTTCAATTACTGCTCTGTTTTCCAGCACCTGAAATAACCAAAGAAAAACCAAAGCCAGCACCAAAGAAAGGTTAATTTGTTCATTTGTAATGATAATGCCAAACATTTTCCCTAGTCAGCTTTAAGATAATGCTTAAAATATTTTGTTATCATCATTTTAGAGGCTGAAGCCATCAAGGAGAAAGCTAAACCAGCCCCTGAAAAGAAAGGTTTGATTTACTTTAACAATTAAATCATAATTATTATCCCCATGCAAAAATTATAATGCTAAAAATCTACCTTTTATGTATATTTTAATAATTTTAGAGGCTGAAGTCATTAAGGAGAAAACTAAACCAGCCCCTGAGAAGAAAGGTAAGAGTTACTATTATTTTAACATTTTATATTTTTATCAATTTTATGTATGCTTCTTTCAAGTTTCCTCAGACATTTTACACGTGATAATCCCATTTACAATCTCTAAATGTTATTATTTTCAGAGGCTGAAGTTAAAGCAGCTCCTGTTAAGAAAGGTACTGTATGAATGCGAATTAGATTATCATACACATTTGATTTCTACTGTATGATGATCATTCATCACGTGATACTGTCTCATAGAGTCTGAAGCTGCTAAAGAAAAGGCACCTGAACCAAAACCAGAACCCACTAAGAAAGGTGTTAATATGCTATAGCTGCTTTTTATCTTTTAAAATGAGCAATTTTGAATGCATGCCTTACAGTATTTTCATATGAACTTTTAGAAACAAATATCAATTTGACTTTCGATGTCTTTTCAGTTGAGGTTCTAAAGGAAAAGGATAAAACAGTCCCTGAAAAGAAAGGTACATATCGAGTTTACCTGTCAATTCCAAATCACTTTTACTAATCATGTAACGCATTTCCTTGTTAATGTATCTGTACATCTGCAAATTCTTAAGTTAAACCCTCATGTTTTGCAGCAGCACCTGAAATAACTAAAGAAAAACCCAAGCCTGTACCAAAGAAGGGTAAACTCTTTCAATCTATTAGTGAGAATAATGGTTAAGTGGTTTTTCCACTGGCCTTTTGTAAGATAATGCTAATTTTTCACATTTTTTTCAATTTTATTTTTTTATATTTTAGTGGCTGAAGTCATTAAAGAGAAAGCTAAACCAGCCCCTGAGAAGAAAGGTTTGAGTTACTGTATTAAGAATTAAATTACTGTTTTCTCTAACAGCATTTATGATTAAACTAAACAGCAACAACAACAAAATATCTAAATATGTTTTGCATTTTCATGATCTTAGAGGCTGAAGTCAAAGAAAAAGTTAAACCAGCCCCTGAGAAAAAAGGTGAGTTCATGTTAATATTTTAAATTCAAAAGATAATGTTTAAAATACCTTTTACAATCACCACATTGCCATTTCAGAGGTTGAAGTCAAGGAGAAAGCAAAACCAGCTCCTGTAAAGAAAGGTGGGTTAAAATTACTTTCTTATGGAACCTAAAGTTTCATGACTTTTGTTTCTTTAAATATTTTATATTTTCACATATTTCAGAAACTGAAGTCATCAAAGAAAAAGCCAAACCAGCCCCTGAGAAGAAAGGTTTGATTTAATGTTTTTAGAAACTTTTTCCACAAACTCTTAAAGAAAATACATCAAAACCTCTGAACATTTTATATCATTACAATTTCAGAGGCTGAAGTCATCAAGGAGAAAGTTAAACCAGCTCCTGTAAAGAAAGGTATGGATTAATGCAAATGAAATGCTTGTGTGATTATTCATCACATGAAACAGTACTGTATCATAAAGACTGATGTTACTAAAGAAAAGGCACCTGAAGATTCTTTTCCCTAAAATACATTATCCCGCAAGTATTTTTTTCATCTATCCTATCATTGTTTTATACTCTGTTTTGTGCTTTAATGTATTGAAAGTACCCAGATTTTCACCAAGCTAGTTTAGTTTAAAATGTCCATTTTCCCCTAAATGGCATTATATTATAACAGAAGCTGAAGTAATCAGAAAAAGCTAAAGCAGTCCATGAGAAAAAAGTTATAAAGATAATAAATCTTTTAAAACCCTTTTTTAAAAAGTTTTTTTTTTTACATCATTGCCATTTCAGAGGTTAAAGTCATTAAGGAGAAAACAGCTCCTGGAAAGAAAGGAATAGATATCAATGAAAATTAATGTTTTCTTTTAGCCTAGTTTTTAAGATAACACTGAACGAAAAATAGAATAGAACTGGTCTGTCTTAATATTTTATATTATCATCATTTTAGAGGCTGAAGTCATCAAGGAGAAAGCTAAACCAGCCCCTGAGAAGAAAGGTTTGATTTACTATGTTAATATTTAAAACGTTTCCTTCAAGCAAAATGTAATATTATGTGAAAGGATTTCTTTGGCTTCGTCTAAGTGTTTTTGCATGATCATAATTTCAGAGGCTGAAGTCGTTAAGGAGAAAGCTAAACCAGCCCCTGAGAAGAAAGGTAAGAGTTACCATTATTTTGCTTCATGAATGATTTCACTTTGTGGTAAAGATAAAGCTAATAAACAAGATAATGCAAAGAAGACATTTACAATCTCTAAATATTTTTTAAATCATTCTCATTTCAGAGGCTGAAGTCGTCAAGGAGAAAGTTAAACCAACTCCTGTAAAGAAAGGTGAATGAAATTAAATCGTATCCTGCAAATGCTGTAGCTTTCTGCTGTATGATCAGTCACATCTAGGGTTGGGTATTGTTTTAATTTTAACGACTCCGATTTTGCTTATCGGTTCTGATTCTTATCGATTCCTAATTTTGGTTCCAATAAGGTAAAAACATTGGAAAACATTGAACAGTGGGTGACATGCATGTAAGCGAGTAAATACAGGAGAAATATGGCAAAGTCATTTTTCACCATCAACAGGTGGTGCTTTGACTATTACTGAAAATTGCCATGTAGATGTCTTCAGGCCAGGACTATTATCAAACATGTGAAGTTTGGAGTAGATCGGACATTGTATGCCTGAGTTACAACAACTTCCTGTTTGATGGCGTTAATCGCATAATTTAGCACTTAGCCAAGTGTTGCATGATTTAACATTGTTTAACAAACAACGTTTCTAGCATGTTTGGTACTTCATGGCATATTGAAATGTGTTTCTGGGAGTGAATTATAGTGCAAAGCATGCCATTTCCTGTTGCCAGCAGGTGGCGCTATGACTAACTGAATATTGGTATATAGATGTCTTTAGACCAGGACTCTTATCACACATGTGAAGTTTGGGGCAGATCGGACACTGTATGCCGGAGTTACAACAACTTCCTGTTTCATGGCGAAGCCATTTTGGTATACCTAATTCTGAAACCTGTATCAGATGTAAAATTTCACCACTTCTGACGCGTGTGCAAAGTTTCATGAGTTTTCGAGCATGTTTAGGCCCTCAAAAATGCGATTCATTTCGGATAAGAAGAAGAATTGACTAAGCAATTACAATAGGGTCCTCACACCATCGGTGCTCGGGCCCTAATTACAAATATAGTTACAGAATTTAATCAGTCAAGAACAGCGAGGGAATTTTCTCTTTGGCTTTTGTTGTTTTATTAACGTTATTATAGAGATGGCAGCAGGAATATTAGGCTGCTGTCACTTTAAGAGCTGCACGGATCCAATATACTGTTACATATGCGTTTCTTTCTCAACTGTTTATATTCACTTAAAGGAACACTCCACTTTTTTTTGAAAATAGGCTCATTTTCCAACTCCCCTAGAGTTAAACAGTTGAGTTTTATCGTTTTCGAATCCATTCAGCCGATCTCGGGGTCTGGCGGTACCACTTTTAGCATAGCTTAGACCCAGAGATCGGCTGAATGGATTTGAAAACGGTAAAACTCAACTGTTTAACTCTAGGGCAGTTGGAAAATGAGCCTATTTTTTAAAAAAAGTGGAGTGTTCCTTTAAGACATAATCGACTGTGTTTACAAGAATATTTTGACATTTTTTGTGTGTATTTTTCCGTTTAAGTGCAAAAAGACACGGAAGAGAACAGTATCGCACACTATTCAGCATGATAGGTGGCTGTCTGTGCACACGTTTTGGATGTGTTCGCAGCACAGAAAACAGCTCACGAGTCTTTTCTGTGCGATTCACAACCCTAATCACATCAGATCAATTTTCTATTGTTTTATAGAGCCTGAAGTTGTAATAGAAAAGGCTCCTGAAACAAAACCCAAAAAAGGTGAGATGTCTCTCCACAGTCCCTTTTTTGGACATTAGTCAAATTATATAAAAAAATTAGAGACTGTGCTTCTTAGTATTTCAAAGATTTCATATGTGCATTTAACTGTATTATTTGACATGATTGAAATTCCTCTGTTTTGTTTTGTAGAGCCTGAAGTTACTAAAGAGAAAGCTAAACCAGCTCCTGTAAAGAAAGGTATGGATGTCAGACAAATCATCCTGTGTATACTGTTGTTTTCCACTGTATGATGTTTATTCATAACACAGCACAATGCTGTTTTATAGAGCCTGAAATTTCTAAAGAAAAGGCACCTGAACCAACAAAGAAAGGTATTCATATACTTTACAATTTATGCTATATTCCACATGCATTTTTGTTGTCATTCCTTTTAGTCAGGGTTGCAAGGAAAAGACAAAGTCCTTGAAAATAAAAGGTGCTAATCTAGTTCAAAATTCACATTTGCATCTTATATGACCTATTGATTTGATTTGACTTGATGCATAGCAAGTTCTGCCATTTGTCTGACTGTAGCCACTTGTGACTGTTGTTTCAATTGTTACTTGGTGTTTATAAATATTACAAAGAACATTATGATCAATGAGAGAAGTCGCAACACAATTCTTCTATGCTTTGTAGAACCTGAGATAATTAAAGAAAAACCCAAGCCAACACCAAAGAAAGGTGTGTCTACAGTACTTGCATTTATTTTTGAAAATGACCATTTTTGTTGATAATATGATAATATAATGTTAACCTTTTGCTTTCACTTCATATTTTATGTCATAAAAATGTAGAGGCTGAAGTCATCAAGGAGAAAGCTAAACCAGCCCCTGAGAAGAAAGGTTTGATTTACCTATGAAATTAACACAATCCTTAAGCAAAATATAATGTGACTTTAAAATGTTTTTATATTATCAACATTTCAGAGGCTGAAGTCATCAAGGAAAAGGCTAAACCAGCCCCTGAGAAGAAAGGTAGAACTTGTACATGTTCAGACACTGAAGTCATCAAGGAAAAGGCTAAACCAGCCCCTGAGAAGAAAGGTAGAACTTATCATATATACAGTATATATATACAATATATATATATATATATATATATATATATATATATATACACACACACACACACATACATACATACATACATACATGTATGTATGTGTATACAGTGTATATATACATTCTCTAAACATTTTCACATGATTATCTTTTTCAGAGGCTGAAGTCATCAAGGAGAAGGTTAAACCAGCTCCTATAAAGAAAGGTATGGATGTCAATGACATTGTTTGCTGATTTTGACATTATGATGATCATTTATCACATGCCAAAAAATGCTGTTTTATAGAGCTTGAAGTTGCTAAAGAAAAGGCTCCTGAAACGAAACCCAAAAGAGGTGAGTTTTCCCCATAGGCCTTCTAGAACATTTTAAATTTATATCAAAATTGTTTGACACGATGAAACTGAAACATCCTTCTGTCTTCTGTTTTGTAGAGCCTGAAGCTGTCAAAGAGAAATCTAAACCAGCCCCTAAGTTGAAAGGTTTGTTTTACTGTGTTAACAATCAAAATAACACTATGCCAAAACAAAATGTTATATTATGCTACTATTATGTTAAAATGTTTTTATTTTATCAACATTTTAGAGGCTGAAGTCATTAAGGAAAAAGCCAAACCAGCCCCTGAGAAAAAAGGTAGAAGTTATCATTTCGTATGTGCTTAATATAAGTTAATATTTTCCGACAAAAAAAGATAAGCTGTAATATTTTTCTAAATATTCTCACATAATTTCCTTTCAGAGGAAGTTAAACCAGCTCCTGTAAAGAAAGGTATGATGTCAATGAAATCATCTGGCATTGCTGATTTCCACGTTATTATGATAATTTATTACATTTATCACAAATTCTGTTTTATAGAGCCTGAAGTTGCTAAAGAAAAGGCACCTGAACCAAAACCAAAAAAAGGTGAGTTTTCCCTCAGCCCTTTTAGAACATTTGACATTTTTAACAAAAATATGATCAGCAAAAAGGCTTCATTGTTTGACATGATGAAATAATAATCCTTTTGTTTTCTGTTTTGTAGAGCCTGAAGCTGTCAAGGAGAAAGCTAAACCTGCCACTAAGAAGAAAGGTTTGATTTACTGTATTAATGATTAGTTTCACTTTTTTATAAGCAAAATGTTATACTTTCTCTAAACATGTATATATTATCATCATTGCAGAGGCTGAAATCATCAAGGAAAAGGTTCAGCCAGCTCCCATAAAGAAAGGTATACAATTAAATAATTGGCATATATTGTTGCTTTCATAATGTATAATGATAATTTATCACACCAAACCGTACGATTTTTATAGAGCCGGAGGTTCCTAAAGAAAAGGCACCTGAACCTGCAAAGATAGGTATTATGTGTGTTTTTCTTGTAACTTGTGCAATTTTGAATATCTGAATGTCATATATGTTTTCATTTGGTAAGTTTTGCTCTGAAACATACTTATTTATCTTCTAATCCTTTTAAATTGAAGTTCCGAAAGAAAAGGCAAAACTAGTCTCTAAAGAAAAATGTACATATCTAGTATATGACCTAATATTGCTGATTTATCGGCACATGAGGATTGTTGACAATTATGACTTGCTTTGCTAATGTTACTGATGTGTTTATTACAGGATGTTTGACAACTTGCATGTTAACTTAGCACAACATTACAGCTGCTATTTTAAAGTTAAAGTTCTAAAGTTAAACTCTCATGTTTTGCAGTACCTGAGAAAACTAAAGAAAAACCAAAGCCAGCACCAAAGAAAGGTGCTGCAATTTATTAATAAGAATATTAATAATAAGAAGAAAAAAAGTCACTGATCAGTTTTAAAATAATGCTAATGCTTTTATATCATCCTTTCATTTTAGAAGCTGAAGTTGTCAAAGAAAAAGTAAAACCAGCCCCTGTGAAAAAAGGTTTGATTTACTGTTTTATCTGTTTAATTAAATTTATTTGTAAGAAAAAAGACTAAAATTATGCTAAAGAAAGATTTATATTATTTTCTTTTCAGAGGCTGAAGTCATTAAAGGGAAAGTTAAGCCAGCCCCTGAGAAGAAAGGTTTGATTGTTAATTATTGAATTAACATTATCAGTTTGGGAAAAAAAAACTTTTACATTTTAAATTATGCTAAAGAAAGTCTTTTCCCCACAAAATAATTTTACATTATTATCTTTTCAGAGGCTGAAGTCAAGGAGAAAGCTAAACCAGCCCTTGAGAAGAAAGGTAAGTTTTTTTTTTTCATTGTGTGATTTTTATTTTATATTAAGGATAAAGTTAAGATTCTGTTCTCATAAATTTAAGATATTTTACAGTCTTTAAATATTATCATTGACATTTCAGAGGCTGAAGCCATCAAGGAGAAAGTTAAACCAGCTCCTGTAAAGAAAGGTATGGATGACAATGAAATCACAATGTGTGTACTGTTGCGTTCCCACTGTATAATGGTTCAAGTATCACATGAAAAAATACTGTTTTATAGAGCCTGAAGTTTCTAAAGAAAAGGCTCCTGAACCAAAACCAAAAAGAGGTGAGTTTTTTTTTATCCCAGCACAAGCAGATAATATGTACTTTAAAGAAAGCTTTTTCCCTTGTAGATTAGAGTAGTGCTCTAATATATGTATTTTCTTTTCTATAAATATGTTTCTATTTTCAACATTATAGTAGCTGAAGTCATCAAAGAGAAAGTAAAACCAGCCCCTGAAAAGAAAGGTTTGATTTACTGTTTTAATTATTGAACTAACATTGTAAGTTGGAAAAAAAAAAAACTTTTACAGTAAACAGAATTATCTTTTCAGAGGCTGAAGTCAAGGAGAAAGCTAAACCAGCCCCTGAGAAGAAAGGTAAGTTGTTGGGGTTTTTTTTTTTTTCATTGTGTGATTTTATTTTGTATTAAGGATAAAGTTAAGATTCTGTTCTCCTAAATTGAAGATATTTTACAATCTCTAATTATTATCATTGCCATTTCAGAGGCTGAAGTCATCAAGGAGAAAGTTAAACCAGCTCCTGTAAAGAAAGGTATGAATGTTAATGAAATCTCAATGTGTGTACTGTTGCCTTCCCACTGTAGAACGATTCAAGTATCACATGAAAAAATACTGTTTTATAGAGCCTGAAGTTTCTAAAGAAAAGGCTCCTGAACCAAAACCCAAAAGAGGTGAGATTTTTTTCTAAACACAAGTAAATAATTTGTGCTTTAATGCAAGTGTGTAAATTGAGTAGTACTTTAATACTCTATTATATATATTTAGTTACCTCTAAATATGTTTATTTCAGAAGCTGGAGTCATCAAAGAGAAAGTAAAACCAGCCCCTGAGAAGAAAGGTTTGATTTACTGTGTTAATTATTGAATTAACATTATCAGTTGGAAAAAAAAAAAAAACTGTTACAGTAAACAGAATTATCTTTTCAGAGGCTGAAGTCAAGGAGAAAGCTAAACCAGCCCCTGAGAAGAAAGGTAAGTTTTTTTTGTTTGTTTGTTTGTTTGTTTTTCCATTGTGTGTTCAATAAAGTTAAAATTCTGTTCTCATAAATTGAAGGTATTAGCTTTTTTTCTATAAAAGGTTTTTTTTTTTTTTTTTCTGTATTAAAGATGAAGTTAAGATTGTGTTCTCATAAATTTAAGATATATTACAGTCTCTAAATATTATCATTGCCATTTCAGAAGCTGAAGTCATCAAGGAAAAAGTTAAACCAGCTCCTGTAAAGAAAGGTATGGATGACAATGAAATCACCATGTGTGTACTGTTGCCTTCCCACTGTATAATGGTTCAAGTATCACATGAAAAAATATTGTTTTATAGAGCCTGAAGTTTCTAAAGAAAAGGTTTCCAAACCAAAACTAAAAATAGGTCAGTTTTTTTTTTTTATCCCAACACAAGCAGATAATATGTGCTTTAAACTTTTCCCTTGTAGATTAGAGTGGTGCTCTAATATATGTATTTTCTTTTCTGTAAATATGTTTATATTTTCAACATTTTAGTAGCTGAAATCTTAA
The DNA here is from genome assembly GCF_019924925.1 of Ctenopharyngodon idella. Taxonomy (NCBI): domain Eukaryota; kingdom Metazoa; phylum Chordata; class Actinopteri; order Cypriniformes; family Xenocyprididae; genus Ctenopharyngodon; species Ctenopharyngodon idella. The sequence goes on from NC_067236.1 coordinate 27,802,318, forward strand.
AAGAGAAAGTGAAACCAGCCCCTGAGTAGAAAGGGTTGATTTACTGTGTTAATTATGGAATTAACATTATAAGTTATTAAAAAAAAACTTTTACAGTAAACAGAATTATCTTTTCAGAGGCTGAAGTCAAGGAGAAAGCTAAACCAGCCCCTGAGAAGAAAGGTCAGTTTTTGTTTTTCTTTTTCTTTTGTTTTTTCATTGTGTGATTTTATTTTGTATTAAGAATAAAGTTAAGATTCTATTCTCATGAATTTAAGATATTTTACAATCTCTAATTATTATCATTGACATTTCAGAGGTCGAAGTCATCAAGGAGAAAGTTAAACCAGCTCCTATAAAGAAAGGTATGAATGTTAATGAAATCTCAATGTGTGTACTGTTGCCTTCCCACTGTATAATGATTCAAGTATCACATGAAAAAATACTGTTTTATAGAGCCTGAAGTTTCTAAAGAAAAGGCTCCTGACCCTAAACCCAAAAGAGGTGAGATTTTTTTCTAAACACAAGCAAATAATATGTACTTTAATGCAAGTGTGCAAATTGAGCAGTACTTTAATACTCTATTATATATATTTAGTTACATCTAATTTTTCACAAAAAACATTTTCACAATTTCAGAAGCTGGAGTCATCAGAGAGAAAGTAAAACCAGCCCCTGAGAAGAAAGGTTTGATTTACTTTCAAATGTAATAATTTTTCTTTAAGAAAATATAAGATCATACTAAAAAACCTTTTTATTTAATATTATCAACACTTCAGAGGCCGAAATCATCATGGAGAAACCCAAGTCAGCTCTTGAGAAGAAAGGTAAGAGTTACTTAATGAAGCTTGATGTGTGCTTTCAAGTTGGCAAGACCAAGCTCAAATTTGCTCAAATCAAGCTTTTCTCTTTTTCTAAATATTTTTAATATTTCAGAAGCCGAAGTCATCAAAAAGAAAGTTAAACTAGCTCCTGAAAAAAAAGGTATGGATGTCAATGAAATCATCCTGCATGTGCTGTTGTTTTTATGCTTTCTGATAATTATTCATTACATGAAATAAAAGAGCCTGAAGTTGCTAAAGAAAAGGCCCCTGAAATGGCACCAAAAATAGGTGAGATTTCCCCATGGCAAACATGAGGGTAATGTGTTAGATTCCATTGTTAGGCATTCTTGAAACTGAAATATCTGCCTGATATTCAAAAATATTTTAAAGTTAAACCCCCATATTTTGCAGCACCTGAGATACCTAAAGAAAAGCCAAAGCCAGCACCAAAGAAAGGTACTGCAATTTATATTTGAAAAATGTCTAGGTTACGTATGTAACCCTGGTTCCCTGAGAAGAGGAATGAGACGATGCGTCTGATATTGACAATAATTATAAAAGGTATAAGTATAAAAAGGCACCTGTAATACACGTCAGCAACTCTTTTGTCTAAAGGAGACATTTAAGCAAGCCCTAAGCATGGCAATGAGACGTGGCATCTCGTTCCCCTTCACAGGGAACCAAGGTTAAATATGTAACCTAGATGTTCCCTTTCGAAGTGAAACCTTGACACCGCATCTGATATTGACGCTATGGGGAACCAATACCCACTATGCTGTGCTGCAGGAATGTCTCACTAAGTTGTGAATATGCACAAACATAATGGGCATAGCATAAATTGACTCTACGGATTACTTAGCCGGAGTCAGAGCGCGTCAACCCCAAGGACACATCCAAAATGACTCATAGACTACATAGTGGCACTACTCCCTAAGTCAATATCTTCCAATATTATATATCCAAGCTTCTATGCTCTATAGCAAGGGAAATCCTGGCCTTTACAACCTTCCTCCCTCCCTTGCAGGGCAGGTGTCAGCATTATAATGCCCCAAGAGCAGAGCTCAAAGAAAAAAATGACTCGGCTATATCAGCTTCTTTTACCTTGACAAAGCCCTTATAGGGAGTAGCTGACCAAAAGGTCAGCTACGACCTTCGATATTACCACTACTTCCAGGGGGAGAATGCCACCCTCAACTCAATCAGAACAAATGCAAATAAGTGAGCAGCATAATATAATTGCTAAAAACTCAACCCCTAGGGAAACTGAAAATAGAGAGCGCTCACATCCTGTTTATACTTCTCCAGGATCCAAAAGAGACTCCATTCACTAGTCTGAGTTATAGAGTGCAAAATAATGAGGAACGCTACCAGGTAAACTACCTCTACTTGTCAGGTTCTTTGAACATGGATCATACAAGAGAGGCTTCACGCGGAACCCAACTAAAGGGGAGCAAAATACCCTACTTTAAGACCCAACAATAGTTGGAGGGGGAGGTAAATTAAACAGGGGAATACAAATTGCCCACCATATTTCAGTTTACCTTACTCAACCCTAAGGGGTATCCCAAAGAGCAGCTTACCAAAGGGAGCATGCAAGGTGCTAAAACCTCAGTAATTGGCCCTTTAGGCTACAAACTTCAGTGTTGCCACTCCATTCCTTCAAGTGGCCTATATCCCTACTCGTACTCAGGAAAGGGAGGAAAATGAGAGCAGGGTATAACAGTGTGCCCAGTAACTCTCATCACCCCGACTTGAAGGGCCCTACTTAGAAGACCCCAGAACACTGGGGGAGAAGAGCTCCCGCTACCTAAGACCCGCTATACATAGTGCTTTGTCTTTTTCTTCTAGCACTTGACTATAGTATGTGACAGATAACAAGGAGGGATGCCCCGCCGACAGACTTCCTCTGCTTGTTAGCATTGTCAAACCAAGCCACAGTAGAGCACTCATCAAAGGGGAGCGACATTCCTACTTGAAGACCCGACCCGACAGCAAGGGAGGGAGGTAAATGAAGTAGAGGGAATCTAATCTAACATCGACCCTTAGAGCTATCCAAAGTGGAGATATGTCACAGACAAGAAAAAGGCAGTCAGCTTCTTCTTTAGTTTGCCAATAACTCTCATTCAGCATACGCCAACCCCAATGAGGCCGCAGGGGAGCTTATACTCTACATAAAAACCCAAGTACAATGCAGAAGAGCAGCTCAACCCTGGCTTAAATATAGGCACTTCTCCAGTACCTGCTATTGCTAGCACTTTACTCCAGCACTAACTATAGCATGCAATAGATAACCAGGAGGGACACCTCACAGGCAGTCTACCTCTACTTATCAGGTTTTTGAATCTGGGTCATACTAGAGAGGCCTATAAATCACCCATCCAAAGGGGAGCATACATTCTACTTCAAGACCCAACAGTAGTTGGGGAGGGAGGTGAACGAAGTAGAGGGAGTCTATACTGCCCTACATAACTCCGTTTACCCTGCATCAGCCCTAAGGGGGGTATCTAAGGCTGATTATTAATAACACCCGCCTCAACTCTGCATCTAATTCCTCAGAATGCCACATTAATCTGTCAGGTTGGAATCGGCCACAGAGCGGCTTCCTAAACCGACATGAAAGCAACAGAGCTAGCAGGAGAATCCCAAAAAGAGAAAAACTTCCTTCCAGGCTCCTCCCACACTCCGCCTACAATCCCTTTGATCGATCCCGCCACTCCACCTCTGCGACTGCGGGACCCGAAACGCAAGGTGTAGATGCTCGCCTCTAATTCCTCGAAAGACTGAAGCATGGATGGAGCTTCCCACAGCGAACACATCACAAAGAATGCATTAAACTCCCCCAAGAGTCAAACGTGCTCCGTGCAAACGCTATATTCTTATTATTCTTATCAACAATCAAGTGAGAACAGAGCCTGTTAACATGAATGCTTCGTCATGAGTGCCTCCAGCTCCCTTGAGAGCTGAACGTCCTTGTTCAAACACTCAGGAGAGAATCAATCAAGAACAGCGCTTCTTACCATTAATGCATGATAATGAACACTTCCAGCTCCCTCGGGAGTCAAACGCACTCCAACAGAGCGTTATCTTACACACGCATACAAACAAGTGGCTCCTGAAGACAAAAAAGCTGATGACGTGTATTACAAGTGGCCTTTTATACTTACGGGCACTCCAGTTGTGACGTCATGGACTGTCGTCAGCCAATGAATTGCCGTGTTTGTCACACGTGCTTCAGACACCGGTCATGCTGATTGCATTCCCCATAGCGTCAGATGCAGCGTTGAAGTTCCACTTCGAAAGGGAACAATGTCAAAACATCTTTCTATTTTGCCCAGTTTTAAGTTGATGCTAATATTTTAAATATTTTATATTATCATTATTTTAGAGGCTGAAGTCATCAAAGATAAAGCTAAACCAGCCCCTGAGAAAAAAGGTTTGAGTTACTGTTACCAAATTGACATTATCCCTAAGCCAAAATGTGTTCTTTATCTAAAAATGTTTATATTATCATCACTGTAGAGGCTGAAATCATCAAGCAAGTTAAACCAGCTCCTGTAAAGAAAGGTATAGATGTCAATGAAATCATCCTGTAATTGCTTCCCACAGTATAATCATTCATCACATGAAACAATGCTGTTTTACAGAGCCTGAAGTTCATAAGGAAAAGGCACCTGAACCAGTGCCAGAACCTACAAAGAAAGGTGTTAATATATAGTATAATCTATGTTTATATTTTAAAATTTGCAAATACATAACATAAATACATAACTGAATACCATATGCATGTTTTCATATTTCAAGGATTTTTAGAAACAAAACCTTTTTCTTTTTTTTTAACTCCTTTTCAGTCAAGGTTCCCAAGGAAAAGGCAAAACCAGTCCCTGAAGAAAAGGGTACCTGTCTACTTAACATTTTAATTCAAAATCACAAACACAAAACATACTTGTCCATTTTTTTTCATTTGCTATCATAATGTTCTACTGCCATGTTTTACAGAACCTGAAATAACAAAAGAAAAGCCTAAGCCAGCACCAAAGAAAGGTATTTTTGTGAGATTAATGCCATTTGAATGTTAGAATGAACTTTAAGGTTTATTGAACTACAGCTATTTAATAAGCTGTCAGAAATAATGTTAAATTAACAATTTTCCTTAGCTCTGTTTTACATTTTCTGAATGTATTTTTCCATCATCTCTTATTCAGAAGCTGTAGTCATCAAAGAAAAGGCTAAACCAGCCCCCCTGAAGGAAGGTATGAGTTCATATGCTTAGATTTTTGGTTTGATATCCTGTATAGTGTGATTTCAGCAAATCAGGTTTCCTGAAATAATAAGGTTATTTCAGTCATCATTCTTTTTCCAAGCCATAAGGCAAAGAGTTTTTTTTTTTTTTTTTTTTGCCTTTTTTCTGTTTTATTTTATTAATTATTATTATTATTATTATTATTTTTGCTGTTTTAGAGGCTGTAGTCATCAAAGAGAAAGTAAAACAAGCCCCCGAGAAGAAAGGTTTGATTTACTGTAACAATCAAATTAACACTATTTCCAAGCAGAATTTTATATTATGCTACATTCATTTTTTTTTTATTTACTCTGTATGTTTCTTTATTTTATCTACATCATAGAGGCTGAAGTCATCAGGGAGAAAGCTAAACCAGCCCCTGAGAAGAAAGGTAAGAGTTACCGTTATCAAAATTTTACCTTCAATCTATAGAAAATGTATTTATTTATTTTAAATTTTATTGTAATTCTTCAAATATTTTCACATCATTTCCTTTTCAGAGGCTGAAGTCATCAAGGAGAAAGTTTTGCGCGCTCCTGTAAAGAGAGGTATGATTGCAAATGAAATCATTCTGCATATAGTGGTGCTTTCTGTAATATGATTTTTGTATAAAATTATCACATGAAAAAATACTTTTGTTTAGTGCCTGAAGTCGCTAAAGAAAAGCCAGAACCAAAAAAAGGTGAGTTTTGGAAATGTTGTAATTATACTGTTTTTTGTAATAGTGCTACTGCATACTGAAAGCTTATTTGCACAGTTTATTTTTTATTTGTTACCCTCTTATTAAATGCACAGACTTTGATCGCCCACTTTAGACATTCTATTAACACTGTTAAAAACAAATGTAATTTTACAGGTAATGGTCTGTATTTTTTTTACAGAATTTTTCTGTTTTGTCATTGTACAGTGAAATACCTGACATCTAGTTGCAAATTAATGAGTTATTTGACATGTAATTGTTACTTATAATTAGAAAGATGTCTAAAGTGGTCTGTCAAAATAAAGTGTGACTGATAAGAGTCTGTCTGAATGGCCACAGATCATTACACACATGATTTCAAAACACTTGTGAACACACAGATGATGTTGGTCTTATTGGTCTGGACGTGGAGCTCCTGAACTCCATCAACCAAAAACTGTCTCTTCTGGATTTACTGAGGAAGGACATTGGTGAAATGAGAAGTGATCTGGAGTCCACTCAAAATCAAATTACACTTTTACGAACGGACAACAGAACAATCAAAGGTATTTGGTCTATGTTGGAAATACTTTTAATTTTGACATTATCAGGCTGCAAATAGACTTGTATTTCCATCAGTTATAATTCAAAGTAAAGCAACAGTACAAAAAATGTTTGACTTGCATGCTGCTTGTATCTCTTACAGAGCCGGAGACTGTCGGTGTGAAAGTAAAACCAGTGGTCTCCAAGGAAAGAGCCAAAAAAGGTATCAAAATTTCTTAATTTCACAAGCTGGTCATGAATTATAGTCATCGAGCTACAACTAAACAGGAACCAACAGTAGTTTTTATATAAAGTGTGATTCCCTCTGCAATTTTCACATGCGAGTGAATGAAACTTTTTCTTCTATAGATCGTGATGCTCTGATGAACGTTACTAAGGTAGCACATATTAAAACAGGTAATGGGCAATCATTCTCTTATCCAGTCTATTATTTTACTTGTTTATTCTCAGGAATGTTTTTTTTCTTTTGGAAGTTGCCAGAGACAATTTGTTAATGAAATATTAGAATATTCTACATGTTGCACTTCCAATTGTATTGGCTCTGCTATTTTTTATGTACAGTCTTTTATATACTTTTTATTCATAGTGGCCCTCATTTATCAAACGAACGTAGAAACCAGCGTACATTCGAACGAAAAAATCAGCTTACGATAACGCTCACATGTGATTCATTAAACTTTCGTATGCGGCCAATTCCGCCGCAAGAATGAACGGGTGTTGAGAAATGTGGCGGCTGAAAACAATCGTCATTTAAATGTCACGCCCCAAATTTTAGAAGCCTCGCCCTATAGTTTACGACACAAAGAAACGTAATCCGGCCATGAAGAGGAAGTAATCACGTGAAAAAGAAATTTATCTTACTCTAAAAACACCCCTCAACCTCGTAATTGCAAACAATAAAATTAATTTAAATAAAAATACCGGTAAATAAAACTAAATAGCCTAATTACAAACATCATTAATATATATAAATTTGGTTATTTTAGTACCTCACTCCACAGAAAATCCTTTACATTTATTTTATTCAAAACAAGAACGAAAAAGGTAGCTATATATTATAAATTGAAACACAAATTAGGCTATAGTGGCATTCATTATAAAGCAGAAATGAATTTATTTAAAGCAAAATTGAATTGGGCTCACATAGCTTACCTCTCTCATTCGGGAAGAATCCAAACGTTTCCATATTCGCAATGTAACATTTATTGGTTGCTGAGCTAGCCTAGTGTTGCTTTCTATTTCACTCTTGTTTCAATATCCACGTAAAACATCAGCCTTCACATGCGCAAAAATGTGTTTGGTTGGGCGTTACACGTGCCGACTGGTACAGATGGATGGCGGACCATTTAAACTGAGCAGTGTTAACTTTGTCTGCATTTTAGTTTGCTGATAATTGCTATTCTAATTTAATTTTAATTTGACATTTTAATCATGTCGTTTAATGGTTAATGATCGGTTAGTGAGTGATTGTCGGTCAGGAAAATAATCTAAATGTTCTCATAACAATTCTCCATCAGATTTACTATGCTGCACGCAAGTTCCCACTGACTCAAAAACGTGCGTACACGAGCTGAGACCTGACGTGAGATTTGATCGTAGCCACTGCTCACGTTCATATTGATAAATGCCAAATTTTGCATGGAAACTCAGTTTTCTGGCGTACGATCGTTTGATAAATGAGGGCCATTGTCTTTTCATCAGCTCTGTATTTTGCATATATACAGTACAAGATGAGTATAAAATATATCCAGCTCTCTTTGTACAATTATGAAATTGAAGCTTGCATGCAGCTTAACCAGTTTTTCTTCTTCACAACACAGAACGTGCTGCATTGAAAAACATCACTAAACCAGCACCTGCAAAGAAAGGTAAGTCAGAAAGCTTCAGCAGATCACCAAGTATAATATATAAATATATGTTAATTGACAATTTTTCTAAACAATTTTATGAAGGCTGTGTTTTTGTGGGCAATAAAGACCATAAAAACTGAAAAAAGAAGTGTATTTTTATAAAGATATTAGTTTATACATATTAATATTAATGTTTTTTATTGTCATTTCTTTGTAAATCACTTGAACTGTTATTTAGTTGAAACATTATCAAAACTAGTTATTGATATCCACATAAAAAATGATTAACTTTTCTATGCTAGACAAAGAGGCTCCAAAAGCTAAGATCAGACCAGAGCCCAAAAAGAAAGGTAAATTTTTATTTACCCTTAAAGATTTATTTTGTAAAAAGATGTATTTTGTAAAAAATCATCTACCACATTGACTTCCTATCCTAGTCTTGTAAGGGATATTAAGTAAAAGACAAGTTGTTATTGTTGTTGTATCAGTGTTTGTTTGAATAAAAATCTCTCCTGATGCTAGAAATCACCCGTGAAAAAGTCAAAGAAGTAAAGAAACCTTTACTGAAAGGTACTATGGCTGATTGCACAGAAAGTTTATTTACTAACAGAATTTTAACAATGTCCTTCTTCATTTCAGCAATAGTTCTGTATTTTTACACTAAGAAATTATATATTCATTAACAAATGTATCATTTATAGTTGATCATATGATAGCTGATAGCTGGCTTAGTTGACTCAGGAGCAGTGTTGCGGTTTTCCCGCGGAATTGGGCTACTTTTACACTGTTGCCGCGGGTTGTTTTCATGTTCTCGGGTTGAAACGATCCCAAATAACATGATATTTAGTCCCTGAAATGTGAATTTTACCAAGGGAACCCCGCCAAAAAAGCAGATTTTACCATCTGGAACACAATTTTTACCGTGGAATCCCCTACGAAACGCTATTGGGCTAGTTTTTAGTAGCAGTTGGGTGGGTTTTGTGTGAAAACCTGGCAACCCTGCTCAGGAGTATAGAAATCTTTTCATCAACATATTTGCTAAAAATACATTTTATTTAGGCATGAACTGTAATCAAATAATCCTTGAGAAGAAATATTGAAAGTATTATTCCCACTGAGCAATCCAGCACATAATGAACAGGAATCCAGTTGGAAGACCTTCCCAGTAAAAACGAATGCATGAAGTATGCTTTAGTACATGTCAACAATTTTAATAAATTATTTTTCTTTCTTTTTTTTTTTTTTAGAACCTGAGAAGGTCAAAGAAAAAGGTATGCTTTTTTAGCCATAAGTGAATAAAGGCCTTTTATATTTTCTTAATCCTCGACTGCCTTGGCCTTATATGTTTTTAATGTATGCTTTTTTGTATTTGCTTTTTTCTTTTCAATTTAATAGTTAAGCAGTTAGGGTATAATGTGCAGTCCATGTATTCTGAATATTGCCAACATATTGTACTATTCACAACCCAAATGCAAAATGTACATTTTACCTGATTTTTTTTAATGTTCTGTAATCAGTAGTCCAGCCAACTGAGAAAGAAGCTGTCATAGACAAGGAAGTAAAAGGTAAGATATTAAGACATGTGAAGGCCAAGTGCAGTAACCCATACTCGGAATTTGACTTCTGCATTTCACCCATCCAAGTTAGTGCACACACATTAGGAGTAGTGAGTAGTGAATACACACACACTGCAAACCACAGAGCAGTGGGCAGCCCGGGGAGTGATTGGGGGTTAGGTGTCTTGCTCAAGGGCAGCTCAGTTATTTCCTTCCCGTATTGAGAATCCTTCGGGTTACCAGTCTGACTCTCTAACCATTAGGCCACGACTGCCTTTTTATGTATTTGTGTGTATATGAAGAAAACAGCTTGTAAATCATATAGAATGATGTTTTTTGGAAATGTAAAAATGCATAAAGTTTTCTGTGAGGGCTGGGTTTAGGGTTAGGGGATAGAATATACATGCAGTTTGTAAAGTAAAAAAATGATTATGTCTATGTAAAGTCTCCATAAAACATGAAAACCCAACGTGAGTGTGTGGTGTAAAATAATTACATTGATTAAAATGAAAAATATGTATTTTTCTCTGTAGGAGAAGAACCTGATGTCACCAAAGATATTCCAGAGATAGAGGAGGGTAAGTTTTTGTCACTATATCAAGTTTGAACACCAGACTGCATTATGATCAAACCATATATAACATACATACAGTATGTGCCTGTTTTTTTAAAAGCAATCTCGTATTAATTTATAAACCATCTTGACAACAGAAATATTTCAAAGTCAGAGACAAAGGTCAAATGATAAGTCTGGATGCACTTTTTCTTTGTATGTGCTGTTCCCAAAAAATAATCCAAAAAACAACCTCTAATTTCTTTTCCAATTCAGAGGACATTCCCTACTTCCAGTGTTTCTTTGTGGATGAGGATGATACTCAGTATCCGTTCTTCCCCTTTTCACCACCGCTGTGGTGAGTCCAGCCAAACCTCGGAGTCTGACGTTAAACAACATGGCAAAGCCTGTGGAGGACAGACCTCTGAAGAATGAGGAACCTGCTAATGTAATGCAGCGTAGAGGTTCACAGTAGGTCCTACAACATTACACCAACCACGACCTAGAAAACTGAAAGAGATTTGAGTTACTTCCTGGATTTCAAAAAGAGGTTGCAAACATTGCACTAAGTATTATCTTAAGGCTATTGATCTTTTAATTGATACCATGGATTTGAGTATAGTTTGTCCAGACAGCACTGACAGGAAGTAATGAAACGACTTTCTTCCTTTCTGAACACTGCAGTGGGGTTCAGGATACTAAGATCATACAATCTTTTATATACAAGGTACATTACCTCATTTTGATGGGGTGCTAATTCTCAAAGCATTCCACTGTGTTTTCTGTCAGGAAGGGAGAAATAGATCAAGAAATATGGAAACAAATATTTTATGTATATTTTCTTAGTAATACCGTTTACTAAACCGTTTACAGACGTAACAACTGCACTGAGAAATAAGGGCTTTGGACAGTAAGCTCAGTTCCTCTGAATGTATAGATATTTTTATTTATTTTTTATTATTTATTTTATTATTTTATTTTTCCGTACATTTTATTTTATATATAATTTGCCAAACATGTTTATAAATCTATACTTCAGGCTCTATAAAACAAATGTTTTGTTCAGTGCTCTGTATAAATGAACACACTGGATTTTGCATAAAGAAATGAAACTAAACATTAGTGCTAAATCCAGGAAAATGTATTAAACATCAAAGAAACTGCATTGTTTTAATCCACGCAAATGCGTGCCTTTTTTTACAATTGCAAACATCGCATTTCTCCACAGAACATTAATAGTTTATGTAAGTAAAAATGTGGGTGTTTTTGCAATATTACATGGATAGACCTACCTAATAAAGAAGAGCCAATTAAATGGCATTCTAATTGTGTTATAAAAATAGTCTGTATTGCACATTATACTCATACAGACATTTTTTTTTCAGTATATGGGATAAAATTCTGTGCCAGATGAAATGTGTTGCATGTAAGCACAGTGTTTCTCAGCACTGCCCCTGGTGGATCCCTGGCACTGCACCTAATTGTCATCAGCTCATTAGCAGAGCTCTCCTTTACTTGATTTAATGGTGTTAGTGAGTGTTTAATAGTGTGTACTAATGAGACTCCTAAAGTGTGCTGTGCCAGTAGGCCACCCTGGAGCCATTTCTTTTACTGCCACAATATTTTCTGCTGGAGTTCAGCATGTGGCTCCATAGAGGATAAACTCATGTCTGTACAAAGATCTTCATAAGTATGTGATGATTTTTTTTTTTTTCTCTGATGTACAGAAACCTGTACAAATGCGTATTATAGCAGTACTCAGTTGTAACAGAAATAGGTCTTTTTTGGACTTACTTTAACAATAGTGGATTATGGGCTTGTTGGCGTGTTTTCATGCAAACTCTGCAGCAATTAATAACTTGCAGTTTTCCATAGTTCAAATATAGTTCTTTGCATAGTGTTACTTTTAAATCTAATTAAAATGTTTCTTAAAGATAATAGTTTTGCATGATGTTTGCGTGAATTTTATTGTTTAAAAACATGTATCTAAACCAGACCATATTTAATTTGTTTTTGTAATTGGAATTATATAATTTCTCATGTAATATTGTGGGGGTTCTTTTTGTCTTTTGCATGGATTTTGTGGTCAGATATTCAAAATGCAAAGAAAATTAACTAGCCAAGTTGTGAACTGTATTAATATGTACATTCTCTGTAAAAGTTATAGCCATAAACTGATTTATAAAGCTATCAAAAGAATCAACAATATGGTCACCTTTCAAAAAAAGAGCCCTGCTTGCAACTGTAAATGCCGATTGAACTGTAATACAGTACAATACAACTTAAAAGAAATAAATGCTTGCAATAATCAAACCAATTGTTTTTTTGTTTTTGTTTTTTACAAAGCTAGAATTATTATTTACAGAATTCCTTATTTATTATTAAAAGAACTACTTACAGACTTTGTTATTTACATGTTTGTTTTTTATTAACAGCATTTTTATCTTTTCTTTGGTCAGGTCATTTTGAGGAACTATTTTAATATCACCCAGGCCATTGTCAACATCCACTATCACCAGTAGGTGGCATTACTGCAATAGGCTCTCATGTTACCTTTCTGGTCCTTTTGTAATTTTCCTGTAAAAGCAAGTTAAAGTGTAAACCTCTAAAAACAATTATTCTTTAATAACATATCATGTTAATAAATGTATTCACATTAAACAATTTTTCACAATATTAAGTGATGCCACAAACTACATTTAAATGACTGAAATGTAAATGTAGAACTACATTTGAATAGCTATTTAAAATAATTGAGATGATTCTTAAATATTAAGGATCAGAAATCAGAAATATGCCAGTTTTTGTAATCTTTCCTACAAAAAGCTGCCAATAGTTCTCTGTGTTAACTGCATTGGTATGCACACCCTGCTTTGTGCTATCCAAGGTTTCTGCCAGAGCTATTCAAGCATCCAAAAAAAACTTAAATATCTCCATGCCAACAGAGACTATTCCTAACTGAGCCTATCCTAAAATCCCCTTTGCAAGGATAAGTTGTACATTTTATTATGGAAGTGTCATAGCAGTAGGATTTTAGTTTTTCAAAGAAAGTGTTTTATTTCTTCATATCTTTTTAGATAACAGGTGTCAATCTCAGACAGGTTTGTTAAATAGTTCGCCAGGTCTACTTATGTAAATGGAAACCCTACTTTGTTTTCACATTATTAAGCAAGTCACAGTTCTCATGCAATATGGGGAGGAAGAAAGATCTCACTGAAGATGCAATGTTGTGCAAATGGCATGAAAACTAATATTGTGTGAAAACTGAAAGGAGATTATCGAGCTATCATAAGATTTGTGAGTGATTTAGAGCACAGCAGAACTCGGTCAGATAAAGGCTTATTAAGGAAATTTTCTGTTCATAAAAAAGGACAGCTATAAAAAAAAGCCACTGTTGAGCAACAAACAAGTATTTGAAATCTGCTGGTGTCTCTGGAGTCTCAAGAAGCTCTCCATGCAGGCTGACCGTTGCGTGTAAAGTTGCATTTCAGCCACCTCTAACTAAAGCTCACAAAAATGTTTACAGTAGGTTTAGAAATACATGAAGACTGAAATGCAACTTTATGCATAACTGCCAACCAGCATGGAGAGCTTCTTGAGACTCCAGAGACACCAGCAGCTTCAAATACATGTTTGCTGCTCAACACTGGCTTGATCTTTTTGTATAGCTGTCATTTTAATACAATACATTTGTTATGACAGAAACTTTCCTTAATGAGCATTTATCTGACTGAGTTCTCTTGAGCTGTAATTAATCACTCACAAATCTCATGATAGCTCGATAATCTCCTTTCAGTTTTCACACATTAATTGTTTTCATGTCTTTTGTATAACATTGCACCATTTCATTCTTTTTATCTTCAGAAAGATCTTTCTTCCTCCCCATAATGCATGATAACTATGACTTGCTTAATAATGTGAAAACAACCTCTTTAAATAGGGTATCCATTTACATAAGTAGACCTGGCAAACTATTTAACAAACCTGTCTGAGATTGATACCAGTTATCTAAAAAGATATGGAGAAATAAAACAAACAAACTCTTTATATATATATACACATATCTATATACACATACCTATATATATATATATATATATATATATATATATATATATATACATATATACATACATACATACATACAATACCAGTCAAAAGTTTGGAAACATTACTATTTTTAATGTTTTTGAACAAAGTCTCTTATGCTCATTAAGGCTGCATTTATTTCATAATAAATACAGAAAAAAACAATAATTTTGTGAAATATTATTACAATTTAAAATTATGGTTTTCTATTTTAATGTACTTTAAAATACAATTTATTTCTGTGATGCAAAGCTGAATTTTCAGCATCATTACTCCAGTCTTCAGTGTCACACGATCCTTCAGAAATCATTCTAATATGCTGATTTGATACTCAGTTATTATCAATGTTGAAAACAGTTTAATATTTTTTTGAAACCTTTGATACTTTTTTCAGGATTCATTGATGAATAAAAGGTTAAAAAGAACAGCATTTATTCAAAATATAAATCTTTTCTAACGATATAAATCTTTACTATCACTTTTTATCAATTTAACACATCCGTGCTGAATAAAAATATTAATTTCTTTTAAAAAAAAAAAAAAAGAAAAAAAAAAAAATACTGACCCCAAACTTTTGAACGGTAGTGTATATTATTACAAAAGATTTTCTGATATTTTTTTTTTACTTTTTATTCATCAAAGAATCCTGAAAAAGTATCACAGGTTATAAAATAATATTAAGCAGCACAACTGTTTCCAACATTTATAATAAATCAGCATATTACAGTGATTTCTGAAGGATCATGTGACACTGTAGACTGGAGTAATGATGCTGAAAATTCAGCTTTGCAGAAATAAATTATATTTTAAAGTATATTAAAATAGAAAACCATAATTTTAAATTGTAATAATATTTCACAATATTATTGTTTTTTCTGTATTTATTATGAAATAAATGCAGCCTCAAATGAGCATAAGAGGTTTCGTTCAAAACATTAAAAATAGTAATGTTTCCAAACTTTTGACTGGTAGTGTGTGTGTGATATATATATATATATATATATATAATATATTCATGTGAAAAAGTTTGTACACCCTTTTGAATTCTACGGTTTTACGTATCAGGACATAAAAAAAAAAAATCTGGTCTTTAGAAGGTCTTAAAATTAGGTAAATACAACAACACATGACATATTACACTGTGTCATTATTTATTTCACAAAAATAAAGCCAAAATGGAGAAGCCTTTATTAAGTACACTTTGCCTGTACCGGGTTGGTCCCCCTTTTGCCTTCAGATCTGCCTTAAAGGGTAGTTCACCCAAAAATCTAAATTCTGTCGTCATTTACTCACCCTCAGGATGTTCCAAACCTATGTAAATGTCTTTGTTCTGCTGTACAAAAAGGAAGATATTTGGAAGAATGTTAGTAACCAAACAGATCTCATCCCCCATTGACTACCATAGTATTTATTTTCCCTACTATGGTAGTTTGTGTTTTTTTGGTCCATACTGACATGATAGGAGCGCGCAGTTGCTGCATATTTGTCGGCTGCACATTCATATAATACTGTGTTCCAAATTATTATGCAAGTGACATCAGTAGGATTTCAGTAAAATAAACATTCAGATTTTAGTTGCACATCCGTGATGCGAATCTCCTGTTCCACGACATCCCAAAGCTGCTCTATTGGATTGAGATCTGGTGACTGTTGAGGCCATTTGAGTTTAGTGAATTCATTATCATGTCCAAAAAACCAGTTTGAGATTATCTGAGCTTTGTGACATGACATGTTATCCTGCTGGAAGTAGATGGGTACACTGTGGTCATAAAGGGATGGACATAGTCAACAACAAATACTCAGGTTGGTTGTGATGCTCTTCTCCAGACCTCAGTTGTAACTAGTGGTTATTTGAGTTACTGTTGTCTTTCAATCAGCTCGAACCAGTCTGGCCATTCTCCTCTGACATCTGGCATCAACAAGGCATTTTCACCCACAGAACTGCCGCTACCTGGATATTTTCTCTTTTTCGGACCATTCTCTGTAAACCCTAGAGATGGTTGTGCGTGAAAATCCCAGCAGATCAACAGTTTCTGAAATA
The DNA here is from genome assembly GCF_019924925.1 of Ctenopharyngodon idella. Lineage (NCBI taxonomy): Eukaryota > Metazoa > Chordata > Actinopteri > Cypriniformes > Xenocyprididae > Ctenopharyngodon > Ctenopharyngodon idella. The sequence continues at coordinate 27,818,732 of NC_067236.1, forward strand.
CTCAGACCAGCCCATCTGGTACCAACAACCATGACACTTTCAAAGTCACTTAAATCACCTTTATTCACCATTCTGATGCTCAGTTTGAACTTAAGTAGATCGTCTTGACCATGTCTACATGCCAAAATGCATTGAGTTGCTGCCATGTGATTGGCTGATTAGGTATTTGTGTTAACAGGCAGTTGAATAGGTGTATTGAAAAAAGTGGCTGGTGAGTGTTTTATAATATACAACATTATTTTATGCAGACATCAGCCACTAATACTAAGCTTTACTAATTTTAGGAGTACTTTTTTTCTCTGCAATTTTACTAATGACATTTTTTTATTTGTGACTACTATGGAATTTGAACTAGTTCACACTGTTCGATAAGGACAAGAAAATCAATATTGGGACATATGTAGCACAGATGGCTGTTGATTTTCAGTCGTAGAAGGATGTCTATGTGTAAGCTCAGTTTACGCATAAACATCCCTCCATTAATGAACATTTGAAACTGAAACCAAATGAAGACACATTCATTTGAATCATTCTCTCACACTAAACATTGTTAGCCATTATGCTACAAGACTGCCCTAAAATTAAAAGCAGTCCCAGAGTGAACCGTGGTCCAGTCCTGGAATGGTGCCTGATTACAATCTGTGCATTGTCAACCGAAATATTTTCTCTTCTGTGTTAACAGTTCCCATGGCAAGCATGGAGGAGTGTCAGGGTTTCCCAGAGCCTCTTTGCCTCTTTTCTTTTCACTGGGGAACAACGGGGAGAGTTTCTTTCATGACGCTTGGCAAGAGCATAATCTGGCAGTGATGTCACTCCCAAACTTATAGGCTATTGGCCACTGAAGAACAGACTACTCTCAGCCCACAAAGAAGAGAGGCAAAATCAGCTTAAAGCTGAACTGTGGTTGGCCTAAAGAAGAAAAAAGGGAGAAGATGAAGGCAAGCATTCATGCTTCCTGACAAATGGCCACAGAGACTTGACATAGACTGAGGGGCTGAATAGACCCCCCATATCCTCTCGCTTTTTTTCTCTCGCTCAGTCAGTTTGTAGACAAAATTAGTCTACACGGTAGTCTTGGCGCTTTTGGAAACACCTGTGGTGATCTAAATAAAATGAAAGCTTTACTTTACTATAGGTTTTAGAATTTAGTTCCTGAATTAGTTCCAACTAATGTCTTTTCACCTACACTGCTGCTTAATTATAAATGCAGAGAAATTATTGAATACACATTAAAAATGAACATTAAATACTACAAATTCTTCATTATATAATAGAAAAAGCAAAAGCGAAAGAATGCCATGATTTTGCGAGCAAGCACTGAAATATAGTTTTTCCTCACATCCCATGTGCCTTTAGTACTACTCCGTACTACGGAGCCTCTAAAGGGACATGGTGGTGGAAAAAAATATGAGATGGGACAAAAAATAAGCCAATGCTTTTGTGTTCTCTCGCAAATGTTTTGTAGCTTCCCAAGAAACTTTGCGTTCACTCACAAAGTTTATCGGCGGAACGCAAAAGTTTTTGCGGGGTAACGAGAGAGAACGCAAAAGCATTGACAAATAATTTTTTACTCCATTTCATATTTTTTTATTTCACCATGTCCATTTAGGGGCTCAATTTCCAAAACAATGGTTTTGCAAGCAACGGCAAAGTTTCTTTGGGGAACATAATTGTTTAGTGCAAACACAAAAGCATTGAAATTTAGTTTTTCTTCCACCTCATGTTACTTCCATTACAAAATCCAGCCTAAGCTGTCTTGGGTGGTTTAAGCTGGATGTAGCTGGTATAAGCTGGTCATGCTGGTCACCCAGGTTGGCCAAGCTGATGTTCAGCTGGTTGGTCAGTGGGTCTCATAGCCTGACCAGCCTGAACGTCTAAAGATGTGGCCAAAACCCATCTAAAACCAGCCTGCCAAACTACCTATGACCAGACTGGAGGACCAGCTAAGACCAGCCAACCAGCTTTTTTTTCAGCAGGGAAAGTCTCAGTCCAATAAACAGTATGTTAATATTGATTAACTTACATTTTAGACATAATATATTGCCAGTTATTACTTTGTCTGTTTCTGTTCTGCCAACGAAAGTAGTTTCAAACAAAGCCACAGCAGAACCATTGCAATAAGAAGCATTGTGAACAACAATAGTGTAAATAATGTTTTGATCCTTCTTGAATGAAGGCATTGGCTAAATAAATGATTCAATGGCATTTTTGAACGAATCATTCGAATAATTATTAAATGACTATAGCATTACTAGGATACTACTTCAGATTACTTGTGTTTTTTCGAATAATATGAATTCAGACATAGCCTACCTACTCTTGGCGGGCGTACTGTTTTTTGCATACTATATTATTGGGCGTATTCAGATGAAGTGAGTCACTACTGGTAAGTGAATACGTCAAATCGCTAAATACCCCCCACAAATGTTATTAAGTTAGTATAGCGAAATAGATAAATACATAAATAAATAGGTCTATCAACCTTTAAATGCAAGAAGAAAATGCTTCCCATATCCTGTTGTTGTTGCTCTGCATGTATTTGGCAAAATTCAACAATTTCACATGGACCTCAAAACCCAAACTATGCAGGATAAAGGCAAATGCAACCCAGATGCATTCATTAAGGGTTACAGGTTTAATTTGTGTCCTTATTTTTTGCAATTGCTCCCAAAGCAAAACCAAAACCGGTTCTCATTTCAGCAATATTTACAGTAAGTTAAGCTGCCTGTCTCAGTGTTTGTCCTGGCAAAACTGTATTGTGATGTGTGCTTAAACATTTGTTTCATTAATCAGAGCAAGTTGCTCATGAGTCTCATGCTATTAGGTCAGCCGTGAGTGCAGAGAACAATGGCTGATTACTTTCCACTCCAATTACGGTGCTTTTGTGACCGAAACAGTCCATTCACAATCTGCTGTTAGACTGAAGCTATCGTGACAGCTATGGGTCACACTAAACTGTCACTGTGCAATCTGGAACACACTGAATCTTGTGAAATATCATTTTGAGCAACAGCAGCATCAAGAGCCAAACTATTGCATATTACAGGGTTATTAGGCTACAGTTAACTATATATATATATATATATATATATATATATATAGATAGATAGATAGATAGATAGATACAGATATATATAGATAGATAGATACAGTGTTGGGTGTAACGCGTTACTGTAATTACATGACTTATCCACTGAAAAAGTAAAGTAAGGGATTGCTGTTCATTTGTAGGTAATTTAATTACAGTTACTTATAATGTACTTGCGTTACATACTGTAAATTAGTTCAACAGTTCTGTTTAAATCAATATTAAATTTAAAATCTAAATTTGTCGTCTAAAGGTAAAAGTGAACGCTGCCTCTTTAAAATCGTTAGCTGTAGTGCAGTTACACGTGAGTTCGCAACTTCGCACCAGTTGGCTGCGTAGTCGCTGTCTGAAGATGTCGACAGAAGGCTGTTTTTCAGAATGGAAATATTCCAATTACTTCACTTTTTTTACACAAGTAGGCAAGAACATTACGGTAAAATGTAAGCTATGTCTTAGGGAGAAAACACTGCGCGCGCTCTCTGAGAGACGGTCTTCAGTCAGTGCGCTCTCAACCAAAGCGCACACACATAGCCGCCTCTCGCGAGTGTCAAGTTTTCGCGGTTTATTACACATAAACGTTCAAATACACACACAGTTATGTCAAAATCCCCGCCTTGGCGTATATTCGTGTTGGTTATGTGAAAGTGAACAGCATGTGTAACAGCATATTGTCTCCGTCCATTAGTGACAGCAGCCTTTAAAACATGCTACTGTCTACTATTGGCTGTCTGTATTATAAACGATAATCAAACAACAAAAGAAAAGCTTTAATAAGGATTAATCTATATTTAATTTATACAGTTATGACTATGCAGTGTTATGTTTTATTTGTGTATATATATATATATATATATATTTACCGTGGTATCGACTTTGGTATTGAGTATTGTGCACTTTTGGTGGTATCAGTACTGACTATTAGATTTTTGGTATAGTGACATCCCTAAAAATTAAGTATTATAAAGTAAATAAAAGTATTATTGTAGATGTTTTAATAAAGTTAAAATGTTTTAAAAAGCTATGAAAGGCTAAACTATTCCATGTTTGACTAAATTATTAAAAGAGCTTCCTTTCTATTGTCTATCTGGTCAAGGTTTAAAGGGATTTTAAGAAGTAATTAGTAAGTTACTTATTGAGTAATTAAATTACTTTTCAGACAGAGTAATTAGAGTATTTTAAATACAACATTGATGATGTAATTAGTAATTAATTACATTTTTGAAGTAACTTACCCAACACTTTATATATATATATAAAATAGTAGCTCAATGATGATAAAGTATTGTGTTACAGTTAATTTTGTATAATGTGAGAGTTCATTTTCTGCTTAAACTCCACAATTAAATAAGGACATTAGATGTAAACTGCTGTTCATTTTTTACTTGTACAGGTGGTTGTGACAAAATTTGGCCAGTAACATCACACTTTAGACTATGAAGCATCTGAACATGGTTGGTCAAATTGATCGAATGATGCTCCTACGTAAAGACAACACGGATTATAGGATTAACTTTGACCCAGTGACAACGTGTCCCCTCCTGGCAGGTTCAAGTTGCTGGAGAGGTTACTGCAGGTCATTTTCATAGGGCTGCACGATCATACCAGCGTTATATCAAACAGACACAGGGTTGTTCTTCTCCCAGACATTTTCAATACAGATGCAGATATATTTGGCCTGCACTAAAGAGTCTTTTAAATAGTCTGTTGGCTGTGTTCAAACTGCTCCAGAAGTAAAACAAACAGTCATTCAGGACATCAGACAGCCTTTTTCTCATACACAACTCTGTAATTCAATGAGTTCTCAGTCTGAAGTGGGCGCTTGAAAATGCTAGCACATTGGAAGAGTTTAATAATCCTGGATAATAGATTAAGTTCAGTCTTCTCTGATATGACTTGACTGTTGGCCATCCGCTCAGCAGATTAATGTGGCGCAGCGTCGACTCTCAAAGTCAAAATCTAATTAGCATCTAAAGCACAAAAATGGCTGATCATTAATACTGGGAATCATCCCAGTACTTAAGGATACAATCCTGGATTATGTGTAATGAAACGAAATTACATGTAAAAAAAAAAAAAAAGTCTGTACAATAACATACAGTTATAGAACAAAAATTTAATTAAGACATTATTTGTTTGATTGTTAAAATTTTAAGTGAATTTATGGCACAAAATTAATGGGTGTATAAAAAGCTAAACTGACAATTTTAGCTTAACAAATTACATTAAGTATTCATTGGCACTGGATAGAAGTGATAAAATTTACAATAAAAGCAATAAAATCTCTAATTACAAATATTGCAAGCAAACTGGTGATTGTTCACTTCAGAGAAAAATAATTTAAATATGCATGTCTCTGATTTAAAAAAAAAAAAAAAAAAAATTCTATATGCAATTTTTGCTTTAATCTAATGTAGTTTAATTTTAGTTTTAAAGGGTTAGTTCACCCAAAAATAAATATTCTGTCATTAATTACTCACCCTCATGTCATTCCACATCTGTAAGACTTTCGTTGATCTTCAGAACACAAATTAAGATATTTTTGATGAGATCTGTGAGCTTTCTGTCCCTCCATTGACAGCATATGCAATTGCAACTTTGATGCTTCAAAAAGTTCATAAAGAGATTGTAAAACGAATCCATATGAACTGAACATATGAACTGGTTTTGAGTGGTCAAAAATATCTTAATTTGTGTTCTGAAGATGAATGAAGGTCTTACGGGTGTGGCACAGCATGAGGGTGAGTAATAAATGACAGAAATTTCATTTTTGGGTGAACTAAACCTTTAATTTTTAAATAGTTCTTAAATAGTTTCAGGAATTTTTGTATATACTGTACTGTGTGTGTGTGTGTGTGTGTGTGTGTGTGTGTGTGTGTGTGTGTGTGTGTGCATGTGTATGCATAGATATACTGCTATACTGTTTTGTTCGAGTGACAAATATCAGGACTATGGAAACTTCAATATCAAACCAATGAGAATGAAGCATTTGCATAAGACAATAAGAAACAAAGAAACAATTCGTTTTTGATCAAGTGTGTATTTCATTCAATTTAACACAAAGGCAGGCCTCAGTTATACAGTCCACCAACATTAATGACATTCTGCAACATTCAAAAAAAAAAAATTCACAGTGTGCATTTTATATAAAAGGTCTTACAAAAAATGTCTTAAAAAGGGGAAAACTCTCAGTTGAGAATACAATGTAAAAATTCCCTTGTAATATTGTCAAGTTGCCAGGGTAACACTGAAACATCTATCAGTTTGACATTATGCCTTTTCATATGTGCGGACAGCCTGCACGCCCTCAAAGTTCAAGGTCTGGAAACAGCAAAGACGAGAAGAGCACATTTAGAAACATTAAATAGCCATGACACTGATTAAGAAGAAAAAACTTTTGAATTACAATTTAAAAAAATAAAATAATAATAATGCTGCTTACCATGATCATTTTACCATCCTTGATTTCTCTAACGAACTTAGTCTCCTTGCCGTCCCACCTCTGGACGTGGACAAGATTGTCTCCTTCCAAGGTTACAGTGGACTGAAATGAGAAAAGATGCAAGTTAAGCTTAAAAAGTTAAAGTATATCATATATGATCAAATTCATGCAGATTGAAAAAGACCTAACCTGCCAAAAATACATGAAATTGCTTTGAAAACTGATTTTAGAGATGCTGTGGACATTGCATTCATCAATGAATGAAAAAACCCACAAACCTTTACATGTCTGTCGTCTGCTGTGGTTTCGTCAAACTCCTCTCCCAGTTTGAAGGAAATCTCAGTATTTTTGAAGGTGCTCAGCGTCTTTATGACAACTTTGTCACCCTCATGACTGATGACAATTGTAGGTTTGGTAACATTGCCTACTTGCCTAGTGGCAAAACCAACACCTGTGGAACAAAAAAATCAGAAAACATTACATACAGAACAAAACTATTATTATTATATAAACTGTACAGAAAATATCATTCATGCAGTACACCAGGCTGCACTACTGCACCTTGCACGTGCAAAGGATGTTAAGATGTCTTAATAAATAAATTAAAAAAAATATTTTTTGCTTACCCAGTGATTTCATGTATTCATCAAAGTTCTGGCTGTCAACCAGTTTCCAAGTTGCACAAAATGCATCAACCATTATGACAGTTTAAAGCAGTGGTCCTTGTACAGAGTTCACAGTCTCTCAAGTGTCTGCGGACTGCAAAGCCCAAACTAATTAATACTATCAGGGAGGCGGGGCTTTAGGGGAAGTTTGTGCTGATTGGATAGGTTTTTATCCACTCAAGCTGTGATTTGTTCAAATACATGGCGAGAAGTGACACTGTAATTTCAATAGGTTAATCCAATAACGGGTCTGGGCTTTTGCATTTGAGAAAAGATTAAAATGTTAATTAATTGTGTGTGTGTGTGTGTGTGTGTGTGTGTGTGTGTATGTATATAATCGTCCAGATTATCATCTTAATAGCGTCCAAAATGACAAACATATAATGTGTATTGCACAGTAGAATATAACGATAAATAATTTTAATGCAATTTCAGGTGTGTGTAAAACGCTCTGAAAATGATTTCTGGGCATCTCTGAGGCATTTTTGTGAGCAGGTGCAATCATTTATTTTATATAAATACATTACGGGGGTTTTCATCAATGCACAAAGAAAATGACTAATCAAACATAAATCCATTCAGCTCTCGAGCATTTTGTATCACATCAGTGTAGCCTACCAATGATCTGTAGAATCCTATAGAGTATGCACGACCGTAGAATAAGACGATCCTCCTCACACAATAAATTGTGACACTGTAAATCTGTAATAAGCAGTCACATGTAACAGGAGTAACACAGAACATTTTATTATTACATAATATGTAACCACGTTCACTATGCTGGTACAGAACTGGGCGAGTCTTCATGAGGAGAGTTGTCTCCCTCCAGGGGGCGCATAAGGCTCAGACAGCAGCTTTAAAATGTCAGGGCGTGATTGTGCTGCTCTCTGTCAAGTTAAAATATTGTTTTTAATTTAGGATTGTCTGTCAAATGCTCCCCAGCAATCTTTATAAAGTTATTATATAGATAACTTTCTTCGGTAAACGACTGTGATTGGTTCATCCTGATCAGCGTAGAGAAAAGTAATACGTATCATGTGACAGCGCCGATCCTCTGATACTTCACCTGCTGTCTGGACACCTGAGGAAAGAGTATGAGAAATTAATTAACACTAAGCTGAAAATAACTAGAAAAATAGGCAGTGTATTATTTAAACACATCGTATCTGACCAATCGGAGGACCCGTCCATTTTATTAACTTGTTTCGTATCGTATTAACCGCCATTCTACCCAATGATAATCATGTAGCAGAATGTCTGCAGCAGTCTATGGTCTGCAGTCCTTTGTGCAGAATGATTTGCACTTCTTAAGGTCAGCCGCTAGATGGCAGTCGTGTTACATGTGCACATGTGATTGCAGTTTACCTCAGTATTTCCAGGCGAGTAATTTAGTACGTTTTCCTCTGATATTATAGGCTATTTTAGTCACATATGCTTTATTTTGGGATTATTCAAGACATAACAAGACTTTTTCAGCATTGTCACGGTGTGAGTCACCCCAGTGTCATATCACTTCATTATGCCCCTGATGTATGAATTACAACTCACATATATTAAAACATTCTTTATGAATTCCTAACTCGTAACTTGTCTCACGCAAGTCATTTGACATACGACAACATTGCCATCGATTGACACAATATAACGAAAACACCTTCCCAGATAACAAAAATATGTCCCAAGAACGTTTTGCTAACATTCACATTAAGTTATGAAATTTCTGAATGTTCTCTGAAACATACAGTTTTTTTTTTAATGTTTTAAAATCGTTTTTCTTGGTTATACGAAAGTTAAAGGTAGGGTAGGCATTTTTTTATAAACACTTTTTGTTATACTGCTTGAAACTCACATCCTGATAGCAATCAATAATAGAAGTGGTCTAAATATTAAAACATGTATATCTTCTGTCAACATCTCAGGGCCAAAAAAAAAAAAAAAGTTCGTCCAACAGTTGTCCTACCAGTTGTCCTACCTGCCTGTCAACATAATGTATTTCCATACCTCCGCTCACCCTGCTCATGCAGACATCACACATCATCAGCGCGTTACGCAAGGCCATGCAGAGGTTTGGACAGACGTCACCGAGCTCCACAGACGAACAGCAGCTGCCTTTTACAGTTCCTCCTGAACCAAAATAACCAGCTTATGCGTTCACCATGTCATAACCGTAATTATGAGATGGCAACCCGTGACCTTCTACCCGGAGCTGTTCAAGTCTTCAGACTCAGATTAATGCATTTCTGTCAACACTATCAACACTGAAATTAATCTGCAGCAGTCAGGTGGTACAAGTAAGAGCTCTGTAATTTGTTTACGTTCATTATTATCATAATGTTATGTACTTTAACCCTTTCACACATAAGTTTAAAACATTCTGGCTGAGCCCCCAGCGTGAGTTTTTCAAGGCAACCGTTATTTAGAACGCATCACTTTATTGTTTCCACTGTTTTATTTCATTTTTTATTCAAAATATTTGCTAATTTTTGTTTTGCTGTTTAAACACCTTTATAATTGAGCTATACACGCGATGGGCGCCGCCATGTTAGTTTGCACCGCACAGAGAATCGGATCTGTTGGATTTACAGAATGTTAATTCATCCACTTCTGCCGAAATACACTAAAGTAAGTGAGCCTCTGAGCTGGGGAAGAATAGAGCAAACTTTACTTTAAAAGTTACTTACACAATGTGTATCTGATATGAATAAAACGTGTCATCTAATTATAATGGAAAGGATTGTTATTGCCACTTCTATAGACATCAGTGTGTATTTTACAAACTCTAAATGTATTGTTTTGTTAGTACTTATGTGTATTTAAATGTCTGAAACCTAAAATAAACATTATGTGGTTGAAAACACTGCATATTTGTGATATATGAAAAGCACTGAGCGTGTCCGTCGCTGGATTAGCGCCAGCCAAAGCGCGCAAGCACATTTGAATTTGGCAGTTGATCACGTGATGCGCTGAACGTTCTAATCACACTGTTGTGATCGTACGCTCCAGGGACCAGCCAAGACTGATCACACCGGTGTGATCGTACGCGTCAAAGGGTTAAGACATGAGGTAATTTAACGGCATCTTTCGTCTTGTCTCGTGACGCTTTGCAGAGTTTGTATTTTGTGTTTTGGAGGAGGCGTGGCTTTGGAGACGCTCTGAAGGGAGGGTGGGAGCTAGCTTGCTATTGCTAGCCTCTCCGAAGTTGCCTACCATACCTTTAAGGGAATATTCCATTTATTAAACATCATGAGAACATTCTGAAACAAGTGGTAACATTTAAAAAAAAAAATGTTAGACAAACATCCATCTGAAACCTTTCTAGAAAAAAAAAGGTCTGAACAATGTAGGCCTATAGATAAAATTTTTGTGCTAATGTTTTGAGAACATTATTAAAGACCAGAGAACTTTGAATGAACATTCTATCAACGTTACTTGAAGAATGTTTGGTCATAACCAGTGTTGGGCAGTAACTAGTTACAGTAATTACATTACTTTTTGCAGTAACTAGTAGTGTAACTAATTACGATTAAGATTTCAGTAATAATATTACAGTTACCATCCATAAAACAGCTCGTTACTTAGTTACTTTTGATGCCTCGACCCCTACTGATTTGAAATCCAACAATCCAATAATAATTCCTCGATTTATTTTCATAATTTTCACGACTCGCACAGGGATATGAAGTCACCAGTCACCAGTGCAGCAGGCAAGCTTGGAATATAGCTTACATTCAAAAAGCTTACATTCAGTGGATGGAAATATTGCCATTACATTGATTTTGTTAGGAGAAAAGATGATCTGAACACCGTTGTGTAAGTTATGACATTATGTAAGTTGTGGAAGATACACAATTACAACTTCTGTGTGGCATGAAGGAAAAGTAATATAACTAGTAGTGTAACTAATTACTGTTACCAGAAAGTAATAAGTAAAGTAATTACGAGACCGACACTGGTCATAAAATTGAGAGAACCTTGCCAGAACATTAGGAAAAAAATATTAAAAACGTTCTGTTAGCTAGGTTAAAGGCAGTCATGTCACTTATATACAATAATGAAACTCTTTTGAGACCTAAATTGAATTTTGGTTAATTTCTTGCTTCATAAACTTGTAATAATGACTAATTTTCAGTTTCCTTCCATTCGATTAATCTACACAGTTTGGACTCTCTCAATTCTGGACAACAGGGAGAAAAACTAAAACTGAGGTCAGTTATTTGTCATGTCATGAGCCCAAAACAATTATGTCATGAGTTTTTGTTACATAAAAAGCTAGAAAACTATGCCAACTGTGAGACTTATTGTGTTTTCTCCTTCAGCCGAGCGCTTTGCCTTTGTTTCCCAATAGTCCCTTCACAGTCCAATCCTATAATACAGAAGACAAGTTCACCCACAAAAGTATCTCAAAACTCTTAGAGTGGCTTAAAATGCTGGAGGAAATCACATGATACCACTTAATGTTGAGCTGACTTTAGTCTGTACTGCCGAATAAACCTCAGTGTCACCACAAACCATAAGGCCTATAACCACTCCCTTGTTTGTCCAAATGCATCGCCAAGGAGGAGGCCTGAATGTAACCATAGAGACTTTGGGTGTAGTGTGAATATTTAGTGTAATTAAAAAGATTGATGTTAATAGCATGTAAAGTTTATCTAATAGACCAAGACAAGCTGTTTCTACAAAGCCTTTAAGTACTATATCAAAAGCGCACCCCACAGCGCTGAGAACAAAATGTTTATTTTTAGACAGTTTGAGGTCCTGCTATTTATGCAAGTAGGATATCAAGCATGTGCTATTTCATCAAGTCACGCACAATTAGACACCGCAAATTTATATATGGTACACTATATTGCAATCGGTATGGCAGAACGTTCTGAACTAGCAGAACTACACCCTGCTGTTTTCAATTAAACTGGCAGGCTGAAAGGTATGTCCGGCCGCCTCAGATCTTACAGTCGGCCAAGCAAGAGTAAAAGATGAGCTTGGCTGCACTTACCTTTTATATGTGTACTTTCTAGGTTTCTATTTTGAACCTAAAATGGAATTTAAAACAAAAAGTAGGTTTTAAAGTTTGTTAGGACAACTTCACTGGAAAAATCTTGACATTTGAAGATTTAGGCCTTATGAAGTCTGAAAACACTGGGACATTTTTAGTTTGAATGTTATACATTCTTGTGTAGTTGCATTACTGTTGCTATGGTGTTCTGAGTTGGAGCTATGGTGCTTTGGGTGGTAACTAGGGCGTTTTTGTGCAGTGTTTCTATTCCCTTTGCAGTTGCTAGGGTGTTCTGAGATACTATATATACTGTATATACTATAGACAGACAGACAGACAGACAGATAGATATATAGATAGATAGATAGATAGATAGAATATATAAGATGTAGATGATAGATAGATAGATAGATAGATAGATAGATAGATAGAAGATGGAGATCGATAGAAGATAGATAAATAGAATATATAAGATAAAGATAGATAGATAGATAAGATGGAGATAGATAGATAGATAGATAGATAGATAAGATGGAGATAGATAGATAGATAGATAGATAGATAGATAGATAGATAAGATGGAGATAGATAGATAGATAAGATGGAGATAGAATGAATATATAAGATGGAGATAGACAGATAGATAGATAGAAGATGGAGATAGATAGATAGATAGATAGATAAGAAGGAGATAGATAGATAGATAGAAGATGGAGATAGATAGATAGATAGAAGATGGAGATAGATATAGATAGATTAGATAGATAGATAGATAGATAGAATATATAAGATGGAGATAGATAAGATGGAATCAGATGATAGACAGATAGATAAGATGGAAACAGATGATAGATAGAATATATAAGATGGAGATAGATAGATAGATAGATAGATATAGATAGATAGAAGATAGAATATATAAGATGGAGATAGATAGATAGATAGATAAGATGGAGATAGATAGAATGAATATATAAGATGGAGATAGATAGATAGATAGATAGATAGATAGACAGAATATATAAGATGGAGATAGATAAGATGGAATCAGATGATAGATAGATAGATAGATAGATAGATATAAACAGAATTACTGATGGCAAACAGTGATGTATCTATCAGTTTATATTGGGCAGTAAACACTGTAGAAGAACCTCAGTAAGTTTAAACACTTTTCAAACACTTTACTTTTGAGACATCATAATGTAATCATGTTGGTCGCTGCTGGTTCATCCAGCCTATACAGCTGGAGCTCGAGGCAGAGTTCTGGTCGAAAACGAAGTTAGTGTTTTACTGACTTTAAAGTCTCATTTCATGACTGAAGAACATTTACACGCAGCAGATTTCATTGAGTCATATTTGATCATCCAAATGAGTAATGTAAGAAATGCCAACAATTTTACCTTGTAAGGTTTATTAATGCTTGAAATGGGCCTTTGATAATGTGCAATATTTTTACATACGATAGTAAATAGCAAATATTTACTTTAATTCCTTTTATGCTACATAACCCCACCATGTCCTTGATGCACATATAATGTACACTTTTTCAGAGTAAAGTGCAGAGACACAGTTCACAGGGGGTTTTTTTGCCTTTCTGTTCAGCTACATGTGGCTGGCAGACTTGAGTGAAAGCATGTGTTTTCATTTAGTCCTTCAAATAAATAGGAAAGTCTGAGAACAGAGGAAAAAGTTGAATCTAATTAACTCGTTTTAATTTCAGACTCTTTTAATGCTTTCATTTGTCAATCAGAGGGAGTCAATTTGCACTTGTGAATTATGTGAATATGTTAACCAACATTTATGTCAACACTTTACAGAAAACACTGATAAGTAGTCAGGTGGCTTGCTGTTGATATTTACTGGCCCAGAGCAGAAGACTATGTACAGTTACTGTAAAGACTCCAGAAAACAGTGCTTCATTTATACGTGCTGGCTAACTTCCCGTAATGGAAAAACGCTGTCGGAAAAAGAATGGAAAAAAAGTTAAGATCCTGCTGGAGTAGAATGAATGATCTTAATTTATTCCAGTAAGGTTAAACTTGATAGATTTCCTTGTGCTGCTAAACACTGCACAACAGACTTGATTTCACTCTTTTTCCAGATAAATATAAAAGTGTTAGCTGTTTCTAAATCACATATAGGTAGTTGGCATTAAATACTTTTAGTTAAGAATAACTGGGGTAATATAGGATATGCTGAACCCCATCTAGAGCCATTTTATGCTTTCTAATTATTAAAAATATATATATTAATATATATTATGCTACTTATAGTTACTTATATTAATTAGTGAAACTACATGGAATATTTGTAGCTTCAAAAATTCATTTGTCTAGTGAGGTGAAGGCAAAATGGTGCTTAAAATGATGAATAACTACAAGAAATAAGTTAGTGGACTTACAATTTCCATTACTCATATGGACACATATGCATCATCTAGCCATATACTTACTGTATTAAATGTTTATTTCAAAGTAACCTGTGAAATTATTTTTTACAATCATTGCTCATAAATACAGTTCACTTAAAAAACAACAACAACAACAACTGTTTGGCATGAGTTACAATAGCAAAATTGAACGCAATAAATATATGCTGAAACACTGAATGAAACGTCATTCTTTGGATGTCAGTGACTGTCCTTTTCACAGTTTATTTAAATGTTCACCATTTGTCAAAGGTAGAAATTGTCCTGTGTTTAAGGCTTCTGCTAGATGTCAAGATCATCCGGCCTGGCCCGACTGCTCGCTCGACTACTGGGTCGAGGTTCAAGCTCTTTGAGCAGCAGAAGATCCTTTCCCAGAGTTACTTTCTCGGGATATGGGAAGCGCTGGGTCTGACCCAGCTGGTTCTGTTCTGTACTGTAATTAGTCCAGTTCTGCTCATTAGCCTGCTTGTCATAATTGTCAGAGGAGTTGGACTTGTCACCTGTATCTAGGTTGTAGCCCAGATTAGGGACAGGGGCGGGGGCCGAGCAGTCGTTGTAATAGCCGTAACTGGACAGGTTCCTTGGGCAGGGCTTGATATTACAGGCGCTTTCAAAGTTTTTCGCAGACTCTCTGATTTGGTCCTTCATCCTCTTGAGAATCACGTAAAAAAATTCAAAGACGTTGAGGGCCAGAGAAACCAGCGACACGACCAGCATGAAGATGATAAAAACCGTCTTCTCAGTGGGGCGGGAGAGAAAGCAGTCCACTTTATGCGGACAAGGAAACTTTTGACACGTATAAACGGCTGACAGCGTGAATCCGTAAAGGTGCCACTGTATCAGCAGGAAAACAACTTCAAATATGGACTTTAACACGATGCTCATTATGTACGTGTAAAATATCCCTCCTCTCATTTTGATCTTCCCGCGATCTTCCAGGCCGTACTTGAACTTCTTTATTTCGATTTTCCGCAGGAGCACATCCACGTCTTCACCTTTGCTCTGGATGTCTCTTAGTTTCTCCTCCTTTTTATTCAATTTCTCCTCCTTGTGCATGAGGAACACGATGTGGCTGAGGTACAGGAGAGTCGGCATGGACACGAATATAATCTGCAGCACCCAGAAGCGCACGTGGGAGATGGGGAACGACTTGTCGTAGCACACGTTCTCGCAACCGGGCTGCAGCGTGTTGCACTTGAACGCCGACTGCTCGTCTCCCCAGGCGGACTCCACCGCTGTCCCTAACACCAGGATGCGGAAGATGAAGAGGACGGAGAGCCAGACTTTGCCTCCTGCCGTGGAGTACGCCTGGACCTTGTCAAGAAGTTTCCCTAGTGCACTCCAGTCACCCATGATGAAAGATGTTCTGGATTAAGCAGCAGATGACCAACCTTCAAGCTGAAAAAGAGTAAATTCAGTGAGTGTCATAAACACAGATGAACCCTGGTGTTAAACACATCTGAGTAGTCTCCTCGCTCCACATATTACTGCCAAATACAATAACACAAGTCCTTGGCTCATCTTCAGAAATGTTCATGGGTCAATCTCCACTCTGAAGGCTCTGGGGTTTTCTGACTGAGGAAATATTTTAAAATATATTCACATACATACTAAGTATTTTTAATCACACACAAAAATTGTCTTTTTCTGGAAAACATACTATATAGCAGAGATTTAAATCACTAAAATACTTTTAAAACGACATATTTCGAAAAATAAGGATTCATGCTATGCTATAACCAAACGAACTAAACGACGCTATTAAAAAATTAAATACAAAACAAAAAACACACATATAGGCCTAATCCTTTTTACCCTACAAAAAAATACCGTTTTTATCATACATTTATCATAAGTATTTAAACATCTCTCCAATCCATGTTATACGAAGCTTATTTCTTACCTTGAAAGTCGTTAAAACCCTAAACTTCTTGACAGTTTACGATGACTATCTGTAACACATTTCAATTATAAAATCCCCAACTATTAATAAGCAGTTTCGATATGAAATTTAAGTTCTCGACGGCGAATGTTCCCTCATCCCATGCGTCGGAGGGACTGAGTTAGAAAGGGGAAAAGTTAAATGTCAGCTGACTCAAGCTTCTGGACTTCCAGAACTTCTCCATCTCCGTTATATTTTTGGGAGGAAATGGCTTGGAATAAGTGAGTACAGTGAACGTGGGAATTACCGCCATCTGGCGTAGAATCAACAACGTGCCACATGAGGAAACAAACAGGCTTCAAAATGTTGGTGCATGTTACTGCTCATCTGTTACCATGACAACGACAGGTATGAAAACGAGGCTGTGAGGGAACTTACCGCGTTTTCAATGGCATCCGCTGTAAAAAGCTGTATAAAGCTCCTAGATCACTTATAATTTTCCACATATCATGTTGTCTGGAGTTCTTTTTGTCTGCTGAAATCTCTTGGAAATATATTTTTGCAGTGTTTCGTCAGCAGAACCATCAAAAAACACTTTAAATAATAGTACAACCCACCAAAGGGGTGCATGTCTATCCTCACAGCCTCGCTTTCTTTAAAAATCAAAGATGGGGCTGCTTAGGTTGGTCAGTTTTCAACAGCTCTGGGTCAGGTCAGTTCTTCAGTTATTTCATATTTTAGAATTTTTTTGTAAATTAATGAAAGCATTGCGTTTAACAATTGATGTAACAAATGTGACCCTGGACCACAAAACGAGTCATGAGCACGGGTATATTTGCAGCAATAGCTAACAATACATTGTGTGGGTCAAAATGATCGATTTTTCTTTTATGTCAGAAATCATTAGGATATTAAGATCATGTTCCATAAAGATATTTTGTAAATTTCCTACCGTAAATATATTTAAAAAATATTTTTGTGAGCATTAAGGTAACCAAAGGCCCCTGGGCTACAGCATTATGGTAGGTCCCCCTACCCCAGATAAAAACATTTTTTAGCTATCCTGTCAATTATTTATGTAGAAATTTATATTGTCGATAACATTTAACATTTACAACACTGTATGTATGCTGCGTAACAATATGGGTCGAATAAAGGTGAATATTCAAATTCACTCTTTGTTAGTAGATGGCGCGCGTGAAACAGCAGAATTATAGCAGATGTTATAATTATAGCAAATGTTGTCCTATTCTAACAAACCATACATCAATGGAAAACTTATTTACTCAGCTTTCAGATGAATCGACCCTTATGATTGGTTTTGTGGTCCAGGGTCACAAATGTCTATATTTAATCTACAGGGGTTTGTGTTGAACAAATGACAGAATACATTTTATTGTATATCAGATGTTAATTATTTAGTATTTCATCTCTTTTTTTCCCCACGAACAGTGAAATGAATGTAAAGACATTAGACAAGTTTTGTTTCACTTTCTTTTTTTATTCTGGAACAAATCACAACTCATCTCTTAAAATACTTATATCAATTTACGTATAGATATATTATCTAATAGATTAGGCATATAGCTGATTTCCAAACTGAATTCTCATCAAATTTATTTAATATACTCTTTTTATATTTTGTAACGAGACTGAAATGAAGAAACTGATTCGGTACTTGGAAATGCTTGGTTTGTTTTGGGAACCAAGAATTGTTTTTTTTCTCACAACTAAACATTCAAGAGCACAAATGAACTTCAGGAGGTTCATTTCCTCGGGGTCATGGAGGACCTCAGGGGAAGCTCTCCCTCAACCCAGCTGTTTGGATTGGCTAACATTCTTTTCCATATTTGAACTTCCTCATTCAGCGAATCCATCCAATCAACTTTCTTGCCATAGCTCTGGCCTGCAAGTAAATAGAGACACTGTTTGATGAAATGGCTTCAAAAAACCTGCCGTCAGCTATTAAATCAGGATTCTAATGTAGATTAAGTGCAAAATACAGGTGCAGTGAAGGAGAAGGTTTTGTTATGTACCTGTTCCAAGACTGAGGCGCAGACCTCCCAGAAATTGATTGGCGAGTGTGTTGTGATCCCAAACGGTCAGTTCGCAGCAGGCCTCAGTGACTTCCCCAGTTTTGAACCCATCATACACCATGGCATGGTTATACACAGGGTCCTGGCTCTTTTTTACAACACGAGTCTTCTGGCGGCTTTTCTTTCTGGTGTCCGGTAAAATGTAGCTAAAAAACAAACAAATTAATTGGTGAATCTCACCTGTAAAGTATATGTCCAAACTATATTTCACCACAAAATTGTTTTTACAACAAAATATTTAGAAAATAATCTCAAAAAGAACTTTTAATTAAAATGACTGGAGGCATTACAGTAATGAGAATATTTACTTATGCACAATATAATTTATTTTATAAAATAAAATATGTCCTGAACATGTTTTCCTCTGACTCAGTGGTTTTTGGAAATGTAAACAAAATAATTTAAATAATTAAAGTGCTAGAACAGTTATTTTAAACCTGTAAAAATACAACAAGAAAACTGTATTATACTTTTGATCTGACCATGTGTAAAATGAGGTTGTGAAAATGAGCAAGTTAGTTCCGTATTTACTTTTGTCCTCTAAACCAAACAAAATAAATGAAATGTGTCATCTGAGTTTCACATTTCCTTTCTTCTCTTGTCATTTTAATAGATGAAAACAAAACAAAAACATGATACTTCAAACATGACGCTTCAAACATGACAAAGAGGAAGCGTGAGAGAGGGAGAGATGGAACAATGGCTTTATCTGCTTTGAAAGTCAGGTCCGTAACAGATGACCGGCACACCCTCACCACTTAACAAAAGAATCCACTCCCTGAGGCTTCAGGCGACGTAATTCTTTTGCCTCCCGCAGCCAGACGTGAATCTCCCCAGTGCTGTTCTTCGACCCACCTGAAATCAAATAACGTGTTTTAGAGCAAATAGAGATTGTTAGTCATGAGCAACATTTCTAAGATTAGATGTACAGAATGATATGAAATTCACAGAAGCAACATCAATATTTGAAACTGTACCGGTGGACTCTGGAGGAACATATTTTAGTGAAATTGACAACAATCCATTAGACTCTTGCAATTCTTGATTTTCTGAAGTCTATAATAAAAAAAAAGGGTAATATTCTGTTATAACAGAGAACTAATTTGAACGAAGACATCCCTTTTTTCAAAGAAAGAAGACTCTGTTCCTAAACTCTCAATGTTATTTATCTTTCCTAATCACACAAACATCTTTAGAAGGTGTACCTTTGGCTGTAGGTTGTACCAGCTGAGGGCTTCATGTCCCCAGTCCCAGGTCTTAAGACTGATCTCAACCTGCCCCAGGAACACATTTCGGCCCCTGGAGTCATTGTGCCACACGGACAGATTCAGAGTCTTTTCCGGCAGCTCTTCGCGCTTCACTTTGTACTGATTGGAGATTTACAGTACATATAAGATTAAAGGTTTTATTAAATATAAATGTAAATATTATATTTCTATCATTTTAGTGTCACAGAGAAACATACTCTCAGGGATTCCACATAAACTGGATTCACAGTCCGTTTCTTAATAGAAGTTTTCCTTTTGCTACGACGAGACTTGTCTGGATAGAGGTAGGTCTTCACGTAACTGTAAAGGAAAGTTGTTATTCATGATAGATAGATAGACAGAAACAATTGACTCCAAACACAATAGCTTACAAAATCTTTAACCATTTTTTTTTTAATAATATTTGAATAAATGTTGAAGATGTCAATTTTCCGAGGCCGGACATCACTTTTGGCCACTACTCTAGATAGTAGGGGTGTGATGAGATCTCGTACCATGAGATCTCACGAGAGTAAAATGTGACGAGATTTCTTGTCAAAGTGAAAAGCTGTCTTGCGATATTGCCATGACAGTTTTACATTACAGACTGCTACATTTACATTACACCTCCACTGTCATTTTGCTTTTTATAGAAATAAAAGCCATTTAATTCAGTTGAATAATGGTCACTTCAATTCTCATTCAGCTCATTAAACAGGAGCTGCAGAGTTGTACGTAGTGAAGCAGGAATCAGAGTTCACTGATCAGGTGTCGAGAGTGAGTGACGAGATGACTGACAAGACCATGGCGGAGGATTCGTTGCACAACAGATCCTAAGCGTCTAACAAATGTCTTGAATTGTAGAATACGCGTTCAGCACCGCCGCTCCCTATTCACAGAGTATGTGTGATCGCAAAAGTAAAATGCGAGCGCGCATTCAAACGCGATTTCAATACCCCGCGTTTTGGAAGCGTTTCCTTATTCATGCAAATATCTCCCAATATGAAAGCTATCTTAGGCTGGGCTGTGTAGTTGTAACCATCTCTCAGCTCTGTATCATGCTTGAAGAAAATTTGGTCTCTATTTGCACTTTCAATATTGAGAGAGTACTTTGATTATGGTTGCTCTTATTGTTTGCACTTAATAGCCTAATAGACTAAGAGAAAGCTGTTATTTATTTTTATTTATACTGTTTTTATTTCTATGATAAATTTTTAGAAAGGAGTTCAGTTAGGAGGTCAAAAGAGGTCTGAAGAGACTCATATGAAATCATACAGGAGAGAAACCAGTCAGTTGAGTTTGTGGCAAAACCTTTTACAGTGCTTGAGTATTGTCTTTTACTGCATATGATAATTCATACTCAGAAAGTAGAACTCAAATGACATTCATTACAAGATGATTAGTTAAAATATTTCAAATGCACCAGCAGACTATTTTTCTAGTAATGTATTTCATCATTGAGGATTTCTTAAAAATACTGTGTAACGTGTCTCGTCTTGTGAGCTAACTGTCTCGTCACACCCCTAGTAGATAGATAAACGAACAGATATACAGTACAGACAAACAAACAAACAGATGGATAGATAGACAGCAGACAGAGGGGTCTTTCACACTGGATTCGTTTGCTGTGGTCCGAGCGTGACTGGTCTGGTTTCACACTCAACTTGATTCTGTCGAACCCTGGTGCATTTGCGTTCATCTTACATCATCACAAATGTGCATGGCACATGACAGAGAACAGGACTCGGGTCAATATATTGTGTATTTTTTATTAATTTGGGGCTATTATATGCGCAGCAGAGTGAATGACACTTAGGTTAACTGTATGTGCGTTGCATGAAGGTGATTTTCTGGTGCTAGCAAACTGAGGAGACAGCTGATTGTGAGCCATAGGGCAATTTCACAATTTTGGGTTTTTGGTTTCCGGATTGGCCAATACAGTGGGTAAGCTTTTTTCCGGTAACAGCGATGGCTGAGCCTAACAAGAGCCAGTTCATGAATCAAAGTCTTTGTATGAATTAAATATCATGAAAACTGTCTTGGTGATTTATTGGTCAGACTACAAAGCTCTAATTAAGAGCTAAATTTAAGAAATAATTCAAATTGTCTTGGTTATATCAAGTTGTCTGTTTGGTGTGGCTGTGCATTATCATCAAACTCCATGTAAAAACAGTGTTTTTCGTGATTTGCAAGGGAAATCATCGGCTGGCAGCTCCCTTCTCACACAGACCTGATTCATAATGAGAAGCAGGACATGTTTATGTGTTTCTAGATATATCTATCAAAAAACGGCAACACTGTCATCTCTCATTGATATTTCATCTCATTCACTCACATAGGCTCCAAACATAATAATTTTTAAAAAAAATCTATAAATATTCACAGTATTAACAAACCCATTAGTAGTGGTACTGTTGCACATTTCATAGATGCTTTGCTTACTATAGATTAATGCAAAGACTGTAGTTAATATATGTTGTATACAATGTGGCCTCTGAAATAAATTGTCTTAATTTCATAATTTTAATCTGTCAGAATTAGTTATAATATATGCTTCAATGTGTGATAATGTTGTGAGATTAATACATGCTATATAGGCATACACTTTATGAAATTGGCCTATTCATTTGTGCTCTGATTGCACTCACTATGCGCGATTACACTGC
Source organism: Ctenopharyngodon idella (assembly GCF_019924925.1). NCBI lineage: Eukaryota > Metazoa > Chordata > Actinopteri > Cypriniformes > Xenocyprididae > Ctenopharyngodon > Ctenopharyngodon idella. The sequence continues at coordinate 27,841,239 of NC_067236.1, forward strand.
ATCACTCTCGCTCATATCCAAGGTACTGTCATCCCTTACATGTGTTTTTTTGACCTAATTATGTCGCCATCGGCTAAAATGCATGTGCAGTTTACTTAACAAGTGCGCACCCGAGTCCGAGTTGCTTTCACATTCACGTGAATCGCACTACAGTTCCAGTGCAACCAGACCTCATACAGATCGTCTCGGGTTCGGTACCCTGGTGCGCGCTCCCAGGTCCACATGACAGCTTTCACATTACCAATTTTTCATGCGAACCGCGCCCAGTTTCGAACTACACTGCCAGTGTGCAAGCACCCTGACAGATACAGTAGACAGACAGATAGACAGAGTCAGATTTATTTATTTAATGTATTTCATTAGTATATATTTTCTTTTAGGTTCATTACTCACGGGTCAGTGCGTTGTTTACGAGGATTAGCAATAGCCAGATCCTGACACTGTTCAATCATAATGATCAGCTCTCCAACAGGGCTGTACATCACTGCAAACTCCACAGAGCCCTGCACTTCAACATTCCCAAAATCCCCTGCATCGCTGTACACACTCAGCATACTACTGGTGCGCTTATAGGAGGAAAAAAAAAATAGCAGGGATAAATCTCTGGAAGACTATGTTTTTATTTTTGGACTTTTAATGCCTTGTACTTGGATAGGAAAGTGAATGATGACAGGAAAGGGTGGGAGAGAGAGGGGAATATGGGATTGGGAAATGACGCAGTCTGTACTTGAACCTGCACCTCACTGGAGCACAACGGCCCTTGTGTCATAAGCACATGCGCCAGACAGAAAAACATAACACCATTGTCATAATGTCATTGAATGTGAATGAGTCATTTCATACCACTTAAGGGCTATTTAAATGTGTTCAAAAGTATTTTTAGATGTTTAATATGCATAAACATCTATTAATTTCCAACACTGTGGCTCTATGGTGCTTTCTAAACAAGTCAACTTTGGCTCAACCAATGTCATGCGTTCGGGGCAGAGCTTATAATAAACTGTTTATCGGATAATTGACAAGCTTGGCCAAGCAATGTTAAACTGGCCTTTAAACATTGTTAAAAACAGAAAGTAAAAATAAAAAAGTCTAGCTTACATCAGTAAGAGACAATGCGCTAGCTGAATAGCCTTTTCTGTTAGAGAGATCCGATCCACAGCTGGACAATGAAATATCATCATCATCATCATCTGAATCGACTCCTTCATCCTGCAACAGAAACAATATAAACATTAAAGCTGCAAGCAGCGATGAAAGGGCCCTCGCAACTGGGGCCACCGCCACCTGGTGGCCTTAGGAAAACAGTGAATAGTGGGTGACATGCATGTGAATAAATACAGGTGAAATATGGCAAAGTCATTTTGACGTGCCACACTTCCTGCTTCCAACAGGTGGCGCTTTGACTGTAAATGAATATTGCCATGTAGATTTCTTCAGGCCAGGACTATTATCAAACATGTGAAGTTTAGAGCAAATCAGACATTGTATGCTTGAGTTACAACAACTTCCTGCTTCGTGCCGTTAATCGCACACATTAGCACTTAGCCAAGTGTTGCATGATTTAGCGTGTTTCTAGCATGTTTGGTACTTCATGGCATATTTAAATGTGTTTCTGGGAGTGAATTACAGTACAAAGCATGCCATTTCCTGTTGCCAGCAGGTGGCGCTATGATAACTGAATATTGGCATATAGATATATAACTGAATATTTGCATGTAGATGTCTTTAGGCTTAGGACTCTTATCAAACATGTGAAGTTTGGGGCAGATCGGACGTTGTATGCCCGAGTTACAACAACTTCCTGTTTCATGGTGAAACATCGAACTTTGTCAGGCCGCCGCGGACACGGCCTTCGGCGAAAACTCAAGATCTTCACAATTTAATGTCGCAAAGACCTTTAGATTAGACTGACCAAATATGATATTTATCTGATAAAATCTCTAGGAGGAGTTCGTTAAAGTACGTCTGGAAATGGCAAAAACTGCAAAAAATTTTGCAGAGAAAATACTTCCTGTTGGGTTTACAGATTTTGGACCCAGGGACTTTTTTGTTGGTATTGGGCTGTTCCATGTGTCTACCGCATTTCATACCTGTACGTGGAATGTAGCGCGAAGAGCGCTTAATTGAAATTTTGTAGGTGGCGCTATCGAGCCATTTTGCCACACCTAATTCTGAAACGCATATCAGACGTACATTTTCACCACTTCTGACGCGTGTTCAAAGTTTCATGAGTTTTCGAGCATGTTTAGGCCCTCAAAAATGCGATTCATTTCGGTGAAGAAGAAGAATTGACCGAGCAATTACAATAAGGTCCTCACACCATCGGTGCTCGGGCCCTAAAAAAAACAGCAAAGCCGAACATAAGGTTACTTTTGACAGTCAAGCAACTTATTCTCAACACTTCACACTTCAGAGGATGATAAAAGGAATGATGAAATATTTCAAGTGCTGCAACAGTATGAATTATATTTGTGGGACAGTAGCTCACCTTCCAAGCATCTGCCGTGTAGGAAGGAGTTTTAGATATGGAATCCTCAAGTAAAGTCTCCAGAACGGACACCCCATGTTTATTTCCTAAAGAAATCAGAGAATAAAGCTCAAACCAGATATAAATCCATGAAAATCTACAGAGAGAAATTGAACAGGTTAAACCTGAGCTTAGGTGAACATACAATACAGGGTGTGTCTTTCTCAAATATCAGCCCTTAAGGGCACTTCAGAAATCAGACACGCCATTTTACGCTTCAAGCTTAACATACTGTATTAGCATGGTGAATAAGCCTGTAGTATTAGATCTCATAACCATTTACCATTCAATTCTGTTGGATCTGGAGCTTCAGATGGTATAATGACTATTGTGGGAACCGAATCATCTCCATTCCCCTGCTTTGGCTCCTGATCGGTGCTCTTCTGCAGGACAGGTGGTTTTGTCCTTTGAGCTCTTGCGAGAACACTTAGTAGAATATCTGACTGCGTCCTCTGCTCAGTTTCGACACTGTCCTCCTCATCTTTCATTTCTGAAAATCCTTGACCCAGTCCAGCAACATCTTCAATTGTAGGTTTAGCTGGTTCAATTGGTTCAAATTTGTCGATTTGTTTAGAGTTGATATGCAATCCAGCATCTTTAATGTGCACTAATTTCCCATCATCTGTCATTGAAAGATAGTCTTGGCTCAATTCTCTTAAAACCTGACTTGTGTGGGTGTCTTTTGGTAAGTTCTGATCATTTGATAACTTTATTTTTTCTTTATCTTCATGGGCATCAAGATATCTTTGCACGGTTTTGTCGCTGACACTTGGTTTTGATTCAAAATTGTTATTCACACTAACATCAGCTGTTTTATTCTGCAACAACGGCTCCTTTTTATTGGATGTTTTCTTCTCGACTGGGCTAGCATCACCAAAATCACTGGAAGCATCTTTTCCCTGCAGAGTGTTAGAGGGAAATTCATGAGAATTCATTTCAGTCCCCCATTTTAATGACTTACTTTAGGATGCTTCTTCAGTAGAGGAATGCTTATTGATTTGTTCCTTACCAGCTACACGCTCAACTACTTGATCTGTATCTGTCTCGGCACATAAACCAGCACTTACATTTTTTCCTCCACCTCCCTTCCTGTCTGAACTTGCTTCATCATTAAGAAAATCACCAGAGACCATCCTTCTCTTATCATGCTCATTATAGTGTCTGAGGGACTCAGTTTATCGGTAAATTTAACTGAACATGGCTGATCTCTGCCTGTATTATCTTGGAAAGCATTAGTAGACTCATTAACCTCCTCTGAACCTTCATGAACCGAGTGTCTAGTAAATTCTGGTCCATCGCTTGTGAAAACTAAGGAAGTCTGTGGTTGAATATGAAACTTGGTCGATGAACATCTTTCTAAAGAAAACATCTTGATTAAAGTCTTTAGGCTCAACTACAGATACACTGCCCGGCCAAAAAAAAAAAGTTGCTGTTTGGATTTTAATAGGCAAATACTTTAGAGTCTCATTATTACAGTGATTATTATGTTTCTAGCATGCTATATGTTTGGCAACGGTTGTTTTAACCCTTAAAGATGGAGTGTGTAGCTTTTCATTTCTTAAACAACCATGTAGGAAGACACATCATAGCCATATTCCAGGATGACAATGTCAAGATTCACCAGGATTAAAATTGAGAAAGAATGGTTCAGAGAGCATGAAGAATCATTTTCACACATGAATTGGCACCTCTAAGTCCAAAAATTGATGCACCTCCTGATGGAAATAACATCACAACATTTATTTCCATCAAGAGGTGCATAATTTTTTGGTCAAGATCTTGTATTGACAATGCACGAGGTGAGCACTCTGAACCGTTGCCAAACATATAACATACTAGAAAAATAATAATCACTGTAATAATGATCCATCCATAGACTCTCAAATATTTGCCAATTAAAATCCAAACGGCGACTTTTTTTTGTGGCTGGGCAGTGTACAATTCGAAATTTGTTTGATCCATGAATTTTAAAGATGGACCTAATTCTGCTTCTCTAGGGTCTCTGTGTTCTCAACATGTGATCTTACCTCTTTTAGTTCAGGTCCAACACTATTTTTTTCATCATGCACAGGCTTCACTGTGTTCGGTTCGAGGGAAATCTTCACCCAGTTCTCCTCAAACGATTGATCTCTCTGTAGTGCTGGAGGGAGTGAAACTTTTCGCCTTGGCTCTGGATTTGTTGCTGGTTTTGCAGTGCCTCTTTCAGGTTTAGTGTCTTGAACTGCTCTTGAAAAGGGAAAAACGGTTGTTATTCTGTCATCAGAGAGCTGTTTGGGTTGTGCTTCAGTTGAATTGCGTTCTGAGTCATTGCCATTGAGGACATGATTGCCATCAATTTCTTGTGGTTTTTCTTTTCTACCAGACACTCTTGGAGCAGATGAAGCCTCTGCAAATACAAACACCAAAACATCACCAAATCAGACGTAATAACAAAGTTTTTTTTTTTTTTCAAATGTAAACCACTGTTTATTTTTTATTAATACTTTTACTGAGCAAACATGCACTAAATTGATCAAAAGTGACAGTAAAGACTTTTACATTGTAACAAAATGTTTCTATTTCTAATAAATCTTGTTCTTTTGAACCTTTTCCATGAAAATATTAAGTAGCACAACTGTTTTCCACATTGATAATAATAAGAAATGTTTCTTGAGCAGCAAATCAGCATACTAGAATGATTTCTGAAGGATCATGTGACACTGAAGACTGGAGTAATGATGCTGAAAATTCAGCTTTGCCATCACAGAAATAAATAGTTAAATAAATAAAACAGTTATTTTAAATTGTTATAACATTTTGCGACATTACCGTTTTAATCTTACCAACCCCAAAATTTTGAACAGTAGTGTAATTCCCTACAAAGCACTGAAAGTAAGATTACTTAATGATTAATTTACTCAGTTATTCATTTATATTAAAAATAACATCCATGTTTAATCATGTGATTCAAACTCACCATCATCCACAAAGTCATCATCAGTATATTGATGATAAGTCTGTGAATAAATAGAAACATAATAAAATAAAAATATAAAATAAATAGAAATTCTGGTCTTATTTTCTGAATATTTACAGAAAAAAAAATCTTTGTGACAAACCTCTTTACTAAGGGCTGGATGAATTAATCTAGGGTCAGCTAATGGACTGCAGTGGAAAGAAAAAATATATATATCATAATATTAACTTGTATATTGAAAATCTATATTGAAGATCCACTCAAAATACATTTGGATGGGAGTTGCTGTGAAAATAAAGGCCATTACTTTGAAGGTGTTCTGTGCTCCTCCTTTTCATTTTCTTTGTTCTCGTCTACTATATCATTCAGGAAAGGGTTGGGTTTATGGGCTGAGTTTAAAAAAAAATAAAAGTACATATACAGTAATCAGTTCTAACATACTCAAAACTACTTGATTCAAATCTAGAGGTAAAGTAATTCACAGACACTCTGTTCAACAGTGAAATAAAGTTTTACAGTTACAGTAGCGAAAAGCAATGCAAAGCATAATCAGGGCACATGGCACAGTATGTTGACTCACATGACTCAGTTAGAGTCCAGAAAGTTTGAAATCACCAGACAGGTGTGGTATGTGTACTCAAAGATAAATTCTATTTAACAGCATCAGCTCAATAAGGAAGGCATGAACTCCTACATACCTGCTGTTTTCTTCCATCTCATGGAGGTCCTCACCACTGCTGTGACATCCGTCTGCTGCCCATATCGCTTGACTCTGAGCTCTTCAAACCACTCGCCTGTCAAAGTCTTCAGCTGTTGAAGGTCAGGGACTGACTGCCTCAGTGTCCTGGTATGACAGAAAAAGCACAGACAGGGTTCTGTATACTTTAGCCAAACAGTGAAAAGTGTGCAGAAATCATTATAACTTATAAAATGCAAAATAAATATGATTAGTTATTTAGCATATGCTTTTGGTTCACTAGCATACTTAGTGCTGTATTAGTTACACTGTTTTGGATTGATTGGACTTTCTGACACCACATTAAACTGGTTTAAATCTTATCTCTCAGAATGTTCCCAATTTGTCTACATGGATACTATCTCAAATTGTGCTGTTACGATAGGGTGTCCCTCAGGGGTCAGTGTTGGGTCCTACTCTGTTTAGTATATATATCATTGCTATGTTGAATGAATGAATGATGCATTTATATAACGCTTTCATATGTACTACTGTACACCCAAAGCGCTTTACAATCGTATCGGGTACACCAGTGTGTAGCATCAACTTGGATGATGCGACGGCAGCCACAGTACAACGGTGCCAGTGCACTCACCACACACCAGCTGTAGGTGGAGAGGAGAAAGAGTGATAGAGCCAGTTCAATGGATGGGGATTATTAGGAGGCCATGACTGGTAAGGGCCAATGGAGGGAATTTGGCCAGGACACCGGGGTTACACCCCTACTCTCTACGAGAAGTGCCATGGGATTTTTAATGACCAGAGGGTCAGGACCTCAGTTTAACCATCTCATAGCATTCAGCCTGATTTCACGTCTGCCTCTTCAACTCTCTCTGCTTGTTTGTTGAAAATAAAGGCCTGGAACTTTCTTAAATTAAATTGTTCTAAAACTGACATTTTGTTAATCAGCACTCCAACTAATCTTAATAAATGTAATAACTTACCGTGGACGATAGCCTAATCTCCCCTTCTGTCCATGTGCGGTATTTGGGTATTATTTTTGATGCTCAACTTACATTTTATACTCATTTTAAAAATATTACTAAAGTTTTTCTCTAGGCTGAGTGCAGAAAGGCTTATTCATGCCTTTATTACATCTAGGCTTGATGACTGTAATTCACTTTTTGCAGGGATTGCATTAATGTGAAACTTGAAAAGTAATGTGATTGGCTGTTGTCACTATGACGGTCGCATCAGCACCAAGCTTCAGACACGCCCTCCATCAAGTGTTGATGCCAACTCCCCATGTGAATGCACTGTTACAGTTCCTCCTGAACCAAAACAACGAGCTTATGCTGCGTTCACGCCATAACTACTGTAATTAAGAGATGGCACCCGTGACGTTATATTCGGAGTGGTTCGTTACTCAAATTTATGCGTTTCAGTGGCAACACCATCAACGCCGAAATTAATCTGCAGCAGTCAGATGCTACAGGTCAAGTTGTTTGTTCATTATTATTGTAATGTTATGTGCTTTGAGACATGAGGTTGTTTATCGCAGTCTCTCGTGGCGCTTTATCTCCCTGCTGTTTGCGTTCATGTATTTTGGAGGAGGCGTGGCTTTGGAGACTCGCCTCCTCCTTTTGGAAGCTTGCTATTGCTAGCCTCTCCGAAAATGACCTACCCTATCTTTAAGCCTGGTGATGAAAGTTTTTGTATGTGAGAATAAAATAATATATTTGAATGTATTTTAAAGCTTCAATATGTAAAATTTTTACAGTAAAATATCCAAAAACCACTAGGCCAGTGTTATTATTTTGTTCAGTTGAGTACTTACAATATCCCAAATGTTTCCAACTATTTGTAAATCGTGAGAAAATTACTATTTTAACCAAGGCTCCGAGACGTGTGAGGAGTCGCCTGTCAATTGCGTCATACCCGCGTTACCCTCGGTTTCCGGTTTTATTTTGTAGAAACCATGGAAACAACAAAGAAGGTTTAATATATTACATGTTTTAATAGACAAGGAAACAACTGTTTGGTTAAATTTATAGACAGAAAACTATTGTTATATAGCTCAACACGTTTAGTCTTATCGTTTAAATCTAATTTTCTTGATTTTTTGCGAGTACCATGCTTTACCATGCCTCAGAAAAAAAACACTATTTTGTCAAGTAGCTAAAATAGCATAATCAGATGCAATTTTTTTTAGTAACAGTAATACAGCATTTTCTCCATCATACAATACGTTTTAAAATTAATTGCATGCCATTTATCAACACAAGCCATCCAGTATTTAATATGATATTCTAAAATCGATCTAGCTTACTGCAGTGTGCAACAAGTGTCTCACAGCAGCCACCGAGCGAACGCACAGAGTAACGTTATAACATTATTTTCAACACTCTCAAATGTATCTAATAAAATAAACAGAGCTGTGTTACCTCATACTCATGACCAGAAAAGCGGAAGCGGCGCCGGCGACTGTGTCATAATAAAAGTTCCGCTGCTCGTGAGGCGTGTGTTGTGCAATCGCTCCAGCGGCCTCGTTCAGCTCCAACAACACTCGGTCCTGCTCTGCTTCATACTACAGTAATGTTAACAAATGCATCCATGAACATGATTTCTGCCCGAGTCCTATCCCGATTTATTTCCACCGGCTGTGAGGTGAAGACCACATGTCCCAAGATTCCGCGCTCAAACTTAGCGTCATCAAGCTACGCCTTTGTTTTGAATAGGCGCCCCCTAGCGGATGGAAAAACTACATAGTGCACCTTTAAGTATTTTAAATACAAAATATTTTCTCTCAAAGTAAAATACAAATTACAAAATACTCAAAAGTAATAAAATACGTATTTTAAATACATTTAATTAAAATACTGCCCATCTCTGCTGACTACCAGGTCAATCACGCATTGATTTTAAAAAAATTTAAATTATTTTAACTTATGAAGCAGTAGATGGGTTGGCTCCAGTTTACATTTGTGATTTGGTTACACCATCCATACCTGGTTCTCTTTATCACTCTCTTTGTAAACTCAAAACCATGGGAGGGAGGGCTTTTTCTTTCATTGCTCAAAACTTATGGAATTTTATACCTGCTTGATTAGGAATGCTCCTTCTTTTGATTTTTTTTAAAGAAACTTTTCAAAACTTCTTTCATCTTTTTAGTAAAGTTTTTAAAATGTAATTATTATTGTTATTATATACCATGTATTTGTTATTTTGCATTCTGTAACATGTTGTAACACGCTTTGAGTATGAGAAAAGTGCATTACAAATAAAATGTAAATAAAACTTTCATAGGGGATAACAGGAAAATACATAATCAGTACTTGGGTTTCTATGAGTTGTAAGCATGCGTATTTGTACATTTGAAACGGTAAGAAACACGTTGCATTAAACGTGAAATTTTGAAGTAGAAAAACAATAGTATATTTTTTTGTAAACATACTCTAATGATCTTTGATGTATTTACAACTTAGGAAAATATTTTTAACAGTTTACAATAAGACAATGAAATGTCTTGTAGTTTAGGTTAAACAACCACTTCCTACCTGACTCGTCCACTCTCTAGTCGCTTTAAATCTTCATCTCTCAGAAGCACTTGTCTGATGGCTGCCTCTTCCTCAGCAGACAGAAAGCTCAAGTCAATCAATTCCAATGCACTTTTTGATTGTTTCATCCTGTTCAATAAAAACAAACGCTTTCCAGCAACAGATCACTTTCCCCCAAGGTAAACTGCAAACCACCGCGTTTTCCTCAAATCAGAAATCTGTCAACCCACTTTCAGTCCTTATGAATTCGTGCCCACACAGGTAAACGCATATTCCTCTGAGACGTTCAACCTCTTTCGCGTGATGGAGGAAGAGATTTGCTGTACTTTTAACGCGTGTCACAGTCATTCACATTCACACGGTGTAAAACAGCTAATGGACGGTGTGACGTCATCTGTCAACATTTAGTTTGAGAATAGAGTTAATGTTTCCCTACCTGTGTCCTTCACGAGTAACTTAGATCCCTGAACCAGAACAAACACAGAGGAGAAAATGTATGTATTTATTTATTTACTACATTTTAATATTCAATAAAACTAGTCTCTTAGATATTTGTGTTGTTATTCTTATGCAATCCACATATAGGGTAAATGAGCTCCACTATATATTTATTACAAAATAACATAAAAAAAAAATTGTGAATTGGCGTGTATTTATAAAATCCATTATAAAGAATCAAAATAAAAATACCTTTCTGTTCATTTTTCCTCATACAGACCTAAATTTATTAGGCAATCTGAAGTCCTGTTTGTGTTGGAAGAAGACACACCTAATTCAAGTTCCAACATGCTTTTCTGCAGCAAAATTATGTTTAAAATGACAGACCAAATAAGAGGAAGTAAAATGGTTAAAGCTTTCCGATGTCAAGAAGGAAGAAGATTAGATTATATCATCTTTCTTCTGATGATAATGTTTCTGGTTTCCTGTTACTTGGTTTAGGAGTCTGTGTAAGTTTGCATGTGGGAGATAAACATAGTTTGCTTTGCTATTTTGAAAAGACAACCAAGAGTTTTGGAACTCAAAATGTACATCGATAGGCTACAGTAGGATCTTTTATGGGTGTGCATTAGAAGTTGACTTTGGTGTGTTGCTGAAAGCACAATGTTGACCCACACCACACCTTTTAGATAAATCTTTTGCAATGTTTTGCAATTATTTCCTGGCCATCACATCACATCACATCACATCACATCACATCACATCACACAGCCCAGAAGCCGAAAAAAAACATTACTTTTTACTTACTGAAATGAGTTAGGTGTAGTAAACATCAGTAGAAACATATCACTCAAACTCCTGTAGGTGGCAGTAATTACTCAACAAAAGCACTTTTGGACTCAGTAAAGACTGTTGCTTGAGGTTTTATTGATAAATCAAATGTATGTCTGCAGATAACCAACGAGCCAACGGGGACATTTTTTGGTCCCCGTGAGGAAGACAGCTTATAATAAATCATATTTAGTGATGTTTTTAGAAAATGTAAAAATGCATAAAGTTTTCTGTAATGGATAGGTTTGGGGTTAAGGGATAGAATATACAGTTTGTACAGAATAAAAATTCTGGAAAGTCCCCATAAAACATGAAAACCCATCGTGTGTGCGCGCGTGCGTGCATAAATAGATAGCTAGATCAAATACATAATAAATGACATAATTAAAAATAAATAACAAAAACTAAATTATTTTAATTAAATTAAATCAATTATATTAAAGACAATATACCCAATATACATCATAATATAATGTAATATAATGTAATAGATGGATATTGCATAATATAATATGTATACACACAACTAAACAAATTATTTTAATAAAATTAGACAAATTAAAAAAATATATAATAAAAAGAATATATTCCATAAAAACTATACCAGAGATATTATATTATATTATATATAAAAATGTGTGTAAATAGATAGGCCTACTATAGGTATCAAATGCATAATAAATCACATAATTAAAAATAACAACAAATTTATTTTAATCAAATTAAATACAAATTAAAATCAAAATAATATACTCAATATATAATATATGATAGATGGACATTGATAATATAATAATATTGCCTATGAATACACAATTAATAAACAAATTAATTTAATACAATTATAAAAAGGAAAAAAAAAACAATAAATAGAATATACTCCATAAACACTATACCAGAGTATATTATATTATATTATATTATATTATATTATATTATATATCAAATGCATAATAAATCACATAATTAAAAATAACAACAAATTTATTTTAATAAAATTAATTACAAATTCTAATCAAGAGAATATACTCAATATATATAATATATGATAGATGGATATTGATAATATAATAATATTGCCTATGAATACACACAATTAATAAACAAATTAATTTAATACAATTATAAAAAGGAAAAAAAAGAACAATATAGAATATACTCCATAAACACTATACCAGAGTATATTATATTATATTATATTATATTATATATCAAATGCATAATAAATCACATAATTAAAAATAACAACAAATTTATTTTAATAAAATTAATTACAAATTCTAATCAAGAGAATATACTCAATATATATAATATATGATAGATGGATATTGATAATATAATAATATTGCCTATGAATACACACAATTAATAAACAAAATAATTTAATACAATTATAAAAAGGAAAAAAAAAACAATATAGAATATACTCCATAAACACTATACCAGAGTATATTATATTATATTATATTATATTATATTATATATCAAATGCATAATAAATCACATCATTAAAAATAACAACAAATTTATTTTAATAAAATTAATTACAAATTCTAATCAAGAGAATATACTCAATATATATAATATATGATAGATGGATATTGATAATATAATAATATTGCCTATGAATACACGCAATTAATAAACAATTTAATTCAATACAATTATAAAAATGTAAAAAATAAAATAAAATAAATAAATAATATGTTATTATATTATATTATATTATATTATATTATATTATATTATATTAGGATGAATTCTGGTTGATTGGGACACTTTTTCCAAGTCATCTCAATGGAAAAAAGTGTCCCAATCACCATGAATTCACCCCTTTATATTATTATATTATATTATATTATATTATATTAGTATACACGCAACTAACCATACTGAACTGAGTAAATGAACACTAACTATGCTTGTTGGTATGTCATAGTTCGTGCTATTCTTTGTTTTGATAATTCGTGGGCCCTTTTGTATTTATATCACGTATTTGCAGCAGAAAAGCAGTGAGAGAGAGAGAGAGAGAGAGAGAGAGAGAGAGAGAGAGAGAGAGAGAGAGAGGCAACCGTACTGCTCTGACGTCATTTACAACTCTCTCTCCTCGCTCCGCATCTTCCACTGTGCGTGTATGTGATGATGCTCGAATGTTACATTCTAGCGCTCAGTTCATTTTCATTCGTTTCCCGCCATTGATGTCTGGCTGATGTAAACCAATAAAAACCACGTCTGTCATGAATCGCTAATATCAGACGCTAATAATATTGATTGTTTATTGAGTCAGGTGAACAGTCCTTTCATCTGCAAACGGTGATCGACACGTACAGACAAACAGGATGATGGGTTTACATGAATTCATATGGATGACAGGTATACTGATGGCGCAGGATCATCCTTAACCCACTTGCGAGGGATTTTTGATCGTGACAGTACGTGAAGATGGCGACGGGGACGGGCTGGCAGCCGCCGTACAGCGCTGCTCCGGGTATCAATCCTCCCGCTGCTGCTTCTGGATCAAGCACCAGTCCATCCTCCACATCCAGCCATTTACTCTACGAATCTGCTCTGACCATGGAATACACTCAAGATCTGCACCTGAAGATGAGTAAAAAAATAGCACAACTCACTAAGGTTGGTATGATCACATAGCTCATATTTTAGGGAAATTGTCTGATTTTAGATGGTATTATCTCAACTTTAATATGAATATATAGTCACCAGGATTCTGCATGATGTTTAATCCTTATCCCCCATAGAGATGATGCCCTACATATTGCATATTTTTGAACTGCAGTGTTTTTTTCCCCTGCAAAAATCTGTTTATAATCCCAGACAAGATTGGCAAACTGCATTTAATCTACGATTAATTTCTACAAAAACAACGCATCTTACATAATGAGTCTTTAATGCAGAGATAATCAGTCTACTGTAGTTTATTAACATTCATGTTTATCAATAGTGCGTGCCATATTAATTTTACCTCTGATTTCATTTTATTCATTATTTCACTGTATTTGTTTAGAGTCCCAGACCTTAATTTGATGTATGCGTGAAAACAACAATAATTAACCTCTTATTTTCCCTTTCAGATGATTTTCATTTGTTCTTTTGATGTAAACAAAATCCAGTAGGCATGCAGATACAAGATTTTACCACAAAGTAGGCATGCATTTCACAGAAATGTGACTAGTATTCATTCTAGATGTTGTTTGTGTTTGGGTCCTTTTTGAACACAGCAAAAACATACTGTTTACAATACTATACTGTTTAAGATTATGTGCAAATTGCATTTATTTATAAGACCCTATTCAGAAGTAATGTAAGGACTTTTTGGTTGTGTCGTGTGTTATGAAGTTGAAATTGTGTTTACTGTATGTTTTCATATAAGACATGCTGTTTAAACATGATAATTAAATGTTAGGTATGTTTTTTGAGCTATTAAAATTTTAAATGCACATTTTCAATGTGGTATTTTTAAGTAAACTAAATCAAGAGCTTTGTTTAGGAAAATCTAGTTTTAAACTGACAGGGAATGTATTAATACACTAATTAAACTAGGTAGGGCTACTTTGCATAACTACAGTTGTGCAGAATAGAGAGTCCTTACAGTATGTTAATAACATGGATGCGACAGAAAGGAATCAATTAAAGATGAAAAGGAGAACAGCAGCGAGCGAGCAGCAAGTGAGGGCGGCTTGCTTTGATGTGCAACTCTTTAAGCACACGGAAAGAGAGTCATGGTTATGAAATGTTTGGCTGGAAAAACTGTTGGCTCCGAAAGGAAAACAGACTCTTGTTTATTAAATTAAGGATTTGGTCCAAATCAGAAAGAGCTTTATAGAAATACAAGGAATTTGATTTGATTTACAGAAGCTCTGAGGAATCTGAACATATATTATGTATGCAAGAAAATACATAACAAAAAATACACTTTTAAATATTTGTATTAGAATGGGCAAATTGGATATAGAGCATTGAAACAGCATAAATATGAATATATGTTTATGTAAAATGGTCAATAGAAAGAATCTGTTTTGGTTGCCAGTGCTCTGTGGTGCTTGCCAGAGGTCAGAGGTTGTGTACTGGGTCTGTAATGGCTATTCCTCTATTTTTTGTCACTTTAGATGTATATTTGTCCTGATTGGAGTGCAGTTTTCCTCTGTTTGTTTGTTTTCTTCTGTTCTTATGTCTGATTTGGTGACAGTGGTGCACACTTTGGAGGTGCACATCTTCATGTGGCTTGAAGGGAATATTTCTTGGCTTAAAAAGAAACTTCAGGTCAAATCAGCTTTATTTATATGGCACTTCATACAATTGTTTCAAAGCAGCTTCACAGTATAGGAAAATAAAAGAATCAGTGATGGAAACTAACAAATATGAGACAACTTTAACAAATTCTGCTATTAAGCAGCTCTACAAAGACAATAGTGTCATTATTCAGCTCAAATCAGTTTAGTGTTGATTCAGTTCAGTTCAATAACTGTGTAAAGTTCATCACGTGACTTTGTCCCGTCCAGTCAGCGGTATGGAAGCAACATGGAGGCGAACTCAAATGCCGAGTCAACACAGACAGACAGCGTGCGAGCCCGAAGTGAGATCACTTTCGCTTGCATCCTCACAAAAGTTTGTATTGTATGTGTTTAAAGGGTTAGTTCACCCAAAAATGAAAATTCTGTCATTAATTACTCACCCTCATGCCGCTCCACACCCGCAAGACCTTCATTAATCTTCGGAACACAAATTAAGATATTTTTGTTGAAATCCGATGGCTCAGTGAGGCCTGCATAGCCAGCAATGACATTTCCTCTCTCAAGATCCATTAATGTACTAAAACATATTTAAATCAGTTCATGTGAGTACAGTGGTTCAATATTAATATTATAAAGCGACGAGAATATTTTTGGTGCGCCAAAAAAAAACAAAATAACGACTTATATAGAGATGGCCGATTTCAAAACACTGCTTCATGAAGCTTCGGAGCGTTATGAATCACCGTGTCGAATCAGCGGTCAAAGTCACGTGATTTCAGCAGTTTGGCGGTTTGACATGCGATCCGAATCATGATTCGATACGCTGATTCATAACGCTCCAAAGCTTCCTGAAGCAGTGTTTTGAAACGGCATGAGGGTGAGTAATTAATGACAGAATTTTCATTTTTGGGTGAACTAACCCTTTAAAGGCTTGCCAGTTTGAACATTCAAGTGATTTTACATATTTCAAGAACAACAATATGGAAAACACCTCAGAGCTCACAAGCTGTTTTCTGTGACACAGACAGCCGAGTCGCATTATGTCTCTAGTAACGCGCGAGCCCTGAAGCCAGATCACTTTCACTTGCGTCTTCACTAAACTTTGTCAATTGAATGTGTTTTAAGGCTTGCCAGTTTGGACATTCAAGCAAATTTAGACCATTGGATACAGTATGTATCATTATTGAGCTACTTCGCTGATGGATTGTGGCATACGAACACTCATACAGACAGTATCACGTGAAGATCGCGCGCACAGAGAGGAGCGCAGAAACTCATTGTCAACACTGATTTATCAGTAAAGTAGCTTAGAAACTCAAAAGTTATAGCATATATTTTTCTGCTTTTGAAGTAACTAAGTACAATCCACAGCTTCATAATTAATAGATGGAAAGTATGACTAATTCACACACGCAATCGCTCTCTCATTAATGCATTCAAATAAATGTACTGATACTGTGTTCATTTATCTGTATCTGATTTACAACGAGCAGAAATCTGTAAGAAATGTTACGAACCATAGATAAAATAACTGCTGAAAGTGAGCTGTTATGTTGAAGCACTCTTTCATTAGGAAAAAATATCCCACCTTTAATAGTCAAGCATATGTGCAGTACAGTCAGTGAACTATGAGGGCAAAAAGAGCAAAAACAAACAAAAATAATCGTTCATTAATCGTAATCGAGGTAAAATGTTCAATTAATCAAGAATTTAGGTCATGTCGTCCAGCTCTAGTTCCAAACCTGTGTCTCCCCTCTGGAATACAATAGAAGATATTTTGATCAATGTTTCAACTGTTTTTGAAATTTCATAGTATGGACAAAAAAACAAAACAAAAACAGACTATCGAATTTTGTGTTTCAGAGAAATAAAGGTCTGGCCTCCACATCGTACTTTGCTGACCTGTGTTGACTATGATTGGATCTGCCAATACTAAATATTATGACTCTTAAGTGAAATAATCCATGTAAAATAAACTCATATTTCTTACTGCAGCTGCTGTTTTAAGTAAACATGAAGGAGTCACATAATCACAGATTTTAAGGGTGCTTACAGCTAATCACAGATTTTTAGAGGGAGTGAGATGAAAGACAGAGGCTGTCCAGAAATGAATTTTCTGCAGCTGTATAAAAACTGATTCATCATCACCCATGTTTCTCATAGGTCATTTACGCCCTCAATACGAAAAACGACGAGCATGAAGATGCCATCCAGTCTCTGAAGGATGCCCATGATGAGGAGGTGCAGCACATCCTGACGGAGACTCGAGAGAAGATCCTTCACTACAAGAGCAAAATCGGGGACGAGGCTGACCTAAAACGCCGCCTACAGTCCCTGGAGGAATCCGTGGAGCTGCACGAACACATGAAGCGCCAAGCGCTGGCAGAGTTCGAGATGTACCGTCAGCGCATGGAGGACACGCAGCTCTGCACGGAGGCTCAGCACACGCAACGTGTGGTCTCCATGTCCCGTGAAGTGGAGGAAATGCGGCACGAGTTCGAAGAGAAGCTGCGCTCCTTCAGCCATGTGCAAGCCCAGTTTGAGCAGGAAAAACGCCGGGCATTGGAGGAGCTCAAGTCAGTCCACCGACAGGAAGTCCAGGAGCTGCTGGAAAGCCAGGAGAACCAGAGTGCGTCCTCCAGCCTGGAACAGGAGAAACTGGCCGAGCTGCACCGTACTGAGCTGGAGTCGCTCATGGAGCGCGTGGAGGAGCTGATGCAGGACAAGGTTCGGCTGGTGGAGGAATACGAGGCCAAGCTGAGCAAGGCTCAAGGGTTCTATGAACGCGAGCTGGAGGCCATGAGGCGAACGCAGCAGCTCACCACAGAGAACTTGCTGGCCTGGAAGAGGACGGAGGTGGAACTGAGGAAGGAGTTTCAGGTGCAGGAGGCGGCGCTTCAGAGGACCCTATGTAAACTCCGCGCTGAACTACACAGAGCTCAGGATGAGGCGCGAGAGAGCAGGGACAAGACCAACAGACTCCAGGCGTCTCTTAACAATGCAGAAGTCACAATTACGGTAATGATTTTAGCATTTTCAGTAAATGAAGATTCATTGAAGAGTGCTTCTCCAACTCTAGGCACTTTTAGGGGGTTGATTTTTTATTTTTTTTTATTAAAACTGTCAGAATTTTTCTGTAATATTAATGTCATATTAAAATAGTCTTGGAAATGTCTTACAGTGTCTTCATAATTTAATTTTATTACTTTTTATTGTAGATTTTATCATTTAAGCCTTTTCCCAAACCCAATATTTCAATCTAAAAATGGAAATCTGTTATATATGAGATATTTTTTAAAACTGTAATATAACAAGAAATAAAATAAACCATTTAATGTACACTAGCATTTTTGTTTTTGAAAGAAGCTGTTATGCTTACCAATACTACATTTATTTGCTCAAAAACACAATAAAAACAATAATATTCAACAATAACAAATAAATGCAGTCAATAACAAATAACAACAACAAACAATAATTAAAACCAATAACAAAATATTACAATTTAAAATAACTGGTTCTTTTTATTTTAACACTTTTTAAAATGTAATTCGTAATTTCTTTTTAATATTTTTTAGAAACTGTGATACTTTTTTTCAGGATTTTTTTGATAAGTAGAAAGTTAGATAAATATTTAAAATAGAAATCTTAATTGTCTTTATTGTATTTTGATTAATTTAATGCATTATTGCTGAATAAAAGTTATTAATTTCTTTAAAAATAATCTTACTGACCCCAAGGTTTTGGCAAATGGTAGTGTATTTTTAATTTACCTTGTTTTCACGTACCATAACTTTGACCCTAATAAAACTTGATCAAAAGTTCAAAAAAAAAAAAAAAAAAAAATCAGACAAAGTATAAAAATGACATGCATGAGCTAAAGATAATATATTGTGCATTATTTCCCAAATGTAACTTTGCAAATGTGTGAAAATAATATTTAGTTGTATTTATTTGGAATATATAAAATGCTAGCTATGAAATTAGCCTTAGTAGGACAAAAGTGATGGCAGTATTCCAAAATATTTAAAATGTAATTTCCATTACACAATGCTATTAAACACAACATAATTTGAGAAGTGGTGTTATTAATGAAAAATATTAATGATGGTTCAGAAAAATGATAAAAATGACAGAATTCTCTCATGATGCATGTATGAACAGTACACTGTACATTGTTTGTGGACAAATTACATAAAGTATGAGTGTGAAAAGTTTGTTTAGACTCCACAAGGCCAAAAGTGGCAGTTCTCTTCAAAATGTATTGGGTGCTTATTTTAAAATGAAAAGAAGCAAACAACATTGAGATGAGTTTGTGAGTTTATATGCTTTATAAGTAATAATGCATCTCAGAAAAGTAATTTAAGTTTTTTTCCTTGACAGGAGTTACACAAGCAGCTGGAAGAGGCCATACAGGATGGAGAGATTTGGGTGATGCAGCTGAAAGATACAGAATATGAGCTGGAGGGAAGCAGAGATCGAGTTCAGCAGCAGGCCAATGAAATCCTTCACAAAGCCAGTGAGAATAATGTCATGACCAAATTACATTTTTCTTCAGCATATGACTGTGACTCACTCAAGCTGCAATGTGAGAGGTTTTTTTAGAAAGGTAACAGTTTTGTGATAGCTTGGCAGAGATTGATTTACATAGCTCTGATTTTTCACTTCGCAAAAGATGCTGCAATTGACTCCTTCATATCCACAAATAATATGTCACATTTAATTTTTGAGGAAGAATTAATCTAACAACACACCCCATGTATTTCATTAACAGGTCAGATAGGCTCTCTTCAAGCGACCCAAATGAGCCACGAGGCCACTATCAGGGATCTTGGATCAGAGCAGAACCGCCTGAAGGAGAAGATCCTCCAGCTGGAGGAGGAGAGAGAGAGACTTCAGAAACAGATACAAACCCTGGAAGAACAACAGCATCAGAAGATCCTCACTCTGGAGAAGGCAAGTCATTCTTCACCATTTTTCTTTTTATATTACATACCGTTCAAAAGTTTTGAGTCAGTAAGAATTTATTTTGAAAGAAATTCATATTTTTATTCTGCAAGGATGAATTAAAATGATTTATATTTCAAATAAATGCTGATCTTTTCAAATTTCTATTCATCAAAGAATCCTGAAAAAAATATTTTTTCTACTTTGTGCGTGCTGCCTTCACGTGCTATTGGAATTATCGTAAATACGAGCTTCCTAGGTAAAAATTGCACATGAACATTTACATATATGTGTAATCATTGAAGCATATTGTATGTTTTATACACAGTGAAAAATTGCCTGCATTTGACCGAAATTACAGAATTGTCAGCAACCGGACTATCTAGATAGCACTGTGAATGTTTATATGGTTGTCAGTGCATGGGACGCTACATAGGCCTATAATTTTGGTTTTTATAAGATTTTCCCAATAAATAGGCAAGAATAAACCTGGTGTCTTCCGTGAGTCCTGTTCATTCCGACATGAAAGCACTTGAATGCAACAATCATGTAATCACGACTTCTTAAGTGGGAATTATGAAATTTCCAATAACAAATGAAGGCAGCATCAATCCTCAAAGTCCCCTGACTAATTCGGATTCAATAGCCAGCAGAAAGAGTGCAGACAGCCGCTTCTGTCTCATGGTTGTCCTGAGTTCATTCTTCACACTTTTAAGTTGAGAGGAGGATCTCTCACCCTCGCAGTTGGCAACGGGAAGGGTAAAGTACAGTCTGAGTGCAACGAATACACTTGGGAAAGTAGTCTGTAGCCCAATTTTTTGTAGAATTTGCAGTATATCCTCTGGTGAACGATTTTTCGAAAAAACTTGATATTGCAGGTACTTTTTTAAAAGGTGGCTGTGAATCGCAATTCTTCATATGCATATATTTTATATTCTCTCTGTATATATTGTATCATTAACTGTTCATTTTGTATCCGTATCTTTCCAGCAAAATAATATATATACAAAACATGAATTTTTTTTTAAAGGTCTAGTTATTATATTAATCACTTGGTGCTCCCCTATTGGCTGGTGCCCCAGGGCACTCGTTCAATCCCGTTTATGGATAATCTGGCCCTGACAATCGAGGGTCAATTCAACGCTGGATTTGCACAAAAGAGTCTAGTCGATGCTAGTCGATGAGTTGAATCAACTCCACAGCAACTACATAAATTTATCCATTAACCATTCAGAAACATCCAGATGCTTTCTAAAAGTTGTAACTTCTTCCTGAGTCTCTCCATCAGTGTCCGACTCTGGTTTGAACAATGTAAGGCTGAACACTGTTACCAACAATCATCATTTTGGCTCGTGAGATTCTCCAGCTTTGTTGTTGTTGAGCAACCGAAGCGCGAGCTGTTAAAGCTCCACCCTCTTCTGGAAAAGGTGCCGGGAGCAGCAGCTCATTTGCATTTAAAGTGACACACACAAAAACGGTGTGTTTTTGCTCACACCAAAATAGGGGCAAATTTTACAACTTAGAATAAATTATCTGTGGGGTATTTTGAGCTGAAACTTAACAGACACATTCTGGGGACACCAGAGACTTATATTACATCTTGTAAAAAGGGGCATAATAGCTTTAATATAGTTAGTAGACGCTTTTATCTAAAATGACTTACAAAAGACTTAAAAAATGACATTTTAAAATATATTAAACATTTTTATAATAATAATATATTAAAGTTTTTAAATTGCTGCCATGGTGAGCATTAGAGACTTCTTTCAAAAACATAAAAACCTTACCGACTCCAGACTTTTAAATTGTAGTGTATTTCAACTTTTAATGTCCTAATATAGGTTACATTGATGCAACATGACAAATTCCCTGCAATATTCAGTAATTATTGCTTGATCAATATGAGTTTTCCACTGACAGATTATTCGAATTTTACATTTAGTCCCCTGTAATCTTGAGTATTTGGTTACATCCCTAGGAATTGGTACTTTATAATCATACAAACCAAATATCATGTACACAAACTGTTGCTAAACAGTATTTTGAAATCAGTCACTGCCAACTGAAAACAATTATCAGGTGTTCAACTGAAGATATCGAGTCTTGACAATGTGTAAATGAAGCTGTGCTGTTTTGGCAGTCGCTTCGTGAGGAAAAGCAGAGCTATGAGATGGAGCTGGCGCAAATCAGGGCCAAATACGAGGAGGAAGCGGCCTGTCTGAAAGAAAGCCAGGCAGAGTCCTTAGAAGAACTCAAGGAGAAACACAGAGTCCAGCAGGAAAGTGCTCGCAGTGCTGCTGAGAGAGAGAAGAATCAGCTGCTCAGTGTAAGAACATATATTTTTACTATGGATTTAGTGCTTCTTCAGATCTATTCTGAGCTTTAAGTTTTTGCTTTATGAGCAGTTTCGCTTTACATATTCCCTCCCTTGTGTTCTCTTTTGCTTTTTGTTATTCTCTGTGTTCTGTTTCATAAAAATAAACTGCATCATCTTAATGCAAAACAAATTAAAAATATTACTAAACAAGACTGGTGGATTACCACTGTTCCCAAACCATCTATTGAAACCCTGGGAGCTATGCCTAATTACATTTTCTGCTCCTCGTTGAGTGGTGTTGATTATGCAAACAGCCGTTTCTCATTGCAATGATGACAATGTGACAGAGATATTATTCCCACAGTTTTTGTGATGCTCTATAAAAACAGCTTTCAATCATGACAGATATTGAGACTAATCTTCTTGTCATCTCATGACAATCATGTCACTTTATTTTTTGAAAATGTCTCTGTGCTCAACAAAGCTCTTTTACAGCTCCTATGTAATTATTTTAAAAAAAGACTCAATTTTTCAGCAGCAGATTGTCCTACTGTCTGGATTCACCTCTCATTTCGATGCTCTACTATGGCTTTTCTAATGTTTTCGTGTCATGTTTACTCTGCCAGGAGATGAGACAACAGTTTGATATCCGGCGTCTGTCATTGGAAGAGCAGAGAAACCACCTGCAACAGCAACTGGAGACTATACGAGAGGAACTCACTACCAAGCTCAACATGGCCAACCAAGAGGTTTTTTTAAACTTTTCTGCTTCAAAACACATCTCATGGTAGCTTGATTTTTTTTTTTTTTTTTGGGTCTGGTCCAAACTGGTTTAGATGTTTGATCAGCTGCATTTCTACTGTCAGGGTTATTATAATTGACTAAAACTAAGAACATAAACATTTTTTTGTTACTTGAAATATAATTAAAACAAAGTGTATATATATATATATATATATATATATATATATATATATATTTTTTTTTTTTTTAAGGCGACAATGAACTGCGTTGTTTTATTGTTTTATAATGTTTCCTGGGGTGCACTTATAATGTTAATATGCTTTTTACATGAAAAATTGTCATAATTTAGAAATAATAGGCATTTTTGCTATCCTGATTTTAGCCCTCTTATTTGAACGCTCTGTTTTAAGGGGCGTGTCTGCTGTGAGACTTCAGTGTAAACGCCCACTGCTGTGATTGGCTGACATCTTTCTATTTGAAATAGCCAAGTATTACTCTCTCTTTTAGAACATTTTTACTATTACAGCTCTCAAGATTAACTAATCGTGAAAGGTGCTGCATTACATTTATATCTATGGCATTATATTTAAATAGTGTATGAAATGTTGCAGTGATGAGCATGTAGTCGATCACAGACATGTTGTTGAGCGCATGAATGCAGTGATCCCGTTATTGAAACTCAATTTCTGTACACTAACAAATGCTTTCATCGTCACTAACAGTGCAGACATGATGTAACTAAGAGATTTATTGAATAAAACTGGAGTTTTGCTGCGAGTCCATAACTCAGTCACTGATAAACTTGCGCTGTTTGATTGACAGCTCCAACGAATGCAAAGGGAGCGTTCTTTGATCACTTTCTTTATATCATTTAATCACCATTTAAATAACAGATTATTTTCATCCTACTAAGAGAAACAATGTGAAGTTGACCGTTTAGTCACTAGTTTGATTTACTGACAAATAGACAAAGAACATCTGACTGTACATGAATCATTACATATCAGATCAAGCATTAGAATTAACATGATTACTTACATGTTGTTGCATTACAGTCGAGTCCATATTGTAAAAGTCTGTTTGCAAAGCCTGCATCAAAATGCGATTGATTTACCAAAGAATCCACAGTGAAATGTACCGAATACAAATAAATAATGCTCAACTGAGACATTCACATTGTTGAAAATAAATAACCATATTCCTAGCATAAGGATCCTTTGAAAGGTAATACTATTTTTAGTTCTGTATCGCTCTTCTCTCCTCGTCATCTTACTAACACGCCAGTGGGCGGGGCTAATGCAATGATGAAGTACGCGTTAATTTCTTCTGTGGAGGCGGCATTTTACCTATCTATGACATAGATAGGCACATTCCAGGATCAGTCGTTCGCTGGGCCTGGTGTCAATAAAAGCTTTTATTGGACTAACAAGGAAGTTTTCAGTTCTGAAACTTACAGGATATTCTTATAGTACGATGACCTCTTATATATTAAAAGCTCAAGGAAAAGTTGATTTCTCAATTCATGACCCCTTTAAAATATTTATTTTTATTTTAAAATTTAAATTTAAATAATTTTTTTGCAATAAAAATTAAATTAAATAAAATAAAATATAAAAATTATATCTAAAATTATTTTATTTCATCTAGTTGACGAGGAAACATTTCTGATTTTCATTTAGTTTAACTTGATGCGCTAAAATACCTAAAACTAAAACTGAAATAAAAATATTAAAAATATTAGACATTGGAGATGTAAATGAAAATATAAAAATGCCAAGTAATTCAAAATCAATATAACTATAATGTCTCAGTGATACTAAAATAACACTGCTTTAAAGGTGCAATATGTAATATTTTTGCAGTAAAATATCCAAAAACCACTAGGCCAGTGTTATATATTTTGTTCACTTGAGTACTTACTATATCCCAAATGTTTCCAACTATTTGTAAATCGTGAGAAAATTGCAATTTTAACCAAGGCTTCGGGACGTGTGAGGAGTCGCCTGTCAATTGCGTCATACCCGCGTTACCCCCGGTTTCCGGTTTTATTTTGTAGAAACCATGGAAACACCAAAGACACTTTAATATATTACACTTTTTAATAGACAAGGGAACAACTGTTTTGATATATTTATAGACAGAAAACTAATTATTGTTATATAGCTCAACACGTTTAGTCTTATTGTTTAAATCAAATTTTCTTGATTTTTTGCGAGTACCATGCTTTACCATGCCTCAGAGAAAAACACTATTTTGTGAAGTAGCTAACATAGCATAATCAGATGCAGCTTTATTTTTAGTAGCAGTAATACACATTTTTCTCCATCATACAATACGTTTTAAAAATAATTGCATGCCATTTATCAACACAAGCCATCCAGCATTTAATATGATATTCTAAAATCGATCTAGCTTACTGCAGTGTGCAACAAGTGTCTCATAGCAGCCGCCGAGCGAACGCACAGAGTAACGTTATAACATTATTTTCAACACACTCAAATGTATCTAATATGATAAACAGAGCTGCGTTACCTCATACTCATGACCGGAAAAGCGGAAGCGGCGCCGGCGACTGCGGTATAATAAAAGTTCCGCTGCTCGTGAGGCGTGTGTTGTGCAATTGCTCCAGCGGCCTCGTTCAGCTCCCACAACTCTCGGTCCTGCTCTGCTTCATACTACAATAACGTTAATAATCGCATCCATGAACATGATTTCTTCCCGAGTCCTATCCCTATTCTTTTGCACCGTTCATTGAGGTGAAGACCACATGTCCCAAGATTCCGCGCTCAAACTTGCCGTCATCAAGCTACGCCTTTGTTTTGAATATGCCTCTAGCAACCTCTAGCGGACAAAATTTTTACATATTGCACCTTTAAGTCTAGCTGGACAGAGCTGGTAGACAAAGTTAAATCAGCAACATGCCAATTTACAATTTTCATAAACCGTGTTTACATGTTTTTTCCTCAGTACCTGTTTAATAATTATTATATTTTACATCTATATTGATATCATCTGCTTCCAATATCAGTCTAATATGACAACTTATAATTGTCTTTATTATATTATATTGTAATGCTTTAGAGTTTAAAGAAAAGTCAAAACACCACAGAATTCATTGCTAATGCTTGTTTTTTCACAAACAAAAGGTCACTTCCTAAAGAATAATGTCTTTTGTAATATTTAAATTAGAAAAAGGACATAATGAAGGAAATTTCTTAATAAATTGCTATTTTTTTATTTAAAGCACATAGCAAAGATGGCCGCCAAAACAGAGTTTATTGAAATATTGTGATGAAAATGATATACTGTTATATAATTTCTATCTTTAAAAATAGTGAGTATAAAATTTTCTTGATGATATCAAGACATGTATGTAAGAAAATGTATAGTAATATGCATAGTAAGAATGACACATATATTTTGATTTTTTACATTTGATTGTCTTTGTGGCTTCTCTCAGGTGTCCCATTTGAAGGATCTTGTGAAAGAGAGTGAAGAAAATCTGGATTCTGCTGAGAGCCACATCTCCTGTCTTAAAGACAGCCAGGAAAAGCTTCTCATCGAGTTGGATGCCACTAGGGCGAGAGTGAGAGAGACAAGCAATCTGCTTACAGACCTACAAGTAAAACGCTCCACTTTTTTTACTCCATTTATTATGAATTACTTGCATTTTGATTTAGGCTCTCATTAGATAGAAAAACAGAAGCAGCTATCAGAGATGTTGATATAAAATGTTCAAGTTCTTTCACGCTTTTAGAAGCGTGAAAACCACTGACGCATCTCGCCGTTTAGAGGGAGAAGCGGGAGTTCGGCATGGCAATCACTGCAATAGGAGATGGATAATGGAGCGTGGTGAAGATCTTAAAAGAAAAATTAAGCCTCATTCAATTTTTAAGACACCCAAAAACAGCCGCTTTTGTTTTGCACTAAAGCCTGCGAAGTGCAGGAAGAGCCTGCATGTCTAAAGATGCCATTTGTATAATCAGCTCTACTGGAAACTGCTTTCTCTCTTTGCTTTTCCTGTGATGAATCATTATCCTCTCACAGGAGGAGATAGAAACCCAGAAACAGCAACATGAAGCCAGGGTCATCGCTATCAAAACAGAGGAGAAACAGAAAATGGACAAAATCACAGAGGAGCTGGATCTCAAGTGGACCGATGCTCTAAGGTGCTGCACAAAACATATGAGTCATACATACTGTAGAGAAGATAGAGCTAAAAACAGAGCGAGATTTTCTGTGCACAGTGCATTAAATTGAATAAACTGTGACTGTACACAGTGTTCGGTTTTTAGAGAGAGCACACGGCAAATCAAATCTAAAATAGGAGCAGTCTGTCCTGCATGAAAGCCTGTGACAAATCCTCTTACACAGGCATGCATTTGGATTAAAATATGCTAATTACAAGAGTAAGAGGTTAACATCTAATCGCAGAGCAGCACACAATATACAGTGATCTGAAGGTTACTGAGACATCTGTGAGGTTCTTATTAACATTTTAATATCTTACTTTCAGAGTCACTTCCACGCTGTTTAAGTAATGCGTCCTTGTATCTGTTTCACCCTGTCAGTTGCGCCCTCTCCTTCTCTGTTTTGTCTCAGGGATGAGCTGAAGGGTCTTCGGGAAGAGCTTACAGCCGAATATCAGGCAGAGAAACAGGTGGCCCTGACACAACTTTCCCAGCAGAGAGACCTGGAGATGATGGCAGCCAGGGAGAGCTGGCAGAGGAAGGTGGAGGACCTCCTGGAACAGGTAACAGAAGGTCACACAGGTGACTTTTTGTAATTTATACCTACACTTTTAAAAATAACAGTTCAAAAAAAGGAGGTTTTCGCAGCAGTGCCATAGAAGAACCTTTCAGTGAACAATTTTTGTTCTTAGTGTGAAGAACATTTTTATAATAAAAAGAAACCTTTTCCTCTATAAAGAACCTTTTGTGCAATGGAAATATTCCATGGATGTTAAAGTTTTTTTATGGAACTATCAATGCCAATAAAGAACCTTTATTTTTAAGAGTGTTTTGTCCACATTTAACATTTTAGATGTGTATTCTATGCTACTTTTGTAACATTTTTCCCCAGAAGTTCACTTGTTTTTCTGGTTTCTTGTAGCATGTCATATAAACAATTGTGTTTTAAAACAAACAAAAGTTTAACAAAACAAACATTGGTAAGAACATACAAAAATGTAACTAAACAAAACAAATGTTTAAAAAAAACATTTCTAAAAATCTAACAAAAATGCAAAAAATGCAACAAATCAAAGCGTTTGTAAAAAAAAAAATAAAAAAAAAAGTTGCTTGTATTCAACATTTTTGTAGCATTTTTTTCCCAGATGTACACTTGTTTTTCACGTTTCCTGTAGCAAAAATATTTATGTTCTTATAAACAAAAAAAGTAACCAAACAAAACATCTGTAAAAAAAAAAAATATATATATATATAAATAAAACAAAAATGTAACAAATCAAAACAAATGTTTGTAAAAGCCAAAATGTAGCAAAACAAAAGTTTAAAAATAAATAAATAAATAAACAGACAAATATTCTGTATTTAAATTACCTCTATTAAATTGTTAGTTCACCCAAAAATGAAAATTCTGTCATTAATTACTCACCCTCATGTCGTTCCACACCCGTGTCATAAAGTGACGAGAAAAATAACGACTTCATTCAGTAATATCTAGTGATGGGCGATTTCCAAACACTGCTTCATGAAGCTTCGAAGCTTTACAAATCTTTTGTTTCGAATCAGTGGTTCAATCGAAATTGTGCCGAAACGTTGGTTAATAAAAACTTTTTGCAAGTGAGTGTGCAGTGAAATCTCATGTATATTTAGATTTATCTCTCTTGACCTGCACCTCGGACGGAGTGCGTTTGTTTGTCTTTTTTGGGAGAGTAATTAATGACAGAATTTTTATTTTTGAGTGAACTAACCCTTTAACTTAACTGTAACTGGATCATTCATTAGGGCAAAATAAGTTGCTAAAAATAACTAGTTCTGTCATGAAACTCTAGATGGCGCAGGCTGATAGGTCCTTATCTCAATTTGGTAGCGATCACATCGTTATCTACATAGCACAGCTGATTGGTTGCTGTTGCATTAGCGGCCAATGAGCTGTGGCTCAACATTCAAATACTGGCTGTTACCAGTCTGTTACATGTTCACTGTTATGTTCCGTTAGTTTGACCTAGTTTTCCCCATTCTGTTTTATTAATCATTGCTTTCACCTGTGTTTAGTTAATTAACTTGTTAAGTTCCCTTTGTTTGTCACGTGTATATATACCGTGTTTTCCTCCACTCCTTGTCCGTTCTTGTTCATGTTGATGTGCTTCGTGTATTCCTGCCTGTTTTGTCATTAAATACTATACTACGTATTCTCCGTCGTCCTTGTTCCTTGCTACACAGCCAGACTGTAACAGAAGAATGGACCAAGACAGTTTTGCGTCGTTTTCTTTTCTTTCTTTTTTTTTTTCCTTTCCTGTCACCATGGGCCCAGCAGTAACCCTTTTATGCCTGGAGCAGAGAGACCTCTCCCTAGAAGAACAAACAAGGGATTTTTTGGAGTTGGCGTGCCAAACCCACTTTCCCGACCTATTCCAGCCTAAGCGAGCGGTCTCGGGCACGCCTGCCAGGGAGCGGTCCTCGTAAGGATTTCGCCGCATTCGTGGAGTGGGTGCTGGTGAGTAACAACTCGCCATTCACCATCGGCCCTGCGGAGGAGGACTTCGCCACCAGCCCCACTTCACTGCCAGAGACCAACCAACCACCACCAGCGAGCGACGCAACGGAGATGTTGTTAGAGCCCACCGCAGACTGTGGAGACCGGCTACCCGCGAGAGACGAACCCGTGCCGAGAATAAGGACGGAGCCTTTCATCGCCTTGGAGCCCGGACCACTGACAGGTTCTGACCAGGTGCGCGAGCCGGCAACACCAGTCATCGTTGAGGGAGTGATTGTGGAGCTCGAGGGCTGGGAGGAAAGCCCCGCCCACACCACCACCGCTGTAAATGTGAGTTTGTTGAGCTCTGGACATTATTTAGAAGAGTTGAAGGATTTGTTTGAGGCTGATCTAATATACTTTTTTGGAGAGGTGTTTCCCGATTCCCCTGTATCTCCAGCGCCCCCTGTATCTCCAGATTCTCCTGTTTTTCCAGCGCCTGTTTCTCCAGTGTCCCTCGTGTTTCCTGAGTCTCTGCCCAGCCTCCCTCTCCCGCCTCCTCGTCCAACCAGTTCCTCGGCCCCACCATTGCTGCTGTCCTTCAGCCCTTCATCTTCTGTATGCCAGATGCCTACGGTCTTCTGTCCACCAGCGCCATCCCACACAGAGGGTCCCCTGTCTCCACCTCAAGCCTCTGTGCCCCCTGCTCCACCTCGGACAGTCGACACTCCGGTTCCACCGTGGCTCCTCCCTCCCTCGGCTCCACCGGACACCATCGGCCATACGGTTTCTCCGGGCTCCCTCGTCTTTCCGGCTCCGCCTTGGTCAGTCGTCCACCTGCCTACACCTACGGTGCCGTCTGGCTCCTCCTTCCCTCCAGTTCCGCCTACATCCTCGGTCCCACCGGCTCAACCTCTGTCCTCTGGACACCCGGTTCCACCTCGGATGCTCGTCGCCATGGCTCCACCTCGGTCTCCTGGCTACATCAGCGTCTCCATCACTAACCACGTCTCCGTTGGTCGTCTCCAGGGTGGTGTCTACTACCACGTCGACACCACCACGGCTCCTCCCACCTGCGACTCCACCCTGGGGCCTCGTCATGGTTGGTCTCTGGACCAACATCTGGCTCCTCCTGCTCCAGGTTTCCCCTTGGCTCCTCCCACCCTCCACTCCCCCATGGACTATTTCTTTGGACTCTTTTTCATTTTGCCGCCCCTCTTCTCCTCGCCCTCCTCCAGAACAACCCATCCCCCCCCCCAGTTGGACTTCCACGGCGCGAGGACGCGCCTTCCCAGGAGGGGGGGCGATATGTTACATGTTCACTGTTATGTTCCGTTAGTTTGACTTAGTTTTCCCCATTCTGTTTTATTAGTCATTGCTTTCACCTGTGTTTAGTTAATTACCTTATTAAGTTCCCTTTGTTTGTCACGTGTATATATACCCTGTGTTTTCCTCCACTCCTTGTCCGTTCTTGTTCATGTTGATGTGCTTTGTGTATTCCTGCCTGTTTTGTCATTAAATACTATACTACGTATTCTCCGTCGTCCTAGTTCCTTGCTACACAGCCAGACTGTAACACAGTCTGCAGCGTGCTTTCAGAAACCCTTCACCATCCCCAGCTGCACATTATTTGTGCAGCAGCAACATTTACATTTAGTCATTTAGCAGACGCTTTTCTCCAAAGCGACTTACAAATGAGAATAGTAGAAGCAATCAAATCAACATGAGTACAACAGTATGTAAGTGCTGTGTCAAGTCACAGTTTCATCTGTAAAGTGCTCATAGCAAGGTTGGTTTTTTTTTTTTTTTTTTTTAAATATATACGCAAATAAGCAACTTGTCTTACATGTTCACAGCAATGTTTGTGAATGTATTGACAGTAGCAAGTCTCGGTACCAGCGGTAATTCCGTCAAGACCAAATATATTAACATTGCCATATCCATTACCATGCCAATCTCTCCAAGAGTTGTCATGACAGAACTTAATAAATGTTGAAATGCATATGTCAATGATTATATGCTAATGTGCTAGTGTTTCTGACACCAATACCATGCAGCTTGGCTGGAAACGAAGTCTGGCTGGACTGGTAAGGGAGCTTTGTGTTTTGAACAAAGTATTATCTACTGTACATAGCTTTTTTATTTTAAAAGATCAAGTAAATTCTTGTTTTCCATCGTATGTCTCCTTGAATATATTAATTTGGAGTAGTATGACACCTGAGGCCATAAGAAGTCCCATAGCTGTGGTTCTTATTTGAGTAACTGTCAACAACTTTCATAAGTCATTTAGTTTAGATTAAAGTGATGTTTTTTCTTAAATTCTGATGCTTTCAAAGTTCTTTTGGTCTTGTGCAATATCATGCAAACTAGATATTCAGAATTTAGAATACACACACCATCTCTAGTGTGCAACCTCATTTCCCATGATACTCTGCATGTTTGGCACTTTCTGTAATGTGACAGCCTGCCTCGTGTACTTCTCTCCGCCGCTCTCAAGAGTCACGTCACTGTCGCTTATGTCAAGACTCAAGAGCCTCCAAAAGTTGCTGCGTCTGGCATCTGTCAGCATCTCTTGATGTGTGTTGTGTTGTCTGTCTTTAGTGCTTCCTCAGGTCAGTGCCCCTGATCTCATGTAAAACTAGGGCTCTATACTATCAGTGACTTTATATTGACATTGGCCAATATTTGCATTTTTTATGGTTTTGTTGTTGACATCAGGCTGACAGAAGCAGGCTATATCAGTAATAGGGCTTTTTCAGTTCAAATAGTATGTTCTCTTTCAGATTACTAAACAGATATTAATCTTTGTACAACCTGAATTCTGGAAAAGTTGGGACGTTTTTTAAATTTGAATAAAATGAAAACTAAAAGACTATCAAATCACATGAGCCAATATTTTATTCACAATAGAACACAGATAACATAAATGTTTAAACGGAGAAATTTTACACTTTTATCCACTAAATGAGCTAATTTCAAATTTGATGCCTGCTACAGGTCTCAAAAAAGTTGGCACGGGGGCAACAAATGGCTGAAAAAGCAAGAAATTTTGAAAAGATTCAGCTGGGAGAACATCTAGCAACTAATTAAGCAAAGAATGGCAGAGCTGTGAAAGAGTGCGTAAATAGATTGTGGAATACTTTTAAAACAGGCTTTGCAAATCTCATCATCTACAGTGCATAGCATCAACAAAAGATTCAGAGAAACTGGAGAAATCTCTGAGCGTAAGGGACAAGGCCGAAGACCTTTATTGGATGCCCGTGGTCTTCGGGCCCTCAGATGACACTGCATCACTCATCGGCATGATTGTGTCAATGACATTACTAAATGGGCCCAGGAATACTTCCAGAAACCACTGTCGGTAAACACAATCCGCCGTGCCATCTGCAGATGCCAACTAAAGCTCTATCATGTAAAAAGGAAGCCATATGTGAACATGGTCCAGAAGCGCCGTCATGTTCTGTGGGCCAAGGCTCATTTAAAATGGACTGTTTCAAAGTGGAAAAGTGTTCTATGGTCAGACAAGTCCAAATTTGACATTCTTGTTGGAAATTACGGACGCCGTGTCCTCCGGGCTAAAGAGGAGGGAGACCTTCCAGTGTGTTATCAGCGTTCAGTTCAAAAGCCAGCATCTCTGATGGTATGGGGGTGCATAAATGCATACGGTATGGGCAGCTTGCATGTCATTTTGGAATGTTATATTTGGAATATAAAGCTTTTAGAGCAACAAATGACGTCTATTTCAGGGGAGGCCTTGTGTATTTCAGCAGGACAATGCAAAACTACATACTGCAGCTATTACAACAGCATGGCTTCATCGTAGAAGAGTCCGAGTGATGAATTGGCCTGCCTGCAGTCCAGATCGTTCACCTATAGAGAACATTTGGCACATCATTAAACAAAAGATGACCACAAACTCTTCAGCAGCTGGAAACCTATATCAGGCAAGAATGGGACACCAAAACTCCAGAAACTCATAACCTCAATGCCCATACGTCTTCACACTGTTTTGAAAAGAAGAGGAGATGCTACACCATGGTAAACATGCCCCCGTCCCAACTTTTTTGAGACCTGTAGCAGGCATCAAATTTGAACTCATTTTGTGCATAAAATTGTAAAATTTCTAAGTTTAAACATTTGTTATGTTATCTATGTTCTATTGTGAATTCGGGTTGTAATACATATTCAAATGAGCACTGTCAATTTAACACATTCATTTAGTGTGCTTAATACAAAAACAGTTAATTAATTATATTAAAAAACATAATTAATCATTGTGACTCCTGTGTGTACGGCCCCTACGTCTACATCGGATAGATTTACGACTCGATTCCAAAACAGACTGCTATGACTATATGCCAGCAAAAGGCTTATGTTCAATAATATAAAATTAAATAAACAATATATTGACTTGACTTCTAAAACATCCTTTTGAAATATATATTTGATGCCATAATAAATTTGCTGAATTGTCAGCATCATTACTCCAGTCTTCAGTGTCACATGATCCTTCGGAAATCATTCTAATATGCTGATTTGATACTCAGTTATTATCAATGTTGAAAACAGTTGTGTTGCTTAATATTTTTTTGGAACCTGTGATACTTTTTTCAGGATTCATTGATGAATAAAAGGTTAAAAAGAACAGCATTTATTCAAAATATAAATCTTTTCTAATAATATAAATCTTTAGTATCACTTTTTATCAATTTAACACATCCGTGCTGAAAAAAAGTATTAATTTCTTTCAAAAAAAAAGAAAGAAAAAAATTACTGACCCCAAACTTTTGAACGGTACTGTATATTGTTACAAAAGATTTCTATTTGAAATAAATGCTGATATTTTTTAACCTTTTATTCATCAAAGAATCCTGAAAAAGTATCACAGGTTATAAAATAATATTAAGCAGCACAACTGTTTCCATTGATAATAAATCAGCATATTACAATGATTTCTGAAGGATCATGTGACACTGAAGACTGGAGTAATGATGCTAACAATTCAGCTTTGCATCACAGAAATAAATTATATTTTAAAGTATATTAAAATAGAAAACCGTAATTTTAAATTATAATAATATTTCACAATATTATTGTTTTTTCTGTATTTATTATGAAATAAATGCAGCCTTAATGAGCATAAGAGACTTCGCTCAAAAACATTAAAAATAGTAATGTTTCCAAACTTTTGACTGGTATTGTGTATATATATATATATATATATATATATATATTGGACATTTAGAAAATATTAATATATGTGATTTAATTATGTTTAATTAATTAAATGTGCCAGTAATAGGCTGATGTTCAATAATATGAAATAAAATAAACAATATATTGACTTTACTTCTAAAGCAATGTTTTGTAATATATATTTGATGCGATAATACATTTATGTCTTATAAATGTTTTTTGGGCAAATATTAATATATGTGATTTAATTATGATTAATTTGATTAATTAATTAATTGAATTTAATCAATTGACAGCCTTAATTTAAAAGTTTCTATGTCTGATTTCAATTATTATTTTTAAATAATTTAAATTCTATTTTTATCTTGTTTATAAGGGGAAAAAAACAGTAAAAATTCATAATATCGACAATTATATTGGTAATTGGCCATAGACAATAATTATCAGCCAAAATTTCCATGAAGGGTGCATCCCAAAGCAATGAAGTCTCTGTGAGGAACTGTTTCATAGTTCATGAAGACGGATACACTTTGGTCTGTAGGGAGGTTACAGTTTAGTTATTGAAATCAACTTCAGCGTGGTCCTTCAACCTCAAATAATCCTGTGATTTATAAGTCCCTCGACAGTTTGTTGAGACAAATCTGTGTGTGAATTCAAACACAGTGTAGTACAGGCACTGAAGACTGCCTTAACAGACCCTCCTCTGGTTTTGCTCTCATTTTATTGCCTCCGTGTCTATTTTCAGCCTTCCATTTGCTGCAGGCGAAGATGTGCTCACCATCTCCTGTTTATTCTCTATCTTGGTGATTAGCAAGACTTCTCTTTATTTTTTCTTTATCTTAGGCCTCATCTAATTTTTTTAAATTTTTTATTCAGTCATATTCTTTTGGTAGATAAGCCATTTAGATTACATTACTTTTCTCATTTAGGGTATCCCTGGGGTAGTTCAGGAAATACTACACAGCAGATCTGAATTAATAGATTTTACTAGCATAAAACAGATGATAAAGCTCAACAGAAAGTCCTCACCTTATTGTAATAGCATGTTACATGCAGTTGATGTCATATTTCATCTGTATAACAGGGCTATTTCTGAAAGGATTACATTTTAAATTGCTCTTATTTTTTCAGTCTCAGTTTAATGACTCATGTCCCATACTGATCGATGCAATAATGAATTGTTTTTAAGTCAATGTTCTTGTTTTTACAGTGATTTGGATCCAAATTCCTTCAAATGCTTCAAATTTCTCTGTTCAAATTATCAGCTTCACCCTGACCCAAATCTAAGTCATCCACAGTTCACAGTTTTTATCGGGCTTCCAATTTCTGTATGAGTCGTTTGAAGCTGTTCTCTGTGTTTGTGTTGTGTCAGATCTCTCTGCTGAAGCAGAGCCTGGAGCTACAGATGTCGCAGTCAAAAAGCGCGCTGCAGCAATTGCAGGCACAGTTCAGCCAAGAGCGTGAGCACCTGGCGCAGCAGGTGCAGGAACTGGCTCTGGAGCATCAGCACAGAGAGTGCCGCCTGCAGGAGGCCCAGTGCTGCGCCCTGCAGGACATGGAGGACGCACAACAAATCGAGCTTAGGGTACCTGCATCTTACATACAAACACAGGCTGCACAAATGCAAACTCACACACAATGACGTCAGCATGTGGAGTTACTCTTGTACAGTATTTCCCAAATACCTGTAAAGTAGATGCATGTTTCATCAATTATGGACACTTTTGGCTCTGTGGACTTTTTGAAAATACTTTTCAAAAGATTTTCAATAGTATTTAAAGTCTCCCTGTGGGGAAAATCAAGTTTTTAATGTTGTTTATATGTCAATGTGGTGGTTTTAATATGCTTTAAGACAAACCATGTGCAAATTCATAAGTCAGCACCATTGCTGAGTATTTTCACTTTAAAACTGCAGTGAGTTAAAAACGAGGTCTGAAATCGCTGGTGTTCCTTAAATCACAAACTACCTTGTAACTAATCATGTCAACATGTCAGCGGGCTTTAGCATATCATTAACTATGACCGATCTGAAGCAAGAGAGTCTCAAGAGAAGCCAGGTTATCCCAGTATATTTTTCTGTTGATATGAAAAATCGGGTAGATTTAGCAATATGATGGGTGTATTATGTATATACGATGTTATGATGAATTATATGTCTGACGTTCTGAGTTGTTAAAGCGTTTATAAGGATACTGATTGTTAGAAGGCAGCTGTTTGACTCTGAGATGGTGAACGGGAACATGGTTTGTGTAACATTAGCAACACATTACTAGCTGTTTGATAATGTAGTCAAGCAAAAGGCTAATCGTATTAATTACTGTTATGTGTCCAACGTTGGAAAAAGCGGTTACCTAGCAAGTTGACCGAGTGGATCTCCGAGCTCATACGAGTGAGTGGAGGTGGGGCTAATTAGCATATTCATAGATTCACGTATACTAAATGAAGCAAGGGTGTAGAGTTACATTCAAGCTATTTTAAGGCATGAAGAATTTTTTTTCACAGGAAAAAAAAAAACATCTAAATATGTCATTTTGGTGATCAAAGATGTGTTTTAAGGGATATAATTGTTGAGTACAGGGGGACTTTAATATTTAAGGATCTAATTTGTCTAATTTGTCCCTCAGTATTTTCCACCATAGTGTCATTTCCAGCACATCATTGGAATGTTTTTGGAAATATCTTTTGGAATAAAATGGCCAAATCCTTTGTCTCACTGAGGCTAATTTCATAGCGCAAATTTTATGTATTCTAAATAAACATTAAATAACATTGTTCACACTTCTTAGCATAATTAGAGCTTGATTGGAAATGTTCACTTGATAATTCCTTTTTTTTTTTTTTTTTATACACCATTTTTCACAATAAATATTAAAATGGTTTGGCCTTTGTCATAGTTTTTAACATTTTATATTTTTTTGTTTTTATATTTTATAACTTCATACTCATAGTTTTATGTTGGACTTTATAGTTCATAGTTAAAATATTTAAATATATACATAAAAGCTATTTG
Source organism: Ctenopharyngodon idella (assembly GCF_019924925.1). Taxonomy (NCBI): domain Eukaryota; kingdom Metazoa; phylum Chordata; class Actinopteri; order Cypriniformes; family Xenocyprididae; genus Ctenopharyngodon; species Ctenopharyngodon idella. The sequence goes on from NC_067236.1 coordinate 27,879,351, forward strand.
AAAAGTAGTAAAAAAATAAACAACAAAGGCATGAAAAGCTTTCTGTGTCCTTCATATAATGAATTTCAACCTCCATACTGCTCACAAACATGCATTCAGCTCATTGATTATAAAAGGTTTGGGGTCAGTAAGAGTTCTTATGTTTTTGAGAGAAATCTCTTATGCTCACCAAGGTTACATTTATTTGATCAAAAAGACAATAAAAAATTGGTTACAATTTAAAATAACTATTATAATATATTTTAAAATGTAATTTATTCCTGTGATGGCAAAGCTGAATTTTCAGCATCATTACTCCAGTCTTCAGTGTCACATGATCCTTCAGAAACCATTCTAATATACTGAAACATTTCTTATTATTATCAATGTTGAAAACAGTATTTTTGTGTAATCCGTGATATTTTTTCAGGATTCCTTGATGAATAGAAAGTTCAAAAGAACAGCATTTATTTGAAATTGAAGAAATATTTATTTCTTTACAAAAATCTTACTGACCCCAAACCTTTGAACAGTTGTGTTTGTTACCTGTTTTTCATCTAGACATGATGCCTCCTGCCTGTCATCCTGTATTGATTGTCACCTTCATTGTCTCCTCTTCCCCTTCATAGTACATGTCTGTTTCCTTTACTCTCTGGATTTGTCACCCCTGCATTATCACCCCACACTGAGAATCTGCACTGTGCATGACATCCATATGGTAAATTACGCTCCTTTTTTGTCCTTACTTGTCTACCGTCTACTCCTAAAACACATTATGCACACAAAAACATGTTTCTCACCCAGGAACCTGCAGCTGTTGTTTCATTTCAAAATTGGGCATTACACAGTGTATTTTAAGATAGCAAGCCCAGACATTTGAAGCAGACACGTGACGAGTCTAACAGGCTTTTCTCCATCTCACTCAGCCTGGCTCTGCGGCCAAGAAAGAAGCTTTTTTAAGCTGATTTGGCCACATTTCGGATTACCAAGTAATGAAAAAAACATTAATAGTTGCTTTCATCTCCGTTCTTTTATGTCAGCCCTTGAATGCAGTTGTTGGCGCTGCATGTTAGAGTGACTTTGTGGGTGGACTGTTTAAATGTCCTCTCATTCCTCCCAGACGTGTGGTGGCATGGAAGCAGCAGGATAAAGAGGCAGAGTGTCAACAGGAAAACTGGATGATTCTGTAATTTAGATGACACTGCATGGCTAACTAACTGGCTTACTAACTAACCCACTGTATTGAAAGTCCTCTTAAATGTTTTTCTTCTTCCCAAATTTCTGCAAAGAATTTAGTCCAAATAGCTTAATGCAGGATTTTATTTTAATTGTTTGATATTAAGGCTTCCTTGATAGTAATATAATGATGATAATGATTCCTAAAATATAAAGGCATCTATAAATATATAGGCTACTCTGCTATTTCCTTCATTAAATGCAAATCTAGTTTTCTCATTGACACCTTTTGTTCACATCATGTAGCATTCAGATGCAAATGTGGTCTTTTGTTTAATGCATTGCATGTGTGATTCAGTTTTTTTTTTTATTCTTTATTTTCCTCTGCGCCTGTACATGTGCATTTGTGTAGGAGCTCGAGGATCGTCTAAAGCAGGAACAGAGAGAAGAGTTACATGCTTTAAGAGAAGCCCACAGACAGACCCTGGAAATCCTTCAGCAGCAGTCAGACCAGGAGCTGCAGACGCTGCGCTTTGAGCTGGAGGATGAAGGCAAAGCCATGCTGGGTGAGTCATATGCTTACATTAACTACATCGCCACACACCAGCCTACAAGATTAGAGCCTTTTATGGGGTCATTAAAGTCTTGTAGTATATTCATATGCACTGTTATCATGAAAGCAAACACTAAAAAGTGCACACTCACTGTGCACTTATTAAATAGGAAATCTTTTTGCTCAAGGGTATGATTATAATAGCTCATGGATCACTCACTGTAGGGGTTTGAACCTACAACCTTATGGTCACCACCCCAGAGCTGTTAAACCACAATTAGGCTCTTGGTAGGCTCTCAGTGCAAGAAAATAACTCTGAGTAAATGAAAGATTTGGTTTGTGCTGTTTTTGTGTGTGTGTGTGTGTGTGTCTGTGTGTGTGTGTGTGTGTGTGTGTGTTTGTGTGCTATAGCTTCCCTGCGGTCAGAGCTCAATCATCTTCATGCCACTGCCATTGAACACCTGAGACAAGTCCACTTGAAGGAGAACAATGCCGCCAAACGAGAGCTGGACGACACTATTGAGCGCTGCAAAGAACATGTGAGCATTTTTTTTAAAAGGTTAAAGGTTCTAAACCCAACAGGCAGACTTGCCATTTTGGATTGATGGATGTAGACTCTTGATTAATTCCAAAAGGAGAAAGATATTTTGATTTATTTTGCTCTATTTGCATTTAGTAAGAAGCATTTTCTCTCATGAGAACCTCTGAATCTCATGCCTTGCAGATAAGAACATCTGAACCTGAGCAAAACTACACAGACAGCCACACATGATATGCATCATCTTCAATTTTCAGCCGCAATGTTTTTAAAACATTGTATTTTTCTATACAAATGGGAAAATAGAATATTTTATATTGTGCATGTCTGTGGGATTTTTGCCCACAGATAAAGAATATTTGAGAGATCATTTATGTCTGATAGATTTAATAAAGATTTAATCAGATTAAATAAAGTAAAATATAAATATTAGATAAGCTAATTCAAAACATTAATTGTTATAATAGTATTGAAATAATACTAAAATAACATTGTGTATTTAGGTGTTTGTTCAGCCCTCTGTCATCATTTACTGTGGTTTCAAATCTGTATGACTTTCTTTTTTCTTTGGAACATTTTTTTTGTCCATACAATGAAAGTCACTTGGTCTAATGTTGTTTGGATCTCAGTGTTCTTCAGAATATCTTCTTTTTTGTTCCACAGAAGAAGAAATGTCATACAAGTTTGAAACTACATGAGGGTGAATAAATGATGACAGGATTTTCATTTTAAAAACATCTTGGTCACGTATGTAACCCTCGTTCCCTGAAGGACGTCACGTCATGACCGACAAATTGGGGATCTTGCTAGAGAGGCCAATCTACTTCGAGTGTAACTAAAACGAGCCAGTGCACATTGGCATGTGATTTTGCATCAGCTGTGCTGTCCCGCAGCGTGGGTACTTAATGAGAAGCAGGTGCATTGCATACTTCAGGTTTTTGCTGAGGAGCCGACCTGGCACACCAGCAGCGGTACAGCAGCTGTGGTGATGGGACGTGACGTCTCCTCTGACGAATTGGGATCCCTACCAAAGCGCCACAGGTGCTGCCACCTTCCAGTGCCCTGCGTAAGCTAGCTGAGCCCTCTCGTAGATGGGACAGGGCTTACGCAGAGAGATGCCCACACAGTGAACTTAGATAACACTGGGAAAGCATACCCTTTCTATAGGAGAAGAAACGCTGCAGAAACCACATCCTCCACAGAAGGTCTAGTGGAGTATAGTCAAGTCAAGTCACCTTTATTTATATAGCGCTTTTTACAATGTAGATTGTGTCAAAGCAGCTTTACATTGATAACTGGTACATTGTTTGGCTGCACAGCAGCTCTTAAAGAATAGTGTCAATGCAGGCAGATCAAAGCACTGTTGAATATCAAATGTCAAGTCAAGTGTCCCCAACTAAGCAAGCCAGAGGCGACAGCGGCAAGGAACCCAAACTCCATCAGGTGACATCAGGTGGCAGACAAGTGGCAAATTGGTGTTAAAATGGAGAAAAAAACCTTGGGAGAAACCAGGCTTAGTCGGGGTGCCAGTTCTCCTCTGGCCAACAGTGCTTTGTTACAATTCAGGTTGCTATCATAAGTCCAATAGGATCGCAACATTAAAAGTATTTATTTCAGTTCCATCCAATTGAGGATCGTATTCATCACGCCGGTATGGATGGTTGTTGAGGAACTGTGTCGTGGCTGTCGTGTCGATGAGGCCTTCACAGGGGATGATCTAGTTGACTCAATCTCTGCTGATACTTCAGGGCTGCGTTGTGGTCGTGTCAAGGTGCAGGTCCTTGGTCTCATCTGGATACGGCCCGGATATATACACATATGGACTAACCCATAGGGCCGTACTTCATATGGAAGTCTCTGAAGTGGCTCTCACCCAGTTTGGGAGGAGGCAACACATGGCAGAGACGGCAGAGCAGACTCTGTCAAGGGAAAGACACAGGCTTCCACTTAGGAACTTTACCATGGAAATTGCACTTATGGCATCTCCTCAGGGTCGCAAATATTGGCACCCAGCCTAGAATTTGTTCACATGGATACTGCAGATGTAGGCCTGGTGCCAGATGCTCTGCCACGTCTGGCTGCCGGGGGTGATAGGAGGACTCAACAGGGTCTGCCCGTAGGGACACTCTGGAGAATTAAGTGCACATACTGGCGCAGCAAGCCGACACTAAGCCGGGGCCTCTCGGTGTCTCCGACCGGTTGAAGTGAGAACACAGTAGGAGACTGGCTTAACACAATAGCTTTAGAATCTAGCGAACGTGTTAGGTGTCGCCCAGCCCGCAGCTCCACAAATATCTGTCAGCGAGGTGCCACGTGCCAGCGCCCAGGAGGATGCAACACATCTAGTAGAGTGAGCTCGCAGCCTGAGTGGGCAGGACACGCCTTGAGCTTAGAAAGCCAAGGCGATGGCATCCACTATCCAGTGGGTCATCCTCTGCTTGGAGACAGCCTTTCCCTTCTGCTGGCCTCTGTAACAGACAAAGAGCTGGTCTGAGGTCCTAAAGCTTTGTGTCCAGTCAACGTACATTCGTAGTGCACGGATGGGACAAAGCAAAGCTAAGGCTGGGTCTGCCTCCTCCGGGGACAGCACTTGCAGGTTCACCACCTGGTCCTTGAAAGGAGTGGTGGAAATTTGGGCACGTAGCCATGCTGGGGTCTCAGTACCACGTGGGCGTCACCGGCTCGAACACTAGGCACAATTGAACATCTGAATTGATGGAGGCCAATGCAACTAGAAGCAAAGTCTTCATGGTTAGAATCTTTAGATCAACCGACTACAAAGGCTCAAATGGGATAATCTGAAGTGCTCTGAGCACCAGAGTGAGGTCCCCAAGAGTGTATGGAGGGAGGTCAAGGAGGATTTAACTGTCTTGCCACCCCTAAGGAACCTGACGACCAGGTCGTGCTTCCCAACTGACTTGCCTCCTATGGAGTCGCGATTAACAGAAATTGCAGCAGCAGAAATCAGGTCCTTCCTCTGAGGAAGCGGCTATGGAGGGGCTGTTGCGAGGAGCATCGGTTCTGGGAACCAGGTCCGGTTGGGCCAATAGGGTGCAACTAGTAAGACCTCGTTCTCCCTTACCTTGCACAGTGTCTGTGCGAGAAGGCTCACTGGGGGAAACGCATATTTGCATAGGCCCCTGGGTCAGCTGTGTGCCAGTGCATCCATGCCGAGTGTTCCCTCGGTCAGGGAATAAAATAACTGGCAGTGGGTGGTTTCTGGAGAGGCATACAGGTCTACCTGTGTGGCTCAGAAACAACTCTAAATCAGCTGGACCGCCTGGGGATGGAATCTCCATTCTCCTGGGAGCGCAGCTCGTGATAGCTCATCGACCACATGGCAGAGAGTGCCAGGAATATGAATGGCACAAAGCGACCTCAGATGCTTCCGACTCCAGAGGAGGAGATGACGGCTGAGGTGCGACATGTGACAGAAGCGTAAACCACCTATGGTTGATGTATGCAATGGCCGCAGTGTTGTCTGTACAGTGTTGTCCCTGTAGGCGCTTTTTTAGGTGGCTCAGTGCAAGACGTACTGCCAGCAACTCAAGGCGATTGATGTGCCAATGCAGATGGGGTCCCATCCAAACCCCTGAGACTGCATGCCCGTTGTACGTGGCACCCCAGCCGGTGGCAGAGGCATCCGTGAATACCACAGAATGCCTAGACACTTTCTCCAGGGGCACTCCTGCCTGGAGAAACAAAGGATCCAACCACAAGCTGAAAGTTTGGTGACAGGCCGGTGTGATTTCCACCCAGTAAGTGCTGCATTGCCACGCCTATCTCTGGATTCGGCCGTGAAGCCGGTGCTGATACGGTCTCATATGAGGCAAATCAAGCGGTGTTACTGCCACAGCTCAACCCCAGCTCAGAACTACCCTTGTGCATTAAGAGTGCCTTGGCCTCACATGCAGGGCAGAGGTGACCTGTTTTTTCACAGCCACCTCACCGTCAAGGGTAGTGAGAGAGGAGAAAACTTTATGCAGGTTTTGGTTTTTTTTGCGTTCCGTGTTTATGACACCAAAATAACTCCATACTGCCAAGTTTTCCATGCACATCCGGTTCGACCCAGGAAATCATGGCTGTCAACTCTGAATCTGAGTCAGCATAAGCACACACCATTACAGCGGGAAGCTAATTTCCAGAGTATAACAGCCCTCTCTCCGATGCAGCGATCGACATCTGATCCTCAGCTAGAGCCCCGAATGAAACTCTAGGTTCCCACATGAGAAGGACCAGCAATCCATCCGGAAGCTGCACAGCTTGCAATGCGCTAAAGGGGGAGGGGCCCTAGGGGGTTGGTTCCCCCGAAGGAGAAGCCCTCTGTAGCCCTCAGGTCACATTATATTTAATGAATAATACAGAAACTCTCTCTTTCAAAGTTCTGTGAACCCATCCCCCTAAACTGCAACTATCATCCCAAATGAAGCTAACACACGGACATAACCAGGTGTCCTGTTACAGGACACAAGAACACTGATAAGTTTTATTGCCATCAGGAATGTGACTCTGACTTAATTCTTTCTGAGGACAAATAAACCCTTTTAATCCTATATATTCTATATATAACCACTTGAGAAATGTATAAACATGTATCCAATTTTCCCATCTCATGATTTTCCTTTTATAGGCTTTGGCCTATGTATTAATTCTCTCTTTTGAACTCTTTTGGTATTATTGTTTCAGAGTTGCATACTATGGTTAACTACAATCACATGGGTAGCATGTTTGGTATTGATGGACTCCAACTTTCGTTTCCTATTTGGTAATTTGCGTTACATGTTGCTGACACACTAGTATTATAAGAATCTAGAATTCTTCTCTCATGCGTCCAATCCAATGTCTTATGCTAATATCTTGCTACAGAACAAAGACCCCTGCCGAAGGGATAACTCCTTATTGGCTCAGTCACCTTAAGAGGGTGTGGCATCTTCACACTTAAAATCACTGATCACAAGATCACAGTGCTTTTTTACTGAGAAAACTCTGATGTGAAGATGATGCTAAGAAGCTAGAAGCTTCTAAGGAACCCCAAGCTTGTGCCAGGCTCCGGCCTAGACTTTTCAGTTACCAAAGATCCTCTGAATCCAACTGGTTCTCTCTCATCAAGACAACATCAGCAAAGATCAACTGGAGCCTCAACAAATTGCATCAGGACAGTTCAATTTAAATGGGCGAGACATGCAAGTATCAAACTTAGTCTCATTATTTGATACATTAAGTATCCTTGTTTTCTCAAGGCTGTTGATCTGCTGAATTTCAAACAATACAATAACTTCTTGCTTTCCTGTATTCTGCTTCAGCTCTCTCTTTCCCTTGGTAAACTGTATGCATGAATGTGTGTGAATGTGAGAGTAGTTTAAGTGTTTAGTCTAGTTAATAAAGTCTTGTTCATGTCACACGTAAAGTTGTCCGTGTTACATGCTCATATACTGGAGTCCCTAATCATGCAGATCCTGACTAGATGCTCTGAGTAGTACTGTACAATAATAATGTTATTTCCCATAACCTGGAAATTAACATTTCTTAGAATTAATAAACAATTAGAACTGAGTGTTCATTGGCCAAACAGGTTAATTGATTATAATATTAATTTTATTACATTAAGTTAATTTTATTAACTGATCCAAATATTTATAATTAATTATAACTAGTTTTTAGCTATATTAATTAAAACCAGATTAATTATTTATATTTCTTTTGAGCTAATTTGCTACAGCATGCACCAAGAGCGCCGAGCGAGCACTTGGTTGCTGTGACAACCTGCGCTGCAGCTCGATGGCACATGACACGCAGAGGAGCGAGAGGTCCGTCCGAGTTTTGCCTGGCGGATAAGCTCTCGCTGATCTCCTTGATCTCCCAAAGTGTCGAGCAGACCTGTGGTTGTGCTTTTACACACAAGCAGTGGCTGGCCAACAGCAGAGGGGACTCAGGCTTTCCGGAGAAAAATGAGAACAGCTTTTTAACGCTCTAATACAGCGCACCATTTACCAGCTGTGAGAACAGCCTTTGATGTTTTTCGCTCTTTAGGCAGAAAGAAAAATAAACAAAAGAAGAGACCAGGAAACACCAACCAGGAAAGAGGCTTCTTCTCTGAAGAACAGCTCAGTTTATAGAAAAGCTTTCAGAACAGAAAGCTTTTCATGACTTTTCATGAAGTCACCTGCTGCTCATAAAGTACCCACGCTGCAGGATGGCGCAGCTGATGCAAATATTGCTTGCCAATGTGCATTGGCTTGTTTTAGTTACACTCGAAGTAGATTGTCCTCTCTAGCGAGCTCCCCATTTTGTCTGTCATGACGTGACGTCGAGAGTGACCGAATGAAAGGCAATATTTTTCATAAAAAAGGAATGTTTTTCATAAAATATCTTTTTAAATATGATCAATAGTAATGGTAACCACTAATAAAAAAACAAGTAGAATACCAAAATCCCACATTTAAAATGTTTCTTATTTGAGCGTGAGGGCCGGGAATTTGCTACTTGTCTTTTAATAAAACCAGATGCCACATTTGGTTCCTTTGGTTTCAAGACATAAGTTAGGGTTTCTAACAATAGAGAGGCTTGAATCTGACTGAGATGTGAAATGGGTGCTAGGCCATTATAAAATGTCTCTAAGCTAAGCTGCACTTTATAGAAATTTGAAGAATAACCACAATGAATAAAGTATGAGGTACTGAATTCTGAATTATGGGAGCTCTTACCGTGACTTGCACCTCTTTCCCATTTTCATATTTGATTTATAATCTCCCTCCCTGTCTGTCTCTCTTATACACTCTCATTGTCTCACTCTCTCATGTTCGTTTCACTTCAGCTAATACTTCAGCACAATTGAATCTCTTTTTATGTGACCTATATGCATATTTTGAAAGCCCCTGGGTCTGGCACAAAACGTCTTTTAATGCTTTTTTAAGAGAATCATTCCAATGCAATGAATTTATAAAAACTGCATTTGCTGCCTTGTTTAGACACACAGTCATCCATCTGTTAAAGTCTTATCAGCTCTTGTGGATTTTGTGGATTGCCTCTCCAGGAACAAGACCTTCTAGAGCGTTTATCTGAACTGAAACAGGAGGTGAGCTGCTGGAAGAACCGAATCGCCGATCTGGACCATGAGATCCACTCGCTCAATGAGACCATCAGCACCCTGACCAAAGAGCTGGAGCTCAAAGGGAAAGAAGTTCTGCGGGCGCGCAGTGAGGCCAATCTGCAGATCAGGTACCATCTTGTGAGGATATATTAACCTTGTATGAGGCTGTTTTAACTTCTATTACAGGACTGTCAGTTACGTGACTTGGCCGGCAGGGGACATACTCTGGTACTTACTCAGACAACCTTATGGCGCTCTTCCTACTGCATGGTACGGTTCAGTACGGGACGGTATGGCTCACTTAAATAGTACCACCTCGGTGGAGGTTCCAAGCAAGCCAAACCGATAATAAATGTGACATGTAAACACTGCAGATCACTTATTGGTCAGAGAGAATCGTCACTACTAGCATCATTGCATTTAAAACATGACACACCAAACAAGATTTAAGTAGTCAGTAACAGCCACCGCAGTATCATTTGTTCGCGCAACTTTTTTTAAACGACTTGCTTTAAACGACCGTCCCACGCAACTTGAAAAAAGAAATCGTGGTTAGTACACGAGGTGACTCGTTGGTAGCCAAGGAGCGGATCCACCACAGTAAAGGCGGTGCAACTATAACGATCAGTCTAATCCCACCCACTTTGAAGCGGTACTAAACTGCAGTGGAAAAGCAAACTAAAAGTAAGCGAGCCGTGCCGAACCGAACCGAGCCGAGTCATTCCACGCAGTGGAAAAGTGCCATTAGTTCCCACGTCACATTCTGGGGCTGGATTCACAAAATATTCTTATGAAAAAACTCTTCTTAAATGCTTTTTCTTTTTTTTTAAACTAAAAATTAATACATTCTAAATAAAGTTAAGAATATTTTTTCATTCCCAAAACTTTTATTAAGATTTTTTTTTCTTTCTTTTTTTTTTTTCTTAAAGGGGTATGTCACCACTGGCAAAATGGGCTTTTAATAAAACTTGGCTGCATAAACAGTTTAGTAGGAAATACTTCTTAGCAAACTTAATGGGTGTCGACTTGTATTGTTCCTGGGTGCAAGAATTCAAAGAGTAAACTTATAGCAGGTGTGAGTTACGGAAGTTACACAATGGAAAATTTGAATAACCTGTGTTTGTAGTCAACATTTCAAACCATGAACACAGTGTTTTAGGATGGGAAAAAGGAAAAGAAACTGCTGTTTTCACAAAGACCTGGAGCTATTAAAATAAATGTGAATTACTCAGTCCAGGTAAAACAGAGAACGAGTAAACATTGTTTATTTACATATACTATGGACATTGTAACAATACAGAGCGGGTTGAAAATCGGCGAAGTTACACTTTAAGACAAAACTTGAGCATTAGAATTTTTTCTTAACCTCCAACTTGTTTTAAATCCCCACAGATCAGATGTTTAATGAATTTATTGGGTTGTTTGAAATATTAAGCATTACAACATAACACTAGTTACATGTAATACATATTACCATTACTGAAGTGACAACAATGATTAATAATGTAAAATGAGTCAGTCATGACGTGACAACTCTACAAAAACGGCAAGAACCTCCATACAATCAGCTAACACCAAAGCCATAATTTTCTTCTTGAGAAGAAAAAAAACTGATGTTATTAAGAAAATATGAGAACTTAGAGAATTTTTCAAGAATTGTGCTTAAGATAAATTCTAAAAGTTTGTAAGAATGTTCCTAAGAAATTTCTTACCTTAAGATTTTTCAGCCTCTGATCCCATTCCTCCCTTTTTCCCCGTCACTTCTTGTCTTTTCTTTCCCTATCTCTGCCAATAAAAAGGCCACAAAAGTCAGAAACATAAAGGAACAGGAAATTGAGGTGCTCATGATAATACTTTCATGTTAAGGTTAGAGAACAAACTGTGAACATTACCGTTATCCCAGTTTTTGATAGCCTCATTTTATGCAAAAATGAGCAACAGACATCTGCAGAATCTTTTTTGGCTTTCATGAGCTATTAAATTATAAAATCCTAAAGGTCAGTCTAGCTGAAGCAGAAGCTAATTTAATATGAGGAGAAAGCAGATGAAGCTGTTTCCCACGCAGGAGCCCAATGCCTTCAGGCAGAGCTTTCTTCTCTTGATATCATCAGCTGCTTTTTTCTGTTCCGACAGTATACAAGTATCAAGGTCAGTGGAGGTGTCTAGCAGATAAACAAACTAATTTCCTTTAGTTTCATTCAAATGAGGATCTAATTTCTGGCACATGAAAAGAGATCATGTTCTTTGGGGAACTGAGGGAATTTGTTTTAATAAATAATGGAGATTGTGCACCTCAGATAGAGCGAAATAAATTTAAATGTATTTTGTTGCCCGTGTTTTCTCTATTAGAAAAAAACACTTTGGTAACCTTTTGGTGAACAGTTCCTTAAATTCTTCTTAGTGTGAAGAACATTTTAATAATCTGAAGATCCTATTTTACTAAAGAACCTTTTGGAAAGGTTGGAAATGTTCCATTGATGTTAACGTTTCTTCATGGAATAATAGATGCCAATAAAGAACCTCCATTTTTAAGAGTGAATATATACATTGTTTTGCATATGTTAAAGGGTTTTGTTTTTACATAGGGCTCATGAACAGGATCTCTCTAAGCGCCTTGAGAGGGAGATTGAAGAGCTGAATGCTTCTCATAACAGAGAGACCCAGATCATGCTGTCAGATTTTAACAAAGCTCAGGAGCTGCTAAAAGACAAGATCTCTGCTCTGCAGATTCTGTGAGTCCCTTTATCTCAGTTACATATTGAATATCAAATCACTTCAGCGCTCCACACATGAAGTTCTAAGTATTGTTGATACTTATAGTATTGAGCCATTAGCTTAGCAACATGCTAACACCAAAAATTACACATTGATTACAATTAGATGGAACATAGGATCAATTTTGGCCCACGAACGATGGGAGTTTTGATACCAATAGAGTCTGATGTTAACATGTTGCATAACTTATAAAATATTAGGTTAAATGTTTAATTATATGGAACTATTTTTACCAAAAAATATCTTCTTTCAGACAAACACAATCAGAGATATATTTAAAAATATCCTGGCTCTTCCAAGCATTATAATGGTAGTGAAGGGAGGGGGCAGATTTTGAAGCCCCAAAAAAATCATCCATCCATTATAAAAAATAATCCATACGACTCTAGGGTGTTAATAAAACCTTTTGAAGTGAAGCGATGTGAATTTTCATTTTTGGGTGAACTTACCCTTTAATGTGTATGTGCATGGGGTGAGCAGGTTGGAAGGTACGGAGGAGAAGTTCAGGAATAGAGAAAGCCGACCGGAGGACCTCCAGGTGATTGCTGAACTCAGAGAAATGGTGTCCGAGAGAGAAGCCCTGGTCAAGAAGCTTGTGGTAAGTATGCACAGCAATGGACCGCAGAGGTGCAGCACCACATTAAAAGTGAAATGTGTACTACTGTACTTCTTCATATGTTTTTTTTGTTTTGTTTTGTCCCAAAGCACCACATGTCTTCAGACAAAAGTCAATATCAGTTCATTGATTTTTCTGCACAGGGCCTTTCGGTCTGACTGTGCCTCCTTTGTTCCAGGATGACAAGAAGTTTTATCAACTGGAGCTGGTGAATCGAGAGCCTGGCTTCAACAAGGTGTTCAACACCAATCCCAATGTCGGGGTCATAAACCCCCTTATAAAGGTTAGAGAGATACAGCCACACTGATCAAAGAGTACCACATAAACTGGATTTCATCTGATAGTAAAAAAAAAAGCCTTTTTTAATTGCACTCCATCTATACAGTTCATGGAATCCATGAATATAATAAAAGAATACTTCAAAGGTTTTGCCTTATGGGAAGTGTATTTTACAGAGGTACCACTGGAATGGGATGTTCTGGGAGACTATTTATAGCGTTCTGCACTTCTTTTAGTTGGTCTAACTTTTTCTGTTGCATACGTTGTGTTTGTGCGGTTGTCATGGTCTGTGTCTTATATCCATGTTCAAACATCAAGTTCTACCCTGCTTTCCAAGTCATAAGCTCTGTTCCACAATCTTATGTGCTTCCTACATAGGCAGCATCCATCCTAACTGAGATAAAACCTTAAAAATTACTCATTCAGAGCACTCTACAAATCTACACATCACACAAATATTGTTCTGCACAGGAGGTCTATATAATACCTGAAGAAAATTATCCATTAGTTTCTTCCCAGAATTAGACATTAGCATGTTTCTAATGCTGCAACACTCATCTGAGATAGTCGATTATTTAGTATAGTATAGTATAGTATGCATTAAAGGCACAATATGTAAGATTTTTTGGATTAAAATATCCAAAAACCACTAGAAGATGTTATATATTTTGTTGACTTGTGTACTTCCATTATCCCAGATGTTTCCAAGAATGTTTAAATCCAGAGAAATAAGTAATTTTAACCAGGACATGGAATGTGTCTGTGCGTCGCCTATCAATGATATCATATCTGCGTTACCCTCGATTTCCGTTTTATTTTGTAGAAACTATGGAAACACCAAAGACGCTTTAAAGAGTTAGTTCACCCAAAAATGAAAATGCTGTCATTTATTACTCACCCTCATGCCGTTCCACACCCGTAAGACCTTCGTTAGTCTTCGGAACACAAATTAAGATATTTTTGTTGAAATCCGATGGCTCAGTGAGGCCTCCATAGCCAGCAATGACATTTCCTCTCTCAAGATCCATTAATGTACTAAAAACATATTTAAATCAGTTCATGTGAGTACAGTGGTTCAATATTAATATTATAAAGCGACAAGAATATTTTTGGTGCGCCAAAAAAAACAAAATAATGACTTATATAGTGATGGCCAAAATACTGCTTCAGAGCGTTATGAATCAGTGTATCGAATCATGATTCGGATCGTCAAACCGCCAAACTGCAGAAATCAAGTGACTTTGGCGCTCCGAACCGCTGATTCGACACGCTGATTCATAATGCTCCGAAGCCTCCTGAAGCAGTATTTTGAAATGGGCCATCACTATATAAGTCATTATTTTGTGTTTTTTTTGGCACACCAAAAATATTCTCGTCACTTTATAATATTAATATTGAACCACTGTACTCACATGAACTGATTTAAATATGTTTTTAGTACATTAATGGATCTTGAGAGAGGAAATGTCATTGCTGTCAATGCAGGCCTCACTGAGCCATCGGATTTCAACAAAAATATCTTAATTTGTGTTCCGAAGATTAACGAAGGTCTTACGGGTGTGGAACGGCATGAGGGTGAGTAATAAATGTCATTATTTTCATTTTTGGGTGAACTAACCCTTTAAGATATTATATGTTTTATTAGGCAATGGAACAACATGTTTGGATACATTCATTGACAGAAAACTATCGTTAAATGATTCTGCGCTCAATCAAAGAGTCAAGTTACGCCTATGTTTTGAATAGGCGACCTCTAGCGGCTAAAAATTATATATTGTGCCTTTAAATATATATAGATGTTCATATATATATTCTTTCAAAAACAAAAATCTTACCGACCTCAAACTTTTGCATGTTCAAAGTTACTTATGCCTACCATGAAAGCTGCATTTATTTTTTCACATTTGACACACACTTTAGCAATATGTGTGTTTTCTGGGAATCAAACCCATGACCTTGGTACTAGTGCTAAAGTCCAACAGTTAAATTACAGAAACTGGTTAATTTAATAGTTATCAAATTTGAAACAGCCTTTGCTTTAGAACTGCACCTGTGATGCCTTAAAATGCTGTCTAAGTGGATAGCTCACTAGGTTTTGTAACAGGGCTATAACCTGTCATTTCTGTTCTCTGTCCACATTCAAAATGATGTTCATTACCTTGTCATCGTTTAGCTTGAAGCTACAGTTCGCCATCACCTCCGACTTCCCACAATCCCTTTCTGTGTGTGTCCTTTTAATGTAGCGTAAGAGTAGAAAACCTGCGAACAGTTTCGCCAGCTCTCCGAACCTAAGCGTTGTTGCGGCAGAAGGGATGGCGGGCGGCTCCGTTCCGCCTGCTTGCCTAGAGTCTGTCCCCAACTCCCCCATTCACCACCATGAGCTCAGGTCTAACAAACCTCAGCCCCCTCCAACCCCTCCGCCTCAGGCCGACTCCACCCGGAGGTGAGATTGTCCGAGACGTCCTTGTCCTCACAAGAGACATGCTTAAACCACAGAACTGTCTTGCCATTGGTCGGATCACACAGTCTCAGTCCTGTACTGCAGTAATGGTAGACAAACCGTCAGTCTGTCTGTTGATTAGACGTTTTGATATGAGAACACAGCCATTTGTGTCCAGAGTGAATTGTGGGTATGCTCATCTCACTCTTTAATGCATCTTGCCGGTGAAAGGCACACATCAAAAATGTTTGTATTTTATGCTACTTTGATGTGCATGATAAATTGTGCATAACAGTTCTGTCTCAATGTCCTTATTGTGTCAAGTTTGACAAGAATATTATCACAAATCGGACTGAAAGTTCACGTAAACTGTGTGTGATCACACAATGGCATTGGAATGCCAAAGCGAGCATGCGGTTGTTGTCATCACATCATCACACTGCAGTCACGAGTATGGCTCCGCCCATTAGCTGTACTCCGCCCTTCACATTTCATGCATTTTGTTGTTTTGTGGTTTTAAAATGAGCTATTCAAATGATGAACAGCTATTCCTGGCATTTCTGTCCACGTGAAAATCAGGCATAGGAACATGTTGTATGCTGTGAGATGGGAGATAATATTAGACCGTTTCTGGTAGAGGGGCATATTTTATTTATCATTTAAAAGGAAACAGTACAGCATGGAGCCTGTGATTCATTTGATGCTTGAACAAGGAGGGCAGCTTCCTATTCGTCAAGAGACACTGCACTGTGTGCTGCGGTAGTTACAGATGTGAAATTTTAGGATTATTCTTGATGTCACCAACAAATCAAAGGTTACTTGACTATAGTAATGATTACTATATGGAAATAATGTTAATACACATGTACAGTGGCCACAAAAAATATTTAGACTCTTTTAAGAATTGGATGACACACTTTTAACTGTCTGAATGTGATTACAGATGAGAAATATGAAAATATCATTTTTTCCCCATAATTACCTTATTTGTCTGAAATAGTGTGTGCAATTACTTTTAACCAGTGTTGGAGAAAGTTACTTTTAAAAGTAATGCATTACAATATTGTGTTACTCCCTAAAAAAGTAACTAATTGCGTTAGTTACTTTTTATAGAAAGTAATGTGTTACGTTACTTTTGCATGACATTTTCTCATCTGGGCTAGGCTGTTTGTTTTTATAACAACAAAAAAAGTTCTATTTTTGGCCCTTTCACACCAAAAGTGAAATAAATGAGCCTCAGGCTAAAGGAAATGCAAATCCACATCTGTACAGTAGAGGGCGCAACTCAAACAAGCCTTTCAGCTGTGCTGCCATTCTGAAATACAGAAGAATAGGACACAGGAGAAGTAAATGAGTAAATGTATGCCCATGTTTAGTCTAAAACTAGTCTAGAATAAGCATCATGTTTACAGAGCGCACACAACGCCTCTGCACTCCCGATTTCTCTCAACATGGGGACAGGAGAGGTGTCAGTCAATAAATGGGAAAACAAAGTAACTTGAGTTCCCATTCAGTCGATACTGACGTAATGGGGTGTCGCCTGGGAGCCCAGTCATCTCCAAGTGGTAAAAAACGAGCCAATGGGAATTGGCCAGTGAGATTTACATGCCGGATCCCACCCACCCGGCACATCCGGGTAGAAATAGGACCGGCATACTCACTTTCATTCATACTTTTGCTTCGGAGTCGAGCGGTCACAACTGATCGCTCTTAATCCATTCACCTTTTAAGAGAGAGTGCAAATTTCCATTAAGAGAGCAAAAACAGCAATTTTAATTGCTTTCTGCCTCGAAGCTCATTGGATTCTCAGCTGGTGTGAAGGCACAGTTCAGCGGTGTGTGTGTCAGCGCGCTGGCACAGGCAGCACAGCATCTGATCCCTGAGCGTTTCAGCTGTCAGAGTAGTCCCTAAAAGAGCAGCACTGGCGTTCAGCATCTTTTTCGAGATGTCTTTTCGCCCATGTTTTTCTGGATGCAGTCGTTTCCTGACCTCATTTGATGGCCACGATCGCTGTCTCACATGCCTGGGCAAACAGCATGCTGAGTCTGCACTCGTGGATGGTACATGCCCTCACTACAATGGCATGTCCATGTTGGCGTTGCAATCGCGACTCTCCTTCTTTAACATGAAGGCACGAGTCCCCTCTGCTGCTACCCAGCCCCCCGTGCCTTCTCTCAGTAGAACCGTGGTCTGGTTAGCACTTTGGGAGATCTGAGGGTTACAGTGGGAGCTTCTTCGTCGGGTCCGCCCCCACGAACCTCCCACTCCTCCAGCACACCATGTGCCATCAAGTTGCCGGATGCTGGTGCAGCTGCCTCAACTGAGGTACCCCGTGTCACATTCGGTGCTCCGGATGAGGATCTGATGTCGATCGCTGCATCGGAGAGTGGGCTTTTGTCCTCTGGACAGGATGAGGATGCGGAACTTCCGCCCTCCGGGGTGGTCATTCAGGCGGAAACGGATTCAGAGTTGACGGCCATGCTTGCCCAGGCCGCCGCGGGCATTGGGCTTGAGTGGAATCCTCCACTGTGTCCCAAGCGCTCACAGCTGGATGATTAGTTCCTGGGTGCGGGGCGTGGTTTTCAGCCATGTGCCGCCCAGTGCCATTCTTCCCGGAGGTGCATGAGGAGGTTCAGAAGATGTGGAAGGCACCTTTTATTGCCAGGAATCGTTCTTCTGCCTAATCCACTCTCACTACCCTCAATGGTGGGGCCGCCGAGGGTTATGTGGATATTCCACAGGTGGAGCTTGCAATTGCGGTGCACTTGTGCCTGCAGTCTGCTGCCACCTGGCGGAATCGTCCACGTCTCCCGTCCAGGACCAGTATGACGACGGCAGCTCTGGCTGCATGGAATGGCCATCTTGCAGGTCCATCAGGCAAAAGCTCTGAAAGAGCTGCACAAGGGTAGTTCTGAGCCAGGGTTGTTGCAAGAACTGCGCACGGCGACTGACCTCGCCCTCACGTCATCCTGAGACCCTGGCTTGGATATGTGCCCAAAGTTCCCACCACTCCCTTCCGGGACCAGGTGGTGAACTTGCAAGCGCTGCCCCTGGAGGAGGCAGACCCAACCCTTGCGTTGCTTTGTCCTGTTCGTGCTCTGCGCGCTTATGTGGACCGCACGCAGAGCTTCAGAAGCTCAGAGCAGCTCTTTGTCTGCTTTGGAGGTCAGCAGAAGGGAAAAGCTGTCTCCAAACAGAGGCTGGCCCACTGGTTAGTGGATGCTATCGCGTACCAGTCCCAAGGTGAGCCGTGCCCCCTCGGGGTGAGAGCTCACTCCACTCAGCGGAGGCATCCGATGCCAGGCCCAGGACTAGTGTACATGCCCTGTCAGTCAGCCCTTGTACTTGGCTAGATGCCCATATGTTGTGATTCCCTGCAGGTAATCCCGTATGTGTATCGTCCACGGTAGGGTTTCCCTGACGGTAAACCTGTGTCTTTTTTTCACAGGGCAGCTCTGCTCTGCCCTGTCTCTGTGCTGTAGCGTTTCCTCCCTGGCTAGGTAGGACCTACCTCAGAGATCTTCCATATGTAGTACTGCCCCACAGGTCAGTCCATATGTGTATTTCCACACGTTACCTATGTTAACATCGAACTGACGAACTGCCTGAATGGGAATGGGGGTTACAATAGTAGCCTAGACGTTACTTATTTGAAAAAGTAACTCAGATATTTTGTTGTAAATTTAAAAGTAGTGTGTTACTTTACTAGTTACTTGAAAAAAGTAATCTGATTACGTAACTCGGGTTGCTTGTAATGCGTTATCACTAACACTGCTTTTAACCAACAGTTAAGGTGATTTTAATGAATGTATTTCCAAAAAAAAAACCCAACAAGCTTGTGCTATCTTTAATACAAATCTATTGTGATGACATTCAAATTGCGGCTGAAGTTTCCACTTATTTTTTTGCGGCCACTGTACACAAGTATAACTTTTCTTAGATAGTATTGTCATGTAATAAAGTAGCAATTCAATGTGGAAGTGTTTGGTTTGGATGTGCAAATTCACTTTCCTTTAATGTTGCTGCAGTGTAACTGGTTGTGTTTGACTTTTCTGTGTTTTGTGCAGCCCTCGTAAGACTGAGGATTCAACTGTAGCACCAAAAGAACAGCAACCACAAGAGCTATTTTCACAGTACTTCTCCTTTTAAATTTTTGAAGACACTCAACTGAAGAGCATGTGAAACTGCAGTTTTCAATAGTCCATTCGTCTGTTCTTGATATCTCACTGTGAGTTTGTTATTTTCCCTTTTGATATGGGCATATACTTGATTTAAAATGAAATGCACATTCATTTCATATACTATTCATAAATATGTCTTTTCTGGATGGACTAAAACTGTTGGAATACCAATGTCTTGCCAGTTTTGAAATAAATTGCACAGACACTTATATTTGTATTATACTGTCTTGTTACGAAAGAATAAACCATAAATTGCACAAAAAAAAAAAACTTTAATAGCATGGAAACAGGACTGCATGTCTTTTAACTCTTTCCCCGCCATTCACAGAATTTTCCGTCATTTATACCATAGTGGGCACTATTATGCATCTTCTGAAAGAGTACGGAATCTCCGGATCCAAACCAGTTGCCAAGTCCACGGTTTCTCCTTTGAATTGGGTTACTTTTACACTGTTCCCGCAGGTAGTTTTTGTAGTCTGCGGGTTGAAGCAAATGGGATTTTTAATTTCTTTTGCGCTCGTTTTGGCCGTGATTGGGCTACTTTTGATTAGCAGTTGGGCGGGTTTTGTTGTGCAGACCTGGCAACCCTGACAAACACAAGTGAAGAAGAAGCAGAAACAAGTGATAGAAGCATTTCTTACACATATATATGCTAACAAGATCATTAAACATTCAACAGCAAATAAATCAAAACTGCCCAAGGTTACTGAATGAAATGTCGACCCAGAACGAGGTATAGGACTGTGCAAGTTGTGGGGGTGTTGATGGACTCTATTCGGTCTGTTTTGATGATCGTAAACTAGACGTAGTCTTTGACAAAAACATGATTTTCTCAGCTTTTTGTTCAAAATATTGCTTTATTTATTTTATGAAAAAAAAAAAAAAAGAATGTATGGCGGGGAAGGAGCTTTTACCATAAAAGTTTACCAAAAAATAAATGATTTGTCCATACATTTTTTTTTTCCTGTACCACCACCACTGCTCATAGTGACAAGCTGTCAAATAGGACAAAATTGATATTTGCATTATATTTCAAGTCTTCTGAAGTCATGACGACAGAAATATAAACTATCAGTGCATGGGGGGAAAATTACTTTTTTTTTGGTGTGTGTGTGTTTGTGTCTTAAGTCATTTAATCATACGGGTGCTGGTCATATAATTAGAATATCATCAAAAAGTTCATTTTTTTATTATAAATTATTTTTAAAAATGAAACTTTCATATATTCTAGATTCCCTACATGTAAAGTAAAACATTTCAAAAGTTTTTTTTTTACATTTTGATGATTAGAGCGTATAGCTCATGAAAGTCCAAAATCCAGTATTTCAAAATATTAGAATATTTCCTAAGATCAATCAAAAAATGGATTTGCAAAACAGAAAAGTTCAAGTATTTTAAAGTATGTTCTTTTGTGCAATCAATACTTGATCGGCAGGACATATTACAGCAAATGACTTGCTCCTAGCACAAATTACTGCATCAGTGAAGTGTGGCATGGAAGTGCTCAGCCTGTGGCACTGCTGAGGCACTATTGAGCCTTCAGATCATCTGTATATTGTTGGATTGACTGTTTCTCATCTTTCTCTTGAAAATATCCCATAGATTCAGGTCAGGCATATTGGCTGGCCAATAAAGCACAGTAATATCATGGTCAGCAAACCACTTGGAAGTGGTTTTTGCACTGTGGGCAGGTGCTAAAGTCCTGCTGGAAAAGGAAATCAGCATCTCCATAAAGCTTGTCAGCAGATGGAAGCATAAAGTGCTTCAAAATCTCCTGGAAGATGGCTGCATTGACTTTGCACTTGATAAAACACAATGGACCAACACCAGCAGACGTCACGGCCCCCCAAATCATTATTGACTTCAGAAACTTCACACTAGACTTCAAGCAGCTTGGATTCTGTGCCTCTCCAGTCTTCCTTCAGACTCTGGGACCATGATTTCAACATGAAATGCAAAATTTACTTTTATCTGAAAAGAGGACTTTCGACCACTGTTCACTGTCCAGTTCTTTTTCTCCTTAGCCCAGGTAAGATGCTTCTGACGTTGTCTCTGGTTCAGAAGTGGCTTGGTAGTCCTTTTCCTGAAGATGTCTGAGTGTGGTGACTCTTGATGCGCTGACTCCGGCTTCATTCTACTCATTGTGAAGCTCTCCCAAGTGTTTGAATCGGCTTTACTTGACAGTATTCTCAAGCTTGCAGTCATCCCTGTTGCTTGTGCACCTTTGCCTACCCAATTTCTTCCTTCCAGTCAACTTTGCATTTAATATGCTTTGATACATCACTCTGTAAACAGCCACCCCATTCAGTAATGACCTTCTGTGACTTACTCTCTTTGTGGAGGGTGTCAATGATTGTCTCCTGGACCATTGCCAAGTCAGCGGTCTTCCCCATTAGTGTGGTTTCAAAGAACAAAAGATAACCGGAATTTATACTGTAGGGATGGTCGTTTAATGAAACTCAAATGTAAATATTCTAATATTTTGAGATACTGGATTTTGGACTTACGCTCTAATCAACAAATTTAAAAAAAAAAAAACCTTTTGAAATGTTTTACTTTACATGTAGGGAATCTAGAATATATGAAAGTTTCATTTTTTAAAATAATTTACAATAAAAAAATGAACTTTTTTACGATATTCTAATTATATGACCAGCACCTGTACATGTTTGGAAGGAGGGAGAGTATAAAGACGTTTATTTAAAATAATTTTAATTTGTAGGTGAATGCACTTTAAATACTTTTTATGGTACTTTTTATGGTTTTCCACTGCACTTTCAGTGACTTGAACAGGATCTGCACATGGCTAATTTCTCACTAGTTTTGTTTAAAAAAATCAATCAGTTACAACATTTAAAACAAACATTCTCTTTATTGGTTGTTCACATTGAAAAACATCGTTAAATTTCCTATTTTAGCTCTCTCTCAGATCATGTTCACAGGAAGTGTAAAGAGACATTAATATGTTAAGCGTATAGCGTAATTTACTTCAGTGCCAACGTGCTCTGTTCCTCTGTGAATAATATATGATTTCTGGGACTAACCTATAAATTTTGCATTTCAACACAACAATTACGAAAATGTTTTTTGTGGGGATATTTACATAAATGACTGAGGAGTTGCTGTTCTCTGTGTCTGGTTTGTAGTCCACCTTTGGGAACAATTATAGCCAGTAATTACAGCCATTTTGATGTTAATTCTTTGTCTTTTTGAACAGTTCAGATGACTGCTTCCTTATGGGAGGTCTACATTCATCACTCAAAAAAATTAATCTGAATTTACCTAATATATATAGATATAAATAGATATTTGCATATTGTTGAAGGAAGAATGCAACAAACTTAGCCATATCGTTTGAGGAAATTGACATGCGATGCATCATCATCATCAATAGGACATTTTCAATTCCCTAAAATCGTCCATGATCTTGTAAATTAAAAAAGAATCTTTTTAAATCAAGCGCATCTTGTGATTGGCCAGTTGTCATCTTTTGGTGTCACATGAGCAAGACGATAATGTAGATGAGCAGCAGGCAGATGAGGATGAGGGAGAAGTTGATGATGAGATCTTGTAGGTTGCGCTTGGTCTGAGGGTTCACTTCGATGTTGGACGCCCTCCGAATCGCTGACCGCGTCATGTGCTGCACCCTCTCCATCCTGATGGCTTCTGAGGGCTGAGAATAAAGACTGCAGACTAGTGGCAGTAAGAGGAATGGACGGATGGAGATGGTGGCGCTGTTGCGTTCTTCTGGTGCTTTATGGGAAAAGAAAGAAATTCTATTTTAAGATGATGATACAAGTTTTAAAAATAAAAAAAATAACAGGTGATTAGTCTTGTAAGTATTTATAGGTAATCTGTATTCTGATGTGGGATGCTCAATCTTTAACCCTCTGATGCATGATGTTCACTACAGTGGACACCACACATTTTTTTAAAGGATTAGTTCACTTTTAAATAAACTTTTGCTGATAATTTACTCACCCCCATGTCATCCAAGATGTCCATGTCTTTCTTTCTTCAGTCGAAAAAAAATTAAGGTTTTTGATGAAAACATTCCAGGATTTTTCTCCATATAATGGACTTCAATGGACACCAAACGGTTCAAGGTCCAAATGACAGTTTCCGTGCAGCTTCAAAGGGCTTTAAACGATACCAGACGAGGAATAAGGGTCTTATCTAGCGAAACGATCGGTTATTTTCGAAAAAAATACAACTGTATATGCTTTACATAAACAAATGTTCGCCTTCTAAGTGCCTCCGCCAAAACCGCATTTCTGTATTCTCCAAAAAGTTTACGCTGTATGTCCTACACCTTCCCTATTCAACTTATGGAAAAAATGTAACTGGCGCTGCGTCCGTTCCGTAAGTTGAATATGGAAGGTGTAGGACATACAGCGTAAGCTTTTTGGAGAATACAGAAACGCGGTTTTGGCGGAGGCACTTAGAAGGCGAACGTTTGTTTATATAAAGCATATACAGTTGTATTTTTTTTTCGAAAATGACCGATCGTTTCGCTAAATAAGACCCTTATTCTTCATCTGGTATCGTTTAAAGCCCTTTGAAGCTGCACTGAAACTGTAATTTGGACCTTGAACCGTTTGGTGTCCATTGAAGTCCATTATATGGAGAAAAATCCTGGAATGTTTTCATCAAAAACCTTAATTTTTTTTCGACTGAAGAAAGAAAGACATGGACATCTTGGATGACATGGGGGTGAGTAAATCTTTTTAGCAAAAGTTTATTTAAAAGTGAACTAATCCTTTAACCCTTTGGATTGTGACGTCACATTCTTACCATAACTCTATATCACTGTCCCCTTGTTTTTGTATTTTTTAATTTATGACAACTTAAAATCAAATGGCTGATAAAGCAGTGAAGCATAAAGTACCACTATTTACTGCTATTTTGATATTTACTGCTATTTTTTTGTTGCAACAAAGAGAAGTGCAACTCTTAAATACATAATTTTGGGGAAGTATAGGGGAAAAATAGCTTTTATATAAAAATCAATATGCATAAAATAAACATTCATTCTGTATTTATTTAAATATTTTTATAAGCATTGAGCTATTTTTTCATATAAGATTAAAATACATATTTTTGGGAAGAGAAAATCTTAGTGTTTTTATTTATTAATTTATATTGTTAAATGGGATCTTTTTATTAAATTATATTTCATTTATTTATTTATATTAAAATGAACTATATTTATAAATGTACTTTACTTATTTATTAAAACATTAAGGAATTTATTCCTATAATATCGAAATAATTTTGGGGAGAGAAAAGTTTAATGTATATAATATTATATAATATATTTGTTTAATTGTTAAAAAATAAACCTAAATAAATAAACACACTGTATACTGTATTTCTTCAATACATAAAGCATTTTTTTTTCCTTTTTATTTTCCTTCCTAATTTAATAAATCATGTTTGAGTGTTAATGTAATTGATCAACAAATATATCAAAGAAAATTAAAAATACCATGTAGATATCACATAAATGCGCTTTATTAATTAGGGATTCTTTAATAATAATAACTGGGAAGCTTATGATCAGTTTTTATTCATAGCATGTATTTGTCTTGCATATTTGCCAAAGTGATCTGATTATCATGAACACTCTGTAGCAGCACTCAAAGTTCAAAGAGTTTTCACTGCTCTACTCTTACCCTCTTTAGGGCACTTGTGTTAAAAGCTGTGAAGGACATGCATTCGTCAGTGACAGCCACTTGTCTAACAGCTAACGCTATTCTCTTATCAACTGTCTCCAGATATCTGCTCAATAATTCCAGACTGCACATGCTCTGCCAAAAGCTCACGTAGCCTACAGTCAATCCCGTCACTTTAAATGTCAACACTTCTTTAAATTATATTAGTCAACAACTGAGTGTTGGTACATTCTTTCCGGTGCTCATTCTCATTTACTGAAGCTGAGGTATACGGGTTTATTATATTCCAAGTAAGAAGTTCCTGAATAATTTTCCAGGAACAACATTGCTATTAACAAAGTTAATTGACCATTAAAAAGACAAGGAAGTTAGACACCCATCTGTCTCTCTATCTTGCTTATCCAGCCTCAGGAAAAGAGCATTTCAGATGGGAAATTTCAGTATATCATAGCACTATAGTGTATTAGGATTGACCTAGAATTACAGAGATCCTGTATCACCATTGAGCCCTCAAGCGCAGCCCTTGACTCCATGTGGGCTTTTGCTTTGGATAAACAGACATCAGCTAGATGACAAAAATAAAAATATCACAACAAAAGCAGAGTCGGTGGTGCGTCAAGACTTATGAACTTGATCTCATTTTAAAGTCACCAAAAGCCAGTATTTATCAGGGGAGG
Source organism: Ctenopharyngodon idella (assembly GCF_019924925.1). Classification (NCBI taxonomy): domain Eukaryota; kingdom Metazoa; phylum Chordata; class Actinopteri; order Cypriniformes; family Xenocyprididae; genus Ctenopharyngodon; species Ctenopharyngodon idella. Next base: position 27,905,330 of record NC_067236.1, read on the forward strand.
ACTTGCATTCCAGTCATGTGATCCAGTGACATTTATAACTGCTTAGCTGCAAAGTAAACACTAGCATCTGTGATCAGACTGTATTGAAGGTGAACAAAAAGAAACTAGATTTGCCTTTATTCAATTTCAATAGACTACACAAAGGTGTACTGTACTGGTTGTGCTGTAAAAATAATAAATATCATCAATGCACATTTTTATCCTGTGAACCTAAACTACTTAAAATAAATATTCATTATAGGCATCAATGGTTCCATGTAGAATCTTTAACATCCATGGAACCTTTCTGTTCTTTATAGTGGAAAAAGATTCTTTAGCATATAAAAAAGAAAAGGTTCTTTCTTTGGAGAACCAAAAATGGCATTGCTGCAAAAAAAAAAAAAAACTTTTAGGAACCTTATTTTTAAGGGCTTACATTCTTACGTTCTTCTACATCAAATTATTTGACTTTGACCGACTGTTTTCTGTTTACTGATTTGCATGGAAACAAATTTTATGAAAGTGGTATTTCAGTCCAGGATGCAAATCTTTTTGGTGTTCTTGCTAGACAGCTCATCCTCTATGTCCTTTAGCAGTTTGATATTTTTCATCTCTTCCGCTATTTTCTGATGTAAACCACATTCAATGAATAGTAAATCTTCAGAATCTTAATATTTAATATTATAGCTAATTTTTAAATGTTATTTTAGCTGTGATAATTCAGTTCAAGAGAAGATTTGCTTGATTTAAAGTCTTTTTCTTACCCGTTAAATGGCAGCCAAAGAAAGAAGCCGTCCTTTTCAAATATAAGGAAAAGTGTGAACCAGCAGGAAAATGTTGGATGTCGACACACAGGCTCTGAGGACACGCTACAAAGTTTATAGGAGGAACTGAAAGGGGTGGGGAAAACAAACAGGAGGGCGTTAGATCACTCAAGATCACTGGACAGGCCTGTTTGTATGGATTCCTCCATCCAGTGTTTGTTGTGATGACACATGACTGATGAAGGAAGTTAATGCTGGATCATTATCCTTCCAAACTCTAGTTTATAGTAAATAGAGAGGAGTGATAGAGCAGGACTGTTAGATTTTGCTATGAAACAAATAAAAATGTATATTTAATGAAACAGAATGAGTCCAAAAATGACTAAACATGAATACAAAGGTAATTTTAAGTCTAAAAGCATTATCTTTGTCTATAAGAACATAAAAATCTTTAATTCTTTTAGCCAAAATAAAATTTTCCTCCAAAAAGGAAAATTTTTAAAGTGCCCCTAATATGCTTTTTCAAACATTACCTTTCATGTAGTGTGTAATATTTTGTGAATTTTGTGTTTGTGAATGTAAAATGTGTGCAAAGTTTTAAAGATCAAAGTGCACAACAAATAAAGTTATTGCCTCCTAAAGGAAAAATCAATTCTGAACTGCTGAAATGAGTCGTCAGTAATTCCAGTCTCACTTCCTGTTACAAACCTACATGTTAATGTAACAAATTTGCATAATGCCAGCCTATGGTTTTCATTGGCTGCCTGCGAACGACGTCTACTTTGACCCGCCCTCCAATACTGCAGTTGTAGCTGCGACTGTTGAGAAGATGCTGTTTTCAGTGCTGTGAATCCACTTTACAGGCACTTCAAAAGGATGAGGACTCGCGCTGGAATTGATACAGAAAAACCAACGCCATCACAGTGCTGAGGAAGTCTCCGGAGCTGAAATTTAGATATGGTAATGGACATTTATTTCCGACATGTGCTGTAAGCGGTAGAATGGGCCATCTGACCAATCAGAGCAGAGTAGAACAATCACAACAGACTGGGCCGTCTGACCAATCAGAGCAGAGTAGGCTCTCGGAAAGGAGGGGTTTAGAAAGAATGAATCTTAAAACAAACCATTTTCAGACTCTTGGTGAAAATGAGGTGAGGTGATGTGCAGTGTTATGAGAAAATTGAAGTGTTTTTTTTCCCCCTTATACTTTAGATGCATGTAAACCTATTGTAGCAGACCAAATCAAAAACAGGAACCTTTAAAATAGCATAATAGGGACACAAAATATTAATATTTAAAAACAGACATATATAAATCAAATAACTTTAAAAGATTTTGAATTTGGTAAGCCAAACATAATAATTTGTCAATATAGTCCTGTTTCTGGGTTAAAAATGGAAAAACCCAGCAGTTGGGTTAAATGTTTGCCTAACATGCTGGGCAGTTTTATTTAACCCAACTATTTAAAATGTACTATATGGCTGGCTTAAAATGCACCTAAAATAGGATGGAAATTAAAAATCAGACACATAATTACTAGAGGCAATAATAATAATCAAAAGGTGAATATTTATTAATAAGCAATTTAATATATGCTTATTGATTAATTATTATTCATTAAATATATTAATTAATGTTCATTTCCAACATAATTTGGGTTCATTTTAAGCAAGCAATACAGTAATTTTAAACAATAGTTGGGCTAAAACAACCCAGTTTCTGGGTTTGTCTGTTTTAAACCCAAGTTGGGGTGTTTTAACCCAGCATTTTTAAGAGTGTTGCGCCCATAGATATTATAATAAACACTAGACGCCCTATTAGCCGCTGGACCGTACGTCAACGGCGCCGCCATATTGTGCAGGGCAACGTTCCCATAACGCTCATAACTGGAATTGAGAAAAATGACTGTTTCGTTTGCTGCTTGGGGCTGTACAAATCGCTGCACAAATGAAAACAGGTCTCAGGGAATTACCTTTCACAGGTAAGACTGAACATTTGTTTCGGGTTGTATTTGGTCATTATATAATTATATTGATAGTAGTTGGCCACCAGAGTCATTCAGACTAAAATAGCTAGCGATGTCGCTAGTTAGCTGTGAAAGTTAAGACATGAGTTTTACATGATTTCTATTATAGTTTTAGGTTATATTATATCTTATTTTATAACTACATTTCCTTAAGTTTAAATATGCATCTTTATTTTCTTAGTGCTATAAAAATACAGAAAGCAGCCTGTGTGATTTGCATTTGATGATTTTTTTTTTTTTTTTTTCATTTTATCAATGGTAGTCAATTCTAAGCTCAAGAAAAGCTAAAATTGGGTTTAAGACAGAAAATGCCTTTTCCACAATAAGAAAACTTTTTCATTTAATGTGAAAATTTAATTATATCTCAGTATGGGGGTTTGCACAATTCTTATGCAAGAATAAAGTAGCCAAATACATGACAAGCCTGAGCTTTGACTATTAAAATAAATATTTTATATGTCTAACTATAGAGATTTTAAGTAACTAGAGCTTTTTGTACACCACGTACATTATAAACCACTGAAATCGGTTGATAAATGTAAACGTTATTTTTGTTTTTATCCAGGAAAACCGCAGCTCGCCCGTTTACTTGCATTTGTTAACAGCACAGTCTTGCCCCGCACAATATGGCGGACTCGGTGACGTATCGCAGCAACAGTCCAAAGAGGCCAATAGGGCGTCTAGTGTTTATTATAATGTCAGTTGCTGTGTTCGAAATCGCCCCCTATACCCTCATTCACTATTCCCTACATTAGTCCACTAATATAGTACATTTGAAGGAGTGAGTGAATTCGGACACTAGTGCACCGGAAGGGCAGCCGATTTCGCATAGTTTGTGCTACTGTTTAATAATCTTTTGAAATGTAGCCAACTGGCAGCTCCAGTAGTAATGAATATTTATGTTGAACTAGCATGTTCAAACATTTTAAATGATTTAATGATTAATTAAAAAGGAATTTATACCTGTATCATAATCCTGGACCAGCACGGTTTGGAAAATGAATGGATGATTGATTCAGCTGCGGGCGTCATCTCCTGGCGAGACACGGAATTCATTCAGCGCGCGACTCTCACGGTGCATTATGGGTATTCTCTAGCCGTTGAGCGTGCATCGGTTGTACACTCGTTATTGCGGTGCATTGTGGGATTGAATGAGTGCACTCAACATCGTCCACTATGGTTTCGGACACCACTACAAATGGCTGTCCCCTCAAATAGTGCCCTATTTAAGGGTATAGGGGGCGATTTCGGACACAGCCTATACTGTAAAAAATGAATGTGATTTTAACAGTAAAATATTGTAAAAACGCTACGGAAAAAAAATTGTAAATAGGTTAACAGTAAGTTCCAGTACTATATACAGGGAAAAACTGTAAAAGCTCTTACCAGACATTTTATGTAATTTTCACAGTAAAATGCTGTAAATTTTACAATTTTTAGAAGTAAAAAAGAACAAATCAATGTATAATTTACAGTCAAAAACTGTAAACTGATATTCCCACAATTCCCTGTGTGACACTCCACATTTGAAAGTATTTTGTTTAAAAAATCATGTTTCTTAATAGTTTTTGTTATCAGTTATGTACATTAGGGTTTTATGTTACATCTTCTGTTGTTTAATGAATGTTTATTGCATTATGTAAGTGTTGTGGGTTACCATGATGGTGTTTTGCGTTTGCGTGAATGACTCTTTGCACCCTCTTTACATTAGTATATACTTCAGCCAGTGGAAAAGCTATTTGTGAAGAACTCTGATTCTTCATGTGGCTTTCTCTTTTACCACCTGCATTATTATGGTGGTTGTCAGTATATGTTAAAGATACAAAAGTGCATTAGTAGTGTGCATTGTTGAATTTACTGGTTTACATTCAAATTTTCTTGTTTGTAAATTACAGTTTTATACTGTAAAATTGACAGTTTGTTCTGTAAATGTGTTTACAGTTTTTCTGTATTTTTTACAAAATTATTCTGGCAACCACAGCTGCCAAAATTATTTTGTAAAAACTACGGAATATTTTTTACAGTGTATGGTTGCGCCAGAGAAACAAGCGCGCCGCCATCTTTATAAAATTGTCTTTGAACTTCCGTTATTGCGGTAGCCCTGTACATTTCTGTGGCATCACTGTCAAAGAATAATTAGCTGGTGAAGTGGATTTACCTGTTGTAGAGTTAATTAAAGTTATCGTGAGCATTGTAATGTTTAAAGCAGATGTCTTAACAAAAATGTCAGTAGACCGCAGGAGATTTTAAAACGAGCATTTAATTCATAAATACGTAAGATCGCTGTGGAAATACAAACCAGAAGTCAAAAGACAACAAGTGCAGCGCTAAAAAGAGGGCGGAGCTACATAAGGTCTTACTGTAAGTGTTCTTATAACATGCAAATATAAAGGAAGTTCCTCATATATGCAAATAATGATGTTTGTTCACATTTCCTTTGGGTTTTAATACATGCTGTTCGTATGAGTGATTTTATGCAAAACTTTTGGGTCTCGTGCCAATTTCAACAGCAAATATAATTAAAAATTGCTGTGTGAGATATGAAACAGATTGTTGATGCTGAGGAAAAAACAGTAGGGCCATGCGGAGACTCCTTTGTGTTAAGGAGCTTTACAGGCTTTGGAAAACCTAAATCAAGCACAGGATAAATATTTGAAAAGCGCACCACTCTTATCTAACAGCCAAAGATGCGTATAGGAATGTGTGCTTGTTGTGTTTTCCCTGGACTTTGCTGCCTTTGGCATGCCTCCACATCTCCTGCTGTCCAGCAGCTATGCCGGGGCACAAGTGTGCGATTCCACAGCGTAAGCCCTGGTAGCACTGCGGCCTCTTCTGTAATAAAAGTACAGTAATGAACGAGAAGGTGTCAGTGCTATGACGTGTCATCACAGATGGATGAATTAAGCTCAGGGTAAAGCCCGCTTTTATCCCATCCTGCGTGACGCACTATAAAAGCCGAAACACCTTTACTAGAGTATTTATCAATCACTCTCTGTGGATTTACTTGCCTCTTGCTTTAAATTTAGGAAATGATTGGTTGTTAAACACCATTTGAGAAAGAAACAGGGCTCAGGATGAGCAAGAAATCATGTGGTACTTGTTGTTTGTTTTTGCTCTCAATTTTCAAAGCTTCATCTGTTTTCTCACAGCTGCAGAAAGAAAAATTGTGTCAGTTGACAGTGAAGATGCAGAGGACCCATCATCCAGTGCTGTCAACACCTCTTGGTTATGGCAGATGGATGGCTCTGAACAGAAATGTCAGGTCAAGGAAGGTGCGGCTTTTCCACAGGATAAGGAATGAGGCCTGCATCGCACGTCTGACACGTAGCAATGACATTCTGTAAAAGTGGTGTCTGGTGCGCCGTGGCAGAAGAGACCAAACGATTAAGTTCTGGGTCTTTACATGGGTTATTTCAACACGAATTCACAGCTTTTGTCTGAAGCAAAAACGCTGAAATGCTGATTTATTAGAACTTTGTTGGTATGAAAAATCATATTTCAGACTAATGCTTTTTAAATGGTTTGCTTCAGGATCTAGATTTTTTATTTACAAAAGTAAACAAAAATGTCCTTGTAAGGGCTAAAACAAAAATATTATATTTAATTAGTAATTATTTATTTGATTTTAAATTTTCCATTTGCAATTTGTTTATTTGTTCTTATTTTATTACTGACGGTTTACTTTAGTTCAAAGTTTAAATGAACCCTCCCTGTGCTGTGTGTAAGCTATTGCCAAAAAAGTACCCACTTTATCAATGAATTATGAGATAAAAATATCTATATGGTAGTTTTACACCATGGTATTGAAAAGGGTATATAATATCAGTATTTTTCAAGGTATCGTATCAAAGTTAGTAATTCCTGTATCGTGACAACACATACACTACCATTCAGATGTTTTAAGAAATTAATACTTTTATTCAGCAAGCATGCGTTAAATTGATCAGTAGATATTTAATATTAAAAAATATTTATGTTTTAAATAATTGCTGTTCTTTTGAACTTTGTTTCTACATCCTGCTTCATGGTTTCTATAAAAATGTAGGATTTCATACAAGTCTCTTCAGACCTTAGAACTGTACCTGATTTATTTCCACAAATTGATCATAGAAATAAAAACAGTAGAAATAAAAATAAGTTTTCTCTTAGTCTTAAGTACAAACAATAAGAGCAACCATAATCAAAGTACTCTCTCAATATTCAAAGTACGAATAGAGACCCAATTTTTCTTCAAGCATGGTACAGAGCTGAGAGATGGTTACAACTACACAGCCCAGCCTAAGATAGCTTTCATATTGGAAGATATTTGCATGCATCAGGGAGCTGCTTTTTAAAATGCGGGGTATTGAAATCACATTTGAATGCGCGCTCGCGTTTTACTTTCGCTTTCTATATTGCGATCGCGCATACTCTGTAAATAGGGAGTGGCGGTGCTGAGCGCGCATTCTACAATACAAGACATTAAGTTGAGATGCTTAGGCTCTGTTGTGCAACAAATCGTCCGCCATGGTCTTGTCAGTTATCTCATCACTTACTCTCATCACCTGATCAGTGAACTCTGATTCCCTGCAGCACTACGTACGACTCTGCTGCTCATGTTGGATGAGGATGGAATTAAAGCGACCGTTATCCAACTGAATTAATTGGCTTTTATTTCTATAAAAACTAAAATGATAGTGGAGGTGCAATGTAAATGTAGCGGTGACATATTCTATCCTAATTTCACCCTCACACTTCTCACACTGTAGTTGATAGCGAAGGAGAGGATGCAGGATATAAGTGCAGCAGTACGTTTATTAAATAAACTCCAAAACAGACTCAAGGAACAGGCAGGAACAGAACAAAAACAACAATGTATACGCAACAACAAAGAGACACAAGACAGGCATAACAGAATCCATGAAACACGTTAACAGAACTCAAACGTGACAACACTCTGTCATGGCAATATCGCGAGACAGCTTTTCACATCGACGAGAAATGTGGCACGAGATCTCGTCACACCCCTATTACTTACCGTTAGTAGAATGTCTAAAGTAGACCATCGAAATAAAGTGTTACCAGTAGCTTTTCCATTACAGGATAAATTATATTTTAAAATATATTAAAATAGAAGACAATTACTGTATTTTGATCAAATACCAGGTAAATGCAGCCTTGGTGGGACTTCTTTTATAAACATTAAAAACATCTTACCCCAAACTGAATGGTAGCGTGTAATATAATACTTTATATAATAATGTGTTTTTTTTTTGTTTGTTTGTTTTTTTCATTTTCATTATATTGTTGTTATTTTTAATTTTACAGTTTGAATTCTTCACATTTTGGGACCCCTTTTGTAACATTTTTCATAGAAATTGTGCCCATTTAAAAATTAAAACATTAATATGGCCATAAACAGCATTGATCTAACAAAATCCAAATTATAAGCATAACATCGACTGAAAGGAAACATTTTGCAGTTTTTTTTTACGGTTTCTAAAAAGGTGTCTTAAAATGTAATTCTTTATATAATAATGTGGTTTTTTTTTTTTTTTTTTTTTTCATTTTCATTATATTGTTATTTTTAATTTTACAGTTTGAATTCTTCACATTTTGGGACCCCTTTTGTAACATTTTTCATAGAAATTGTGCCCATTTAAAAATTAAAACATATTAATATGGCCATAAACAGCATTGATCTAACAAAATCCAAATTATAAGCATAACATCGACTGAAAGGAAACATTTTGCAGTTTTTTTTTACGGTTTCTAAAAAGGTGTCTTAAAATGTAATTCTTTTGTCCTCTCACCAGCCAATAATTCAGTGCATTGTAATTGAAAACATGTTTATTTTCGCTGCAAGTGAGTCTGAGTCATGTCTCTACATAATGTTTTTATCTAGTTATGTTTATGGATTTAAAGAAGGGCATGTCATGCAACCTGCCTCATTTAGCTAGCTTCTACCAGGTGAAAGATGATGTTCAGCTAAAATAGACGCACGGCCTTTGTTATCAACATCAGAAGATATAAGAAGCGTGTTCTTGTCCCTTTTAATTTTGATGAGCCCTTTATTTTGCATCGCTATACGTAATTACATGGTTTGTTTCATTTTATTTGTTGCATTTAGCATTGTTTTTCCCCCCTGCTGTTTCATCCTGTTGTGGCACTTGAAATGAATTATTATATCCAGGCCGAAATTGGAATTAGATGAGGGCATGATATGCGATGAACATGAAGAAGTGAATATATACGTGAGTTATTAGCAGGGGTTTCAGGAACACAAGCAGACAGATTAACACACCTATCAACTGAAGACAGACACTTCCCCCATCTCTGTAAATTAAAAAGCTCTCGGGAGGGATTTGGAGTGAATGGAGAATGCCTTGAACTATTTTTATACACACGCACATTCACATCTGCCCTTATATGGGAACCGAGACACACAATATCAGCTGGAAACAATATTTCTTTAATCATGAGATTTCTTCATTATTGCTCTACTTGTTGCTTACTTTCAATCAGTTGCAGTAAGATGTTTGTAAAGGCACTGTGAGTCATAGTCTTGCTAGGGATTTTCTTCGACCGCTTGTTGGATATTGCAAACAAGGGTCTCCCAGAATAAACTTCCTTTGTTCCCAAATCCTCAGCACTCTAAATAAAACTTGCACAGCGATCTTTGCATGGTTGTGGTGGGCTGATCCTAGGAGAATCCCCCTAACCAAACTTTCACTGCAGTCTCACAGCCCTGCAAACACTCCCACTCTTACGTGTTAAAGCAGGTGCGAGGGATTTTCAAACGTTTGCAGAAGCATGACAAAACTAGCTTTAAACATGTTTAGAAATGACCTCACGGGTGCCCGATTACAACAAATTCCATAAAAGTCTATGCTGCCAGTACATTTTTGTTACATCAAAATATGTTCTTTGTTTGTGTCTTCGTGATTAGGAGGATGGCCTCAGATGACACATCTGCCTGTCAAAAGCAGGGCCCTGTGAGGATCGGGGTGTATAGTATACACTGCTCATGTGCCACTCATAAAAAATGTTTCTCCCCAGGCCTCATGAATTTAAGCAGCGGCCCTGTGAAACAGTATGGAATGAGTGTCATGCTGTAGGGATTGGCCTTGGCTCAGAGTAAATCCAGATTATTAATCCATTGATACTCAGTCTGGACAGTGCTGTCGTCGTCCTGTCTTGGATTGTGTGCGTGTATTATATATATATATATATATATATATATATATATATATAAAAAAAGAGACAAAGACATTTATATGGATACAAAAGAATTTTCTATTAATAAATAATTTTGAAAAAAAAAAAAGTGTATCATGGTTTCCACAGAAATATGAATTACTTTTCAACACTGATAATAATAAGAAATGTTTCAGGATCTCAGAATGATTTCTGAAGGATCATGTGACACTGAAGATTATTGCGTATTGCTGAAAATTCAGATATTTTAAAATATATTGTTTTAAATTGTAATAATATTTTACAAAATTAGTGATTTTACTGTATTTTAGCATATAAATGCAACCTTGGTGAGCATAAGAGACTTCTTTCAAAATATTAAAAAATCTTATATGTTAAAGTCAACATGAAACAACATTTACAACCTATTTCACTTTCATAATGCAACATGTTTATGAAAAAATGTAGGGTGGAATTTTATTCATCGGCATTTGGAATCGTTTGAATTATAAAAAGCAGGTGTTTCGTAACAAAATTAAGCTAAATGTGACTGCAGGTTTGACAATTGCGGACAAGTAAACTGCACTTGTAAAACATGTTTGTCTAATATTTAAAGGGGTCCTTGATTATGATTTCACTTTTTTTAACTTTAGTTAGTGTGTAATGTTGACGTTTGAGCATAAACAACATCTGCAAAGTTATGACGCTCAAAGTTCAATGCAAAGGGAGATATTTTCTTTTATAGAAATTGCTTTTTAAGGACTACAACAAATGACCAATGAGCTTCTTCCCAGGTTGGTGACATCACAAACCCCAAAATTTACATAAACCCTGCCCCCGAGAACACGCAACAAAGTGGGTGAGGCCATGTTGGGCTGCTTTAGAGAAGAGGAATAGTTGTTGTAGTAGAGTTGTAGTGACGAGGGTTAATTCAACGCTGGATTTGCACAAAAGATTAACATGACAACACATACTAGTCGATGAGTTGAATCAGCTCCACAGCAACTACATAAATTTATCCACTAACCATTCAGAAACATCCAGTTTCATTCTTTAAGTTGTAACTTCTTCCTGAGTCTCTCCATCAGTGTCCGACTCCGTTTTGAACAATGTAAGGCCGGACACCGTTACTGACAATCGTCATTTTGGCTGCGTGAGATTCTCCAGCTTTGTTGTTGTTGAGCAACCGAAGCGCGAGATTTTAAAGCTCCGCCCTCTTCTGGAAAGTGGGCCGGGAGCAGCAGCTCATTTGCTTTTAAAGGGACATTAAAGGGATCTCTCAAATAGGGGCAAATTTGACAAGCTATAATAAATGATCTGTGGGGTATTTTGAGCTGAAACTTCACAGACACATTCTGGAGACACCAGAGACTTATATAACAAGGGGCATTATAGGTCCCCTTTAATATTATTTTACTATAGATATCATCAGCTGAAAAGGAAAGACTATTAAAAAGTATATGGGGCCAATTCTTATTGACTTATAGATTACCATGCTCAGATAGCTATATGCATCTATATACATAAATATTACCTGTAACTGACATGAAATGGCTTCATGAATGGCATTTACTGATATAGCATCATTAGGGTCACAAATAATACATCATAATAAAACTAAGTCTAATATTCATGCTCTGCTCTTTTGATCTGACCGTGTGATATTTTAAGCCTGGCGAGGAGACAACTTGGACAAAGACAGTGGAAAAACATTTCTGCTATTTATAAAGTCTGATTAAGGGTCAGCTTCTCATGTGATAAATACATAAACAAGTACATCTAGTTCATTGTCACATCATAGGGTCAGTCGCAGGGGGCTTGGTGGATTTAAAGAGCAGCCCCTTCTCAACAACACCTGCAGCTTAATTAGACACATTACTGAAAGTCCTCTCATTTTCAGTTGACCAGACATCATGGTCTTCCTGCCTCATGGATGTTTTGCATGCTGCACGCATGCATTAACCCACAAAAGGCAAATGATCAAAACCACTATCTCTGGTCTGTAATCAAAATGAAGGGAGTCCTGGTCCTCAGTAAATGTCAGCTTGTTTTTATGGGTTATATAAGCAAATCTCTTGTGTAAACATGCAGCGTTTTTGAATTGTTAATGTTCTGTAAAATGGAATACCATGAGGGTAAATGTTGACAAAAGTTTCAATTTTGGGTGCGCTTTCCCTTTAAATAATAGCTAAACATCTACCACATCCTAAACGGAGGCTTCTTCTGAAATCACATACTCTCTTGAGTAGATACTTATTTTTAATAAGTAATTACTTAACAACACACTAAAAAAATATGTTCTATATAGTATGAATGCCTGTATGAATGTAATCCGGATGTAATATATTCGCCATGTTGTCATTATCCTTCCATCCTTGCGTCGCTTCACTGCCATTCACAAATCCTCTACCGTGGCCTCATGGGATAGTAAAGTGTCCACACTTCAGAATCTCGTCAGGAGTAATAGGTCATCCAAGTACTTTTATGTCTATACTGTGAATTCGGACATACTTCTTTTGTTACACACTGTTTTTCGCCTACTAGTAGGGAAGTATGTGATTTTGGATGCAGAAGTGTAAAAACTAGATCAGAGAGACAATATTTCTTATTTATCTCCATGCTGGATGAGACTAGGAATATATATTTACTTATATATTTGGTGGGACACAGAAAAGACTGTATGGTGGTGTTTAAGACGACGGTTTTCACAAGAAAAGTACTGAGAAACATCACCAATGACTTATGCAAATGTAAGCTTTAGCAAACCACTAGTACAAGGGCAACTTTTTTTATGAAATTATACTATAAAGATCAATGAATATGTCTTATCATGCATAAAATCATTATATAAAAATAAAATACACATGATAATTTATCTCTGACTTTAGTTAAAGAGATAGTTCACCCAAACATGAAAATTCTGTCATCATTTACTCACCTTTAAGTTGTTCCAAACCATACAAGTTTCTTTCTTCTGTTGAACACAAAAAAAAAGATATTTTGAAGAATTTTGGTAAACAGACAGTTGACGGTAACCATTGACTTTCATAGTATTTTTTTTTTCCTACTATGGGTGCCGTCAACTGTTTGAGTTTGGAGAAAAAAGCTCATACAGGTTTGGAACAGCTTGAGTAAAATGAAGACAGTATTTTCATCTTTGGGTGAACTATCCCTTTAAAGCAAAGGTTTGTGAAGCATCACCACCTAGAGGGGAAGTCAGGTAACATTTATTAGCTGTAGCAACATGCTGTTTACCACTGAAAATCATTTAAATTGTACTTTAGTTTCTAAATATCAAACTGTAAATGTGAACAAGTCTAAATTATTTTCAGCATTATTTGACAGATGAGTCATTCCACAAAACCGGTATGATTTGGACTTACACGTTTTTAGACTTTGTGCCAAAATGTATTACTTTGCTGAACACCCCACAACATTAATAACATTTTTAAAGGGTTAGTTCACCCAAAAATGAAAATAATGTCATTTATTACTCACCCTCATGCCGTTCCACACCCGTAAGACCTTCGTTAATCTTCGGAACAAAAATTAAGATATTTTTGTTGAAATCCGATGGCTCAGTGAGGCCTGCATAGCCAGCAATGACATTTCCTCTCTCAAGATCTATTAATGTACTAAAAACATATTTAAATCAGTTCATGTGAGTACAGTGGTTCAATATTAATATTATAAAGCGATGAGAATATTTTGGTGCGCCGAAAAAACAAAATAACGACTTATATAGTGATGGCCGATTTCAAAACACTGCTTCAGGAAGCTTCGGAGCGTTATGAATCAGCGTATTGAATCATGATTCGGATCGCGTGTCAAACCGCCAAACTGCTGAAATCACGTGACTTTGGCGCTCCGAACCGCTGATTCATAACGCTCCAAAGCTTCAGGAAGCAGTGTTTTGAAATCGGCCATCACTATATAAGTCGTTATTTTGTTTTTTTTGGTGCACCAAAAATATTCTCGTCACTTTATAATATTAATATTGAACCACTGTACTCACATGAACTGATTTAAATATGTTTTTAGTACATTAATAGATCTTGAGAGAGGAAATGTCATTGCTCGCTATGCAGGCCTCACTGAGCCATCGGATTTCAACAAAAATATCTTAATTTGTGTTCCGAAGATTAACGAAGGTCTTACGGGTGTGGAACGGCATGAGGGTGAGTAATAAATGACATTATTTTCATTTTTGGGTAAACTAACTAACACTTTAACTTCCAGAAAAACATATTTTCCCATCTCAGGCATCAAATCCCTATTATTATTGGTCATTACTTTAAGTTATGGACACTATGGGAGCTCTCTGAATATTATTATAAAATGTATTTGTGATAAAATCAACATTTTCCTATTAATCAGATGTCCCTCACACTAATTCAGTAATTGCAAATAAAAAAGTTACATAAAATCTCACAGTTTTGCTATACTAAAGCGTGAAATGGGCACTTTGTGTGACAGCAACCTCATCGTTTTTGATCAAAGGCTTAACTTCAGAATTTGAACTAAAATCAGTATTCTTATGAGTGCTCTGAACATTTCAGACAGAATTCAACTAACTTTAAATTACTTTTTCATAAACTTAACAAAAAAAAAAAAATAATAATAAAAATTTAGGTGTGACGGGGTTTAGTGTGACAGAGTTGTGATTTTTTTTTGCCCAAATTGGCCACTGCTCTAAATCTAGTCAATAAATGGAGAGCACATGGCATGCATGATATTAAAGGGATAGTTCACCCAAAAATGAAAATTTGATGTTTATCTGCTTACCCCCAGGGCATCCAAGATGTAGGTGACTTTGTTTCTTCAGTAGAACACAAATGATGATTTTTAACTCCAACCGTTGCGGTCTGTCAGTCGTATAATGCATTGAAACGGTAACACCATCTATGAGAATAAAAAAAAACATGCACAAACAAATCCAAATGTCCACACCACTATGTCCAACTGTCTTGCGCATCCGATTGGTGAGGTCTGAACACGCTCTGACAACGGAAGTGATGTCTCATACTCATTGAAGTATAGGCGCGAGACATCAGTTCCGTTGTCAGAGCGCGTTCAGACCTCACCAACCGGATGCGCAAGACAGTTGGACATAGTGGTGTTTTAGAGGTAAACAAATTATATAAATACTGTTCGGTTTCTCGCACAAACCGATCGTTTCGTGTCTTAGGACATCAATATGTCGTCACGAGCCGCAGGGTTTAATTTGGATTTGTTTGTGCATGTTTTTTTTTTATTCTCATAGATGGTGTTACCGTTTCAATGCATTATACGACTGACAGACCACAACGGTTGGAGTTAAAAGTCATCATTTGTGTTCTACTGAAGAAACAAAGTCACCTACATCTTGGATGCCTTGGGGGTAAGCAGATAAACATCAAATTTTAATTTTTGGGTGAACTATCCCTTTAAGAAATCATGAATAATGTTGAAATAACAAAGATAATGTTCACAAGTAATAGTTTTCTATCTTTAATTGATGTAACAGGGTTGAGTCGTTAAGCTTGACAAACACAATTTCACAACATAATTATAGTTATAATTAAAGAAGGTGGTAACTTGCCTGTGTCTGCTCACAATTTTGTTCGGAAGACTTCTATGATGTCACTTCCTATTAATGATGTCACATAAGTATCAGTTTATTATTTTTATAGGGGGAGAATGGTTTGTGTAATGGGGTTGAGGGGTTACTGAGGTACGGAACTAAATGATGTGATTTTAATGAATAATCATGAATTTACTTAGAAAAAAAACATTACCAGCAAAAAACACAGATGGATATTTATGGGAATGGCAAAATGAATGGACTTTTTTTCTCATTT
Source organism: Ctenopharyngodon idella (assembly GCF_019924925.1). Classification (NCBI taxonomy): domain Eukaryota; kingdom Metazoa; phylum Chordata; class Actinopteri; order Cypriniformes; family Xenocyprididae; genus Ctenopharyngodon; species Ctenopharyngodon idella. The sequence continues at coordinate 27,921,115 of NC_067236.1, forward strand.
TATTATTCATATCCCAAGTACACTTTCATAGAAGGCCTTGAGGGACATGATAAAATAGGTGATGTCAACTGAAAAAAAACAAAATAATTTCTAACTTGAAGATAAAATGTATGTCTTGTTTTTAAACATTATTAAAGGAGACATTTCAATTAATACAAAAAGCTTTTAAAAATATATTTTGGTGACCCAATAGATAAAATACACTGAAAACGGTCAGAGGGACTCAAATCGTACCGGTTTCGTGGAATGACTTAGATGATGTTGATAAAGCTAGGAAACTTTGCTTTAAGCTGAATGAACTTCTTGCTGTTTACCACCTGGTACAGTACAGTCTATACTTGTATAAGTGGTTCTATACATTATCTTAGATATGGTAAATCTGGCACTAAATACCTTTACCTGCTACAGTGAGTAAGGCACTGGGTGTACTTTGTTATTGATAAAATTCACACTTTTCCTTTATTGAACTGATAGAAATTATACTTTAACCATTAAATAAACACTTCCTTGAATCCATCTACAACAACTGTAAAGATAAGAACTTCTATACTTTACAGTCAAGTGACCTTCAGTCTGCTTAATCTGTCTGCATGGTTATCTGCCAATGATATATGACACATACTTGACGGTATTCTTACGAAACACATTTTTCCATCTGCTTTCTTGTGAGACACACCTGTGCCACACGGACCAGGTGACCACAAACTTGCAGGAACTGTTAAAGGGCCATTGTCCAGCCATGGTTACGTGTTACTGATCAATATTTTAGGTTTTGGGAATATCCCTACTGTCATGTGAACATTTAAATTGTAGCTCCATGCAGGGTGTTTTGATTCCAGAAGTTCGGTGCATGTGAAATGGAAAGGATTTGTGGCAAAAGGAAGGAAATTACAGGTTTACAGTTTCTTTTAGAACTACTATTTCTGCTTTGTCTCAGAGCCTCATCATGTGATGAATGGATTCTTGATGCCTCACTTCACCCCCTGGTAAGATTCTTAAGATTTGTTAATATGCATTCTGGACCAGTATTGATTTTTTTTTATAATTTACTTGAGCTAATGTCTGAAATATTGTAATTGTAGACATCCAGAAGTGGCTTCAAACAGTGTACGGATGCCAGTTGCCAAAGTGAGTAGACTGCTGCCAAGGTTTTGTAATCAAGTTTACATTTTATTCGCTTCTTTCACTGGTGTCTGTATTCTAATTGGTTTACAAACATTCACTCTTCCGGTCCAGATGTTGTTTGTCAGCTCTCAGCGCCCTATTCAACCTGGATTGGATCTCATAACATAACTATGACCTGGGAGTCCCTAAATCAGTCTGATGTGGTGTATATTCTTCAGTGGACCAGTCATAGTCTGTCTGGGATTTGGGCACAAGCAGAGGTAGTGAATGATTTTATGTTTATATTTGTAATATTGATGACTAATTTCCACTGACTTTTGCTGCATTTGTACATCATAAATTATTATTGAGTGAAATACAGTAATAAATACAATATTTCTGCATGAAGAAATAAAGGCTATTTTATGACCATTAAGATATTTTACATTGTGACATTATTTTAATGATAATTTCTCCCAAATCTACTCTTACTCTATGCAAAGACAATGATTAACAATGATTTTTTTAAATCCCCAAAATGAGCGTAAATTCAATGCAGTATAAAGATATTACTGTAATGTATAATTAATTGTTCTTTACAAATATACACTACCGTAAAAAAAAAGTTTGGGGTCGGTAACATTTATTTGATATACAGTATAAAATACAGTAAAAACAGAAATGAATTTGAATGAAGTAATATATTTTATGACAATTTAAATTTCTTTATTGTAATATATTTTATTTATTCCTTTGATGGCAACACTGAATTTTCAGCATCATTACTCCATCTTCAGCGTCACATGATCCTTCAGAAATCATTATTTTTTATCATCAGTGATGAAAACAATTGTGCTTGTAATATTTTTGTGGAAACCATGATCCTTTTTTTCAGGGTTCTTTGATTAACAGAAAGTTCATTAGAACAGCATTTATTTGAAATACAATTTTTAAGTAACATTATAAATGTCTTTAATGTAACGTTTTTATCAATTAAATTTATCCTTGTTGAAGAAAAGCATTAATTAAAAAAAAATCTTTCTGACCCCAAACTTTTAAACAGTACACTGTAAACCCTAACACTGAAAATAATTAATTGGGTTGAGTAGGGCAAACTTAAATTAAACAAATTAGTTCAGTCAAATGAACTTTTTAGCACTTTCTTTGTCTTTCAAGTTCACAGAACTGAAATATTTTAAAGCTGCAGTCCGTAGTTTTGCCTCTTTGTTGCCATCTCTGTTTGAAACCTGCAATTGCAGTTGTTTGCGGAATTATCATCTTTATGTGGGTTGTGCCTCGGCGCGACTCCCCAGCACGGATGAATCTGATGTTTGCTGTCAATCACTACATTGGTGTGGATACTGTACTTCAGAATCACAAAATGTAGTCTTGGAAGTATGACCAAAATAAGAATTTTCACCGGAGAATGTCTTCTGAACAAGTAAGTAACATTTCTGCCACTTTTGTTCTGACTGAGGGGAAAAAAGCAATACAGTAAATCATGCTACCAATGATGATTAAATCTAAAGGCAGGAACACACCAAGCCGACGGTCGGCCGTCAGGCAGTTTTTGTTTGTCGGCCGACTAAGTTTTCTCAGTGTGTTCCGCACCGTCGGCTGAAGTTGGTCCTCGTCTGCTTTATTTTGGCCGATTCGACATGTTGAATTGGTGTCAGAGCTCGTCGGTCCGTCGGGCCATCTGATCATTCTGATTGGCTGTTCAATCAGAACGGACGTGCTACTTGGCCGTCGGCTGTAGAGCGTTGGTTTGATGTGTCAGGGCAACTTTGGACTAGCTGGGATTCGTTTACAGACGTGACGCAATGACGCAGAGACAAACGGCAACATGCTTGAATTTCCCGCGAAAACCCACCAGTACCACCCGAATTATAAAACATTACTACAAGCTTACCGTTGTGAATCGGGCTAAGGTAAGGAGATAGTTTTGAACAATGGCTGGTTATGTACATGCTGAAAAATTTATTTTTGGATACTTTTTAACCAAAAAAAGTTACGGACAGCAGCTTTAAGTAAACTGAACTGTTTGATTGTTTTGAGTTTTATGAACTTGTTTATTTTAATTTAGACTAACTTGAGTTTAACTGAAACTGGGCTGGGATTTCTATTTCCCAGCATGCTTTGCCCATGGCATGCAAAAGGGAGAGTAAATGCTAAAATTAAGTGTTATATAATGTTTTTTGCACAATATTAATGTTAAATGGGCGATTTAGTAGTGATTAATGTTTGGTTATGCTAATTTAGAAGAGTTTCTGTTAATGTGGGTTTGTGGAGAGTTATCATCAAGGTATCAAGTGGTGCATGCAGCTTGGTTTGAGAGCAATTATGTTAAATGCTTTATATTGCTGTACTCATGCAGTAAGTGCTATACCATGCTATTGTTAACATGTTAGCAAATTAGCAAGTTAGCATTTTCTGAATTAGCTTGTTATAGCTAGATAAGTTTCCACTAATAAAAATGTTTATATTGAGGTTACGTGAAAATTTTAAGTTAAATGTATGAATTAGTGTACTCAAACATTTTAAGTTAAGAACAATTAAAATGTATGAATAAGTCTGCTTACTTAAACTTTGAATTTTGTAACTTAAAAATGTTGAGGCAACTGTTTGCTTCAAATTTTTTGAGTTTTGCCAACGTATTCGGGTTTACAGTGAATTCACTTAATATATTATTAGACTTTTTAGTGTATTATGAGATTTTTTCGCATTAAGGTAGGCTACAGACAGAGAAATCTTGGGGATGAGATATCACCTTACCTGTACATTTCTTTACTTTAAGATTAAACATTTTGGCAATGTTTTGTTTTTTCCTCATAGAATGTCACAGAATCAACATACACCATCGAACAGTTGGAACCTTTTACCAACTATAAGTTCAGGGTTTGGGCCATGATAGCAGAAATACATGCTTGTTCTCCAGCAAGCCCTTGGTACCAGACAAAACCTTTTGGACGTAGGTTAAATCAACAATTGATCAACAGAATTTGTAAATAATGTTTCAAAATCAGTGGTTTGAATCTGTTTATTGTGTTTCTCTTCAAAAAGTGCCCTCCAGCCCATCCATTGAGAGTATTGAGAGCGTGTCTGGAGAGAGTGTGGAGGTTCGCTGGTCTCTACCTGAGAAACCAGGAGGACCCATCTTGGGCTTCAACCTCAATCTCACATCCAATGAACACGTCATCAGCGTCACAACCAGAGGAAATGTATTCTTCAACACATTCTACCCAACCTTACATAACACTACATATAGGTAGTATGCATACACAGTCTCCTAATTCTTATATTTATGCATTTTAAACTTTAATGCAACATAGAATGCAGTATACAATGCATTTAAGGTATACATTTTTAATGTTTACTACTGTACTACTGTACTTGTACTGACTGTGTCTTATACAGGATCTCAATAGCTGCTGTAAATCAAGAGGGCCAGGGTTCAGTTGCTGAAGGCAGCATAACAACACCAGCGCAAGTTGGTTAGTTTAAGCTCACAGTGACACTTTTCAACAAAGATGACCCTAATTTTGCCAAGTATAGGATGCATTCCTGATTTTTTGTTGGTCCTGGAACAACTTTCCTTCTGCTGAGTTGTAAATGAATAATAACAAATCAGCATATTAGAATGATTTCTGAAGGATCATGTGACACTGAAGACTGGAGTAATGATGCTGAAAATTCAGCTTTGTCATCACAGGAATAAATTACATTTTTTAAAGTATTAAAATTGAAAACAGTTATTTTAAAATTACAAAATTACTGTATATTTTTACTGTATATTTGATCAAATAAATGCAGCCTTGGTGAGCATAAGAGACTTCTTGCAAAAACGTAAAAATTAAACCTATTAAACCTAACCATTAAACCTAACTTAAAATCTGATGATAATCCAAGAACTACTTGGCAAAATCACGGTAGGCTTTATGCAACCACAATACTTCAACCATTCTGCTAATGTTTCTCAATGCATCATGTTTGCAATGACTTGAAATAAACAATAATCTTATTGCTCCATCTGTGATGACTTTCAGAGCAGAATGGAGGCCGCTGGGTCTTTGCATCCAGATGGAACTCATTAAGGATGAGAGAAGAGGATGCCGATTTCTTCACCACTGCACTTTGTCTCTCAGATAGTCTAATCGAGAGCAACATCACAGGTCCATTCTTCCCCAAATCAATACATTTTTAACATCGTCACTATACAAGTGTGCCCATAGAAAAGAAGAATCATAAATGAGAGTACCTCAATATCTCAGCTGTTTCTATTTGACAGTAAGAGGATTAAATGAAGAGCAAATTTCTCTCTTGAGAAAAACCCAAGTAAACTAAAGTTTATCCTCTAGATATCTCAACACTGTCAAAATTCCCAAGACCAAATTATCTGAGTTGGGCTACACGCATTTTTTATACAGTAGCTCTACACTTTATGACAACAATTACCTGCATGTTTATTTCTTGTAATGATTTAGGAGGAACATTTGAGACAAAGTCGATATTTAAATTTAAATTAGCTTTGGAATAGCAACTTTTGAGCAATAAGATTTTTCTTTGGTCATTACTCTCTGGCTTCTCACTTGTGTTATGGTTTTTACAGGGGTGGCAGTGCACTACAGTTCCAACCATGTCTACTTCTCCGAGGGGACTCGTATCTGGTCAAAAGGAGCTGGGAATCTGACTGACCACTCGGATCTCAAGCTTCTGCACTCTGCCCCGCTGGAGGTCACAGCACTGACTGTAGACTGGCTTTATCAGAGGATTTACTATGTTTCCAGTGGTAAGGTGTGTATTCACCACGTTAATTAGGGAATAAATTATGATTTAGACTTTAAAGGGTTAGTTCACCCCCAAAAAAAAATGAAAATTCTGTCATTAATTACTCACCCTCATGTCGTGCCAAACTCATAAGATTTTCGTTCATCTTCAGAACACAAATTAAAATATTTTTGAAGACATGAATAACGCACAAGAACAAACCTCTTCCAGAAGAAGTTTGTTCTTGTGCATTATTCATGTTCATTTGTTTATGTTCGCTGATCAGTGTTTACATGTGAGTAAACTTAAAGGTGCAATATGTAAAAATGTTGTCCGCTAGAGGTCGCTAGAGGCCTATTCAAAACAAAGGTGTAGCTTGATGACACCAAGTTTGAGCGCGGAATCTTGGGACATGTGGTCTTCACCTCACCTCAATGAAGCAGAGCAGGACCGAGTGTTATGGGAGCTGAACGAGGCCGCTGGAACGATTGCGAAACACACGCCTCACGAGCAGCGGATCTTTTATTATGCCACAGTCGCCGGCGCTGCTTCCGCTTTTCCGGTCATGAGTATGAGGTAATGCAGCTCTGTTTATCATATTAGATACATTTGAGAGTGTTGAAAATGATGTTATAACGTTACTCTGTGCGTTTGCTCGGTGGCTGCTGTGAGACATTTGTTACACACTGCTAGATCGATTTTAGAATATTTATGTTGAACTCTGCCATGGAAACTAGCATGTTCAAACCTTAATTAAACGATTTAATGATCAATTTAAAAAAGAATTTATACTATGTTGGACAAGCGTGGTTTGGAAAATGAATGGATGATTGATTCAGCTGTGGGCGCCATCTCCTGGCGAGAAGGGGGAATTCATTCAGCGCGCGACTCTCACCGTGCATTATGGGTATTCTCAAGCCATCGAGCGTGCATCGGCTGTACACTCGTTATTGCGGTGCATTGTGGGATTGAATGAGTGCACTCAACATCGTCCACTATGGTTTCGGACACCACTACAAATGGCTGTCCCCTCAAATAGTGCCCTATTTAAGGGTATAGGGGGCGATTTCGGACACAGCCTTGGTTAAAATTGCAATTTTCTCACGATTTACAAATAGTTGGAAACATTTAGAATATTGTAAGTACTCAAGTGAACAAAATATATAACACTGGCCTAGTGGTTTTTGGATATTTTACTGCAAAAATATTACATATTGCACCTTTAAATTAAACTTAAATCTTTTCATCATAAAAAGCGATCAAGTCTTTTCAGAAAATTTGGACTAAACCACTCGATTCACATGGATTAGTTTTCTGATCTCTTTATGATCTTTTTGAAGCGTCAAAGTGTTTGTGGCAAAGGCAGTCAATGGAGAGACAGACATCTCTCATGATTTCTTCAAAAATATAAGTCTTACGAGTTTGGAACAACATGAGGGTGAGTAATTATGACATGACATAATTTTTATTTTGGCGTGAAAGGTCAAACTTTAAAGGTCAATTTTGCACCAAATAATTATTATTAGCACATTAAAAACTATTTAAATGTTCTGGACTTCCATTGTAATTGCATTAATGTAAACAATTTACATATGTTTCCAGTAGCAGGGTATGTATTTACTTTTAATTAGGGACTAAAATGACAATTTAGAAAACTTTAAAGATTAAATATCATATGTTTTTGTACTGAATAATTAATATATTAAATGTGCTAGAAATAAACATTTGACTTGACTCTTCAGTCAAGTCAATGTTTATTTCTAACACATTTAAAAACAACAGAAGTTGACCCAAAGTGCATTACAGATCAAACAAGAAGAAAATTTAAAAAATGTATTTAAATGTACTGGAACATCATGCCCCTTAGACTTTCTTACAGGTCATTGCAGTAAAAAATTACTTTGTGTTCAGTGTGTATTTACCTTTAATTAGGGGATAAAATGACAATTTAGACAACTTTAGAGATTAAAGGGATAGTTCACCCAAAACTGAAATTTCTGTATGAATCATAGTATTTTTTTTCTCCATACTATGGAAGTCAATGGGGCCCATCAACTGTTCGGTTAACCAGTAAAAGTGAGTAAATGATGACAGAATTTTCATTTTTGGGTGAACTGTCACTTTAAATATCATATGTTTTTGTACTGAATAATTAATATAAGCACTTTAAAAAACAATATTTTAATGTTCTGGAACATCTTGCCGCATAGACTTCCATTGTAAGTGCATTGCAGTAAAAAATGTTTTACTGTGTCCATTTACCTTTAATTAGGGACTGACAAATTAGGCAACTTTAAAGATTAAATATCATATCAAATATCATTTTTGTACCGAAAAAACAATATAAGTGTATATAAATTTTATTTGTGTTTACAAACATGTAACAGATGCCATACAGAGAGATTAATTAGTTTGGAATTCTAATTTTATTTAAATACTGCCATCATACTTTCTTTCCCACAAAAATCAAATGCAGGTCTACTACTGTGGATTAGATGACTGTTCTTTTCCAGTGGATATGAATCTCAACCTTTCCAGTGACGCTGTAAATATAATTGCAGATCCGTATAATGGGTGAGAATCATAAACATTATTAAACATTGTTTGATTAAGCACTGTCTCTGCTTTATATAAAGCTATAAAACATTGTGTAAACCCTCTGCTTTACAGTATCATATCCATTATTAGAGACATTAAAGATTTTATTTTGTTGGTTTTTTTAAAGAGTAACTTAATAAAATAGAAAATTGTATTGTTAGATGGCTGTTCTTGTTGCTGAGCAGTGGAATATACCGTTGCCCTCTTCCAGAAGCCCCTGACCAACAATATGAGATGAGTCACATCGTAAAAACACATTCTGTCTCCAACTTTGTGGTCAGTTTCCTTAATAAGAGACTGGTTTATCACGACAAAAGTGATCAAACGCTCAACGCCACATCTATGGATGGATTATTTCCCGTTACACTGTACACAAACGTTAACTTTGAAGCAAACAGCATTGTTTATGAGGACGATTTCTTCATGCTCACCAATGGATATGCACTTTATAAACAAGTTGGCCAGAGTCAAGTGGCCACCTTTAATGAGTTCACTATGGACTGTGATATCATCCATAGTCAAAATAATGGATTTGGTAATCTCCATGCTTTTAGCGCATCTGCGCAACCTTATCCTGTGCCACAAAGGCCAACAGATTTACAAGTCCTGTTTGGATCAGACAAGGCCAATGTTTATTGGGATAAACCTGAAAATATGATTGAAGCAAGTGAGTAATACCAAATTAATAGCACTATTGGATTTGTTTATTAGTAGGAGACTATAATTGTTGTCATTCATTTATTATTTTATTGGTTTAGATTTCATTTTGCTAAACTATAAAATTGCCGTTGTCCATTAAATAAATTCAGTTTTGTTCCACACAGGTCCATCTGCCTGGCAAAACTGGACTTATGATATAAACTGCTCAATGAATGATTTGGTCGTGATGAGATTTAGTGGAATAACTGGCACACATGTAACCGTCCCAGATCTGCAGAGCTTACAGCAGTACAACGTCACGGTCAGGGCTTGTTCTCCTGCTGGATGCTCCAGATCAGTCTCATTTGAAGGAACAACTCTTCAGCCTGGTGATTATTGATGCACTTTATCATTTACTTTAATGTTTTTAAACTGGCCACTGTAAAAAGTCATCTTTTTTCAGCCGATGAGCCCCCATATATTGCTGCTGCCAGTGATGATGAAATATGGAAGCAAGATTTGGATAGCATTGAATTTATGGAACAAATGGTATCTTATATTGGAGATGTGAAAGGTAAGAAACCAGAGAGATCATTTTTTAGATCATAACAGTGAACCCAAAATGTATTTGGACCCTTTGAACAACTAAGTCACATTTAAAAATGTTTAATTTTCACTGCATTTGATTCAAAATAAATAAATGATGCTAGAGCACCTCTCAGATCTAACTTCACTTTCTGAGACAGCTTTTCTAATTTTTTTTTAACCTGTTGGTTCCACACAAGTGTCCTAGCAGAATTACCACAGTTCATTATATTAACTATAAACATGTTCCAAAAGGTTTGACAACCAGAATGTTTCCAAGAACTTTTGCCTTCTTTTTTGTTTCATTTGTTCATTTGTTTTGATCGAAAAGTGTCCTTGTGATGTACACTAGCTTTCAAAAGTTTGGGGTTTGTATTTTATTTTATTTTTATTTTTTTAAATTCAGTAATAACAGTAATGAAATGTTACTACAATTTAAATATATTAAAATGACTACATTTTAAAAAGTAATTGTTAAAATTTGTTAAAAAAGTTGTTTGAAATAAAAATATTTGGTTAGATTATAAATGTCTTTACAGTCACTTTTGATACATTCTTGCTGAATAGAGGTATTTAATTTCTTTCAAAAAAAGAAAAATCTTACCAACCCCGTGCTTTTGAATGATATTTGAATGATATTGAGCTTTTGAGTATTTGAAATACAGTTAAAATATTTTAGTTAGAGAATGCAATATATATATATATATATATATATAATTTAAATCAAACAATGATTTTGCACGATATGAGACAATTCCTGTTTCCCTTTTTTGTCATTACTTCAATCCCTCGCAATGGCAACACTGTTCGAGATATCCTAGTTTGGAGGCTGTAGGTAAAATTAACCCCCAACTTTAAACAAAAGGTGGCTCTATAGAGCCTGTCCTCCACGTCCATTTCTAAGGCTTTGCCCATGTCTTCTGGCTGGCAACTCTGATGTGTGTGTTGAGTTTCATGCAATTTGAAGTATGCTAAGTGCCTCAAAAAACCCCATAAAGAATATTAAAGTTAAATGCGTTGCCATGACAACAGTATTCAAGATATCAAGAATCCTTTCACAGGTGTGCATCTGCTGTGTCTTGACATTATTCTGACCAAGACTGAAGCAAACTGGGTAAAAATAAGAGGGCGATTTCAAAGCATTTTGAAAGCGACACACTTCCTGTTGCCAGTTAGTGGCGTTATGACTTTGACACATTCATGTTGATGGCTGACGATTCCTATTCTGTGTGCAAAGTTTCAAGAGTTTTTGAGCATGTTAAGGGAGCCAAAAGTGCCTGAAAGGTTGAAAAACAAAAATGTACCCAAGGAAAACAATAGGGCCTTCACCCTTTCATGGCTTTGGGCCCTAAAAAAACTTTACAAAATATCATTATGCATCTTATATTTTACCATGCAACTCACTATAAATCATTTTTTGATCATTATTTTCCTGTTTATCTCTGTAAAGCTGTTTTGAAACAATCTGTATAAAGTGCTACAGTATATGAATAAAGGTGACTTGACTATAAAACAAGATCAATAGCATGTTATCCTTTTCGTGATGAACAGACATGGATTGGTATGGTTCTACAATTTACTGGACTAACAGTTCGGGCCACATTAACTGGATTGAACTGGGTAATCAGTCTCTGAGTGTGATGACAATGCCATCACCCATGAATGCTGAAGCGCTGGCCTTTGACTGGCTGGGACAGTGTCTATACTGGAGCTGCAACTCAAATCAGGCAAGTTAGTTTAAGTCATGCTTGAATGAATGAAATATTGCAGACATAATGAACAGAAGCTACTAATACTTTATTGACTTAATGAATATGAGGACAGTAGCATGAACTAATTGTGAGACATCTCTTATCAGATATGCCGAGGGTCTACATCTGGTCATGGGGTTGAGATATTTCTTCAAGCAGAGCAGAAGATTCTCAGTTTGGTAATTGATTCATTAAATGCTGCCATCTACTGGGCCACTGAAACATCAGTAGAAGTCTGTAGACTAGATGGAGAAGACTACCAACTCTTGGATAAACTGAGTGTGTTCTCTGGGAAAGAGGTGAGGACTTAATATACACGTCTAATACACTAACATTTAAAAGTTTGGGGTCTGTAAGATTTATTATTGTTTTTTGAAAGATTTTTATGCTCACCAAAACTGTATTTGTTTGATTAAATAGACCACCTGTGGAGAAAATCAAGTTTTTAATGTTGTTTATATGTCTATGTGGTGTTTTTAATATGCTTTAAGACAAACCAACACCATTGCTAAGTATTTGAGAGAAGCCAAGTTATCCCAGTATATTTTTCTGTTGATATGAAAAATCAGGTAGATTTAGCAATATACGTAGCAGGTCTATGATGTATATTACGGATATGATGAACTATATGCCTTTCTTCACTGAATGAGTTGTTCAGAGCGTTTGTAAGGATGCTGATTTTCAGAAGGCAGCTGTCTGACTCTAAGATGGCGAACGTGGACATGGTTTGTGTAACATTAGCAGCACATTATTAGCTGTTTGATAACATAGTCAAACAAAAGGCTAATTATATTAATTACCGTTATGTGTCCGATGTTGTAAAAAGCGATACCATTGTGCAGCGTTTACCTCAGTAAGTTGACCGAGTGGATCTCGCCTGAGCTCGTATGAGTGAGTGGAGGCGGGGCTAATTATCATATTCATAGATATACTAAATGATCAAGGGTGTAGAGTTACATTCAAGCTATTTTAAAGCATGAAGAATTTTAAAAAAACTTTTAAACTCACGGACCTAAGATTTATGTCCATATTCTCTAAATTATAGGTTGCTGGTATCACTTTGAACGTGATCGAAGGAAATCTGTATTGGTTGGTGCAGGACGGCTTCCTGCTGAATCTTTACAGAGCCAGCATCAGTTCAGTCAGGTTGGTACTTATGTTTAACAGATAGATCTCATTAATGAATGCATTGTTTAGTGACAAATATGGCTCATATGAATATTTTCTTACTGAATAAATGTTGTTGTTTTTAATGTTTTGCAAAAATATGTTCTACCCGTAAAGGACGCAGAAGTCTAAAGCAGTAGAATTTGCAAGATGGACCACATCTCAAATCTCATATCATCAAGTGGGCTCCTATAGCGGACGACTTGTTTGGCTGGATGAAAACAAACAGCTCAGGATTCAGGAGTTGAACCAAAACAACAGTGTCCTTATGTCTTCCAGCAAAACACTGACAGCTTTTTCTGTTGTACAGCAAATGCTGAAACCTCTTCCAGGTCAGCACTGTTATATTTCATATTTCTGTATGTACTTTATTTTAGTCATAATCACTTTGTATGTGTCTTTGTGTTTGTATCCCAGATGGATTCGTATCTCCTCCTGTAGTTATTCCACCTGCAGTTTCCAAAATTGTTCTTGAGGGGAATGACACCTTTTTTCAGATACTCTGGGAACCCAGCAGTGTTGACTACGGCACAGTGATTTATTGTGTAGTGTCTAAAGACCTGTGGAAATATGTGAAAAATGGGAAACAGCTTCAAAATGTACTACACCCATTTTTTTTTATTGTAAATCCACCCCAATTTCTTTAAAAGAAATCAATGTTTTTATCTGACTTTTTTGTATAAAATGTACTGATGATGTATTTGCAACACTTTTCTGCAGAAATACTTCACCAGATATTGTCATCCTGTTAATACGTTTTCCAAAACAGTCATAAATGTCACACAATTCAAACCAGGAGCCAAATTTGACGTCACCATAACCCCTTTTTCATATTGGGGTAAAGGGGAATCGACACAAACAACTTTCATTACTCCAGGTAAGAATGCTGCATCATTGAATTTAAGAATAAAATAAAATTAAATGTAAATATAATAAAAGAAGCAGATGACTAAGAAAAAATACATTGCATACCTTACATTTTAATGAAACTGTACTGTTTTGCTTTTTGTGTATTTTATTGTGCTATCTAATACAAAAAAATTTTAAATGCACCATTTTAAAAAACCATTTTAAATGCACTCTCATTGTCACCCAGCAGGTACTTCATTAAACACTGACATGACATTGATTATTTTGATCGTATCAGTCGCTGCTGGATTTACACTGATTATTCTAATCGTCGCAGCAGTTAGTAAGTACACAAACGACACAATTCCCTTTTATAGAAGGCTATTTCATTCCCATATCAAAATTAACGAGAGAATATGAAAGTACAACATTTACTTCCCCTGCTGTTTTGATGTAGTTTGGCACAGACGCCATAAGAAAAAGATTCCTGGGACAGTTATAGAAACAGGTGTGGACATCCATCCAGATGTGGAGTTAGAGTATATTCGAGGTTTAGTTGGTCTTGGGAATGCCTGCTTTGCCATCAGGTACTTACAATCTAACGCTTTGTTTTAATATGATTTTGTTGCATCTATAAACCACAAAAGTGTGTTAATATTTAAATCACTTTCCCCCAGTACCATACCCGCCCAAGGAGAGATTGAGTCACTTCCGGTGTTTCCCAGAGAATGTCTGAAGCTCCAGAGGTTGTTGGGTAGTGGTGCTTTTGGAGAAGTTTATGAAGGCGTTACAGTTGGCAGCCAAATCATTGGAGTTGTGCCAGAGAGGAGAGTGGCTGTCAAGGTACATTTGATTGGTTTAAACTGTTTAAATGTTTCACATTAAACTTTTTCTCATTGCATAGTGTGTATATATCTATATTTTATATATTTCTCATATACTTCCACTGAGTCTACATTGCTGTTTTTAGCAAATAGCCTACTGATTGCAATTATGTCTTACAAGTCAGTCTCTTCACAGACACTGAGGAAAGATGCCAGCGACTATGAGAAAATGGAATTCCTAAAAGAAGCTCATTTGATGAGGTAAAAGAAATGTTTGCTCAAAGCATCACACTGAAAATATGATTATAATTGGGAACAAAACATGATGGTGAGGCCCCCTGGCCTAGAGCAGATGGCAATGTTTGTGGTGTGGTCTGTTGTTATTTAGTGTTTCGGGAGAAAATAAAATGATTCTAAATTTACAATACTGTTCAAAATTTAGGGGTTTGTTAGATTTTTAAATGTTTTTGAAAGAAGTCTCTTATATGCTCAAAAAAATGATGCATTTATTTGAGCAAAAATACAGTAAAAACAGTAATATTGTGGAAATATTACAATTTAAAAATAACTGGCATCTATTTTAAAATGTAATTTTATTCCTCTGACGGCAAAGCTGAATTTTCAGCATCATTACTCCAGTCTTCAGTGTCACATGATCCTTCAAAAAAAAAAAATTCTAATATGCTGATTTGCTGCTCAAGAAACAGTTCTTATCATTATCAATGTTGAAAACAGTTGTGATGCTGAATATTTTTGTGGAAACCATGATAAATTTTTTTTCAGGGTTATTCGATGAATAGAAAGTTCAAAAGAACAGCATTTATTTGAAACAGAAATCTTTTTTAACATTATAAGTCTTTATTGTCACTTTTGAGCATAAAAGTGTTTTTTTTAAATAAAAAAAATTACTTGGAGCACATTTATCATGCATTGTTTTGTGTTTGTGGCTCTCCAGCCAGTTTAATCATCCTAACATCCTGCGCTTGCTTGGAGTTTGTCTGCTAAACGAGCCCCATTATCTCATCCTGGAGCTGATGGAAGGAGGAGACCTTCGTTCTTACCTGAGAGGAGCTCGTGCTACCAATGTTAGGCTTTGTTTTGATATATACTGAATGAGATGCTTTTTTTTTTTTTTTTTTTTTTTACTGACTATCGCACTAATGCGTTCTTATTTCTCATAGACCCACAAAGAGCTACTAAACCTCACCAGCCTTCTGGACATCAGTTTGGACGCTGCCACAGGATGTGCTTATTTAGAAAGGATGCACTTTGTTCATAGGTAAAGATGTGCTCATATACTGCTAATGCATTCCTGTAGCGGATGATACTCACTATGCCAAGGTCATGGGTTCAATGAATCCATAAACACATAAAATTTACACTTTGAATGCAATGTAAGTCACTTTGGATAAAAGTGTCTGCCAAATGCTTAAAAGTATCTAAATGAAACTATATTCAATACTTCATGTACAGGGATATTGCCGCAAGGAACTGTTTAGTGTCAGTAAGAAGCTACACAGACCCAGAAAGGGTTGTTAAAATAGGAGACTTCGGATTGTCCCGTGATGTGTATAAGAATGACTACTACAGGAAGAAGGGAGAAGGTCTGCTTCCTGTTCGCTGGATGTCACCAGAGAGTTTAACAGATGGCATTTTCAATAAATATTCAGATGTCTGGTCAGTATCTTTAGTATTAATGATGCCTTATCAAGTAACATGCATATTCCTATAAATATGTTTTCTCATAATTTGCTTTTTCCAGGGCATTTGGTGTGCTCTTATGGGAGATTATGACATTGGGAAAGCTACCATATCCCACATACACCAACCATGAAGTCTTAAGCTATATCAATACAGGTGGACGATTGCCTTCACCAGCAGGATGTCCACAGAGATTGTAAGTGTTATTAGTAGATGATTTCTACAAATACATGTTATAAGTAAGCAATAAGGTACAAGAGGCTGTGCTGTATCGTGAACGGCTGAAGGGCATTGTTAGGCACGACGCGTGACTTCAGCAGTGACTTATTCACGATGCAGCACTAGGCTTGAGTACCTTATTGCTTTTATAAAACGGTAACCATACAATACAAATATTAAAGCCAAAAATATGTATCAGTGCAACTTTCATGAAGTAAACTTTAACTAAAAGCCTTCCTCCCACCAGAAAAAATAGTCCTTGACCGTGAACAGCAACAGAAGTTACATTATTATGCCATTAGATGGCGGCAAAGACTGCCTTTATGAGTGTGTCAGTCAGTAGCGAAGACTTTTATATTGAAAAGACTGAATTGTTGTGAACACGGAACAAGACGCAACTGACAAATGCTTTGACTAGCGCTGTCAGTCACGGGAAAACCCCTTAACTGTTAAAAGGACAAGATAATACATCGGACATTTAAACAGATTTTTTATTATGACGATAGGACTGACCTGAAGGAAAATGCTAAATCTGAATGCAGGTAATAAACTCGTTCACTCGATCTCTTTCTCACAACACTCTTCTACATAATACAGTAAACTTCAACGAACAATATCAATTGAGAACATACAGTTTACGTTGCTAAGAGTGGTTGCTAAGGGTGTTGTGTAATGATACACAGAAGCGTTGGGTGAAGCTGTCATAGCCGTGTTTTATTGTGAACAAAACACAGCTATTGACCAATTAGAATCAAGGACAGGATCTAACCATTTTATAAATTGATTGAATGCGAAGACAAAAATATGATATGTACTTTGAATGAATATGGTAAAAATCAAAGACTACATTTCCATATCATTACTGCTTTGTAGGTATAATCTGATGATGGGCTGTTGGAGTAAAGAACCAACTG
Source organism: Ctenopharyngodon idella (assembly GCF_019924925.1). Classification (NCBI taxonomy): domain Eukaryota; kingdom Metazoa; phylum Chordata; class Actinopteri; order Cypriniformes; family Xenocyprididae; genus Ctenopharyngodon; species Ctenopharyngodon idella. The sequence continues at coordinate 27,938,233 of NC_067236.1, forward strand.
AGAGGCCAAACTTCCAGTACCTTGAGGAAACCCTGAGTAAATTGAGAGATTATGAGGCAGATAAAAGAGCAAACCAGAATGGAGCTGATGGTCATGTGAACCAAGCCTACCAGGAAGACGGTATGATTTTTTTTTATCAATATAGACATCAATATAATCAAAATATTAGCTTTATTTCATCATATAAAACAGAATAAATTTTATGACTCTGATTCATTTACTTAATCTGAATCAGATGTGCACAGACTTTTTCAGATTGGTCCTCATATATGTACCTCTTGCTGTTCTCTCCAGAGGAGGAGGTCTGCACTGCTGTGGATGAAGATGAAGTTCTGGAAACTGGACTGTCTCCTGTGCTCAGCAACGAGGGACTGAATTACTTGATGTATCGAGCTGAGAGCCCAGACGATGTCCGAACAGACTCATCAACACCCACCGAAGATATATAACACTATAATTGCCAGTGTGGTTTTGAAGTCACTGGCACCTCAATTTTGCACAAAGACCTGTGAGCTGGACCTCACTTTTGTAATATTCTTTCTTGTAAATACTGTATTATAATAATAATAATAATAATAAGTATTGTATTTTTGTAATGTATAATGATCAATAAACAAATATCACTATTATGCAAAACAGTTAGATCTGTATTCCGTTAAAGAAATACCAGTACTTGCAATTTTGCAAATTATTAAACGTTTAACTGGTTAAATTATGCGAAAAGCAAAATAATAATAATAATATTAATTTGATGTATAATGTGTAAAGTTGAATGATTAATAAAAAGACATTATATCAACACTAGATTTGTATTTTCTGAAAGAAATACCTGTACTTGCAATTCTGCAACTGGTTAAATTAGTAAAATTATGCAAACAGCAAATAATAATAATAAATATTGTATTTTGATGTGTAATGTGTAAAATTGAATGATCGATAAAAATATGTTCTATCAACTATGACAGAACAACTAGATTTGAATTTCCTAAAAGAAGTACCATTACTTGCTATTTTGCAATTGGCTAAATTATGCAAACATGAAATAATTATAATAGGAATATAGGCCTATATATAGAATGTAAACAGATAATTAACATTTAATTACACCAATCCTAGAATGGTGACGATTGATCGACATCTCACGACACCGCCCCTTTCCGACGTATTGCGCTCGCATGTCACGTGACCGCCCTCGGTGAAAGCAGCATGGCGTGTGTGAGCGCGGAGCTCCTCCACAAACTCTACTTTATTTGCACTTAGTTCGTCTTTATATTCAATCCATCAAAAGGGGCCGTGAACGTATTGAAAGCTGGAATATCGCTCGCAGCATGGACGAAGGGAATAAACTCCAGTTCCCGTCCCTGCCCGCCGCCAAAGAAGAGCAGCTGGTATGTAATGAACATATTAGCGCAGTGCTAACAACTGCTGGATTACAGTCACTCTTCAAAATGTCTGATTCAAAGCAGTGCCTGTCTGACTAGCATGTGTCAGTGCATGAATAAATACAGCTGAATTTTGATGATATTTTCAATGGATAATAAAGCGCTTTAACTAACTCTGCCGTGAGCGGTTAGCATGTGCATCTAGTGGCAGTGTACAAGAATAACAACTCAGAAATCAAAGTCATCAGTCATGTAACGTTATACTAAAACATATCTCAATGCAAATGACGTCCTGGGTATTATTTATCATGATACTCAGAATGATATCTGAATAATTCGATCATTTATATGCATTATCAATATTAATTCCTATATTTGTACTTTTAGACACACTACCAACCAAATCATTCGTCACTAACCTCCATTACGAGACTAATATTGAGTATAGTCAACAACAACAAAATTAACATTGGCAATATACACTTTTCTGAGACTTTTAGCTTAATATAACGTATAAATTAAGTCTTCTGTGGAAGCATGTTCTATGCAAGTAAGCAAACATAAAGACTTGGCCATTGCCAAGTGCATGATCCCTATTGTCCATACTTCTTGCTTTTATGCTTTATTTTGGTATAACTTGAGCAGTAAACCTGATAGGAACCGTGAGAGTGTAAATATCGTTTAAAATGTCTGTCAAGTTTCTAGTCTAAATCATTTTTAGGTAGATGATGATGATTTTTATTCCTGTATCGGCTGCAGTTTATGTTGCTAGTCATTTTAAAATGTTTTTTATTACTGTAAGAATGCTTGTTAAAAACTGATAATCTGGTTTTGCAATCCCATTTCCGCAGGACTGGGCATATCCAATGAGAAGAGAGATGCAGGTGATCATGAAAATAGACTTTTCGTATGATTGTATAGGATTATGTATTGTTGTGGCTTTTATACTACTGCAGTATTTGCGTTAGTACAAACATTCAGTACTTTTACAACACCCTGTTTTTTGGTTTTGCTGTCACCACACAGCACCTTCAATAGAAATTTCTTGTATATTTTTGGCGAGTCACAGTCTAAAGTATGTTTCATATCTCATTCTCATCAAATGATCACTTTTTCTGCTTTTACTAAAACTAAATCTGATGTAATGATTTAGGAAATCCTCCCAGGCTTGTTTCTTGGACCCTATTCTGCTGCTATGAAGAGTAAGGTACTGTAGAGATGATCTATTCTCATGCGTCATGATGAAAATAATCTGCGCCTGGGGTTTCCTGTAATAATTCATCCTCTCTTTCAGCTCTCAATGCTGGAGAAGCAGGGCATAACTCACATCGTGTGTGTCAGACAAGACATCGAGGCCAACTTTATAAAGCCAAACTTTCCCCATAAATTTAGGTATTTTGATTTCTGGTAGTCCGTTGTTCACATATGCGAGTTGTACTCAATATAAAGGTCCAATATTTCTAACAGCTGATTTACTTTGTTTCTTTGTTTATAGGTACCTTGTTTTAGATATAGCAGATAACCCTGTGGAAAATATAATTAGATATTTCCCAATGGTAAGCTGGCCTATCTTTATACATTTTATGTTATAAATGCATTTTTTGTGTGTGTGTGTGTGATTCTTTTGTCTAATTATGATTACCTATTTTTCTTTCTATAGACTAAAGAATTTATTGATGGATGTTTAGAGACGGGGGGTAATGAATGTTTTTCCATATTAATCTTGTGTAGTAATTGGCAGCATTGATATGAGTACAAACTTTATACTAAACATACATTAAATACTAGATTTTATGTTTTGTTTTTTGTTTTATTTAGTCATCTCATCCATCTTGCACATTTTTGTGTTGCAGGAAAGGTACTTGTTCATGGAAATGCAGGGATATCAAGAAGGTTCATAATCTTACTTTATTATTTTAGTTTATAATATGATTCTCTCTTTTTGAATTTTTAAAAAAAAAAATAATCTCATTTGGGGACATGGTTTGATTTTACTTAATAAATCTAATATTTTATCTATATTATTATTAAATAAATGTATATTTCTTTTTTCAGCGCTGCCTTAGTTATTGCCTACCTAATGGAGACATTTGGTGTAAAATACAGGTAACGGAATTTAGTATAGAAACAGTTCATGCATATCCAAAAATATCAGTACGTGATAATACGAGTTTGACTTGAAGCTGATGGTGTCATATATATTATATCTTCACAGAGATGCCTTTAGTCATGTACAGGAGAGACGTTTTTGTATTAATCCCAATGTTGGCTTTGTTCATCAGCTACAGGTATTATTTTAAAGAAATCTCAGCATTAATAATTCATTCAACATAAAAGTGCTATAGCTGTTTTATATACATATATACATAAATGAATGGTCTTTCTGTTTTCATCAAGGAATATGAAGCAATATATCTTGCAAAGCTAACCATCAAGATGATGTCACCCATTCAGTTGGGCAGGTCTTTCTCCATCCAAGCTGGGATGCCAGGTAAGAGAATATTATTTTATGGCCCAATGGTCAGTTTGTAATAGTTGAAATATTTCTAATAGTGATGCATAGTATATCTGTACCGTATCTGTTATCAGCTGATGCTTTTTTTTTTAATGATCAATATTGAATATTTAATTGTATATGCTCATTTAGATTTACGTTTTCCATCATTTAACACTTAAAGGGAACCCCTGGTATTAAGACTTGTATGATTTAATATAACGTAAATGATGTCTCTTACTGAAATATGTAGTAGAAAACCCATGAAAGATTTGTTATTTAAAAAATCCATGACATATTTGGACAATAGGGGCGCCATTTTGTTTAGGTGTGTCGATGTCGATGATGTGCAAAGAATGTGCAGATGTGAAGAATATGGATGAATAAAATGTCCTAAACACCCGCGTCTTTGTTCTCTTCACTTCAGCCCTGATGACTTTGAGGCTTTTAGTAGACCACAGCTACTGAAAGAGCTTACAGTTGCGGATGGATATAAGCGTATGCTTTAACCAAATGCCGCGCCTGTCGTGGAGCCTGACGAGGGCGGCCCATAACACATCTCGATTGAGACAGACTGCCTCAGAGCTTGCCTGCGCTGTGATGCACGAGATATCTGTGATCGCATAAACAGTAACATCTTCTCAGCATGTTTAACTGTGTGTAATGCATTCAGGTCACATATCAGATGATTTTTACACGTCAAACATACAACAGTAGTTTGAATAGCCACATGTTTTTGATGTTTTCATCCTCACTAATTTTGTGCTCTGGCTCATATTGATCGTGTTTTAAAAGGAACCCCGCAGATATTAAGACTTGAATGCATTACTAGATTAATGTTGCACCAAAACATACAGATAAAAAGTATCAAAGGCATCAGGGCTAAAGTGGAGAGAACAAAGACGCAGTTAGGAAGTTTTATTCGTCCACATTCTGTACAACTTCCCATTCTTTTCTGCTCTTATCAGTAGTAAAGCAGTAAAGACTTGCATCGCTTCTCTTGTGGCTCATCGACTGAAAATTACAACCAAAAGCTGCACAATGTGGCATCGTATATATTACAGTGGTTCCCAAACCTGTCCTGGAGGACCCCTGGCCCTGCACATTTTGTATGTCTCCCTATTTCTGACACACCCATTTTTTTTTTCTTGCTGTCTCTACTAATGAGCACATGAGTTGAATTAGGTGTGATATATGAGGGAGACATACAAAATGTGCAGGGCTGGGGGTCCTCCAGGACCACTGGTATATTATATTCCGAGTTGTGTTGCGGTAAAAATAGCAACAGGGTAGCGTCAGTAGCTCACTAAGTGCAACCATGTAAAGTCATCGACAAACGCACTGTGCACCTAAACAAAATGGTGCCCCCCCATTGTCCAAATATGTCATGGATTTTTTTTAAAAAACGTAAATCTTTCATGGGTTTTCTACTACATATTTCAATAAAAGACATAATTTACGTTATATTAAGCCATACAAGTATTAACACCAGGGGTTCCCTTTAAAGCTAATCTTTTAATAATTTAATAACTGTTAAATCTTAAGCAATCCGCAAAATTAATATTTGTTTTTCATACATATTTCATTCATTCAACCGATTTGTTCAAATGACTCATTCATTCAGGAAGGAAGCAAATGACCTTCTTTATTGAATGGGTCATTTAATCATTAATTAAACTGATTCGTTCAAAACGCGGATTCAGTCAGTATAACAAAAACATTTCTGTCTGTTGCATGGCACTCTTGCTCGTGTGATATTATACATCATATCATATGATATAAGTTAATGACAAACTCGTCGGGGCAAAAATGCCCATGTATCTTGAATTTTGAGGGCATATAACTGCATGCATAGCTACATCATCCTGAGTAAGACTAGTAAAGAAAACGCAGTACTTATTAAAAGAATCAGTCTTTATTTAAATACATGAACACAAAAAATAGTTGCTAATATAGCCTAACATTTCCCATTCCATGACTAGTAAAATAATCGCAATTTACTCTCTGTAAAATGGCGTAATCCGCTGGGTAAAAAGGTTGGTGGTGTTGCCACCCTTCAGCACTGATGTAGCCAGGCAAATTCTGCAGAGTGTTTTCTTTGAAGCTGAAAAACTCCCATACTGTCGAGCTTACTTTTTTCGAGTGTGGACAGAGCCTCTCACTCTCCCGTTCGGACGACATGGTTCTTCTTGGAATAGCTGAGCGTGCTGCGTCGTCTTCTTGTTTGACAGGTGTCAGTGTTTGCAATACTGCCACCTGAGAGGTCAACCAGGTACTGGCGCTGGAGTATTTACGTGTCATTATATCATAAGAGTCCTATTCATTTTAAATATTGTGGTTATCGCCAATACCGGTATATTGTCACACCCTAAATTAACACAATGTCGATATTTCATGCTTTGAACATCACGATTATCGTCAATACCGGTATATTGCAACACCCCTACTGTACATTATAATGTTCCGATGCCTAAATTCACTAGTAGCACTTACTGACGATTGATTTTAGTTCATAGTGAACTAAACTTTTTTTTTTTTTTTTTTTCGATGAAATAGTGCAGAATTTTATAGCTTGTTTTCTTATTGTGTATTTCCAATTTTTTGCATTCTAAGTCTGCTTTTGTTGTTGGCTTTATTTGTTAGTTACATTGGATGAAAACATTTGCTAAATGAAAATCTTTTGTGATGATGATAAATTATTGGGTTGATTGTACTAGAGACCAATTTCGTGTTTGCAAACAGCGATTATGTTTTTTGTGGGCGGAGCCTACCTGGTTGCAGAAAATGACAGTTCTGCAGTAGCAGTCTATGGAAGTCACGGAATAAAAAGTTAATTTCGAGTTTATATCTCACAAGTCTGACTTTTTTTCTCGCAAATCCGAGTTTATATCTCACAATTCTTAGAAGGAAAAACTAAATTGTGAGAGATACTCGTTTCTGTTTTCCTCAGAATTGCAAGTTTATATCCCACAATTGTAACTTATTTTCCCCTCAGAATTATGATATAAACTCACAATTGCGAGTTATATAGTCTGAACTGGGAGATATAAACATGCAAATGCAAGAAAAAAAGTCAGAATTGTGAAATAAAAATGTTATAGGCTGTTATGTTTAAAAGTTGTTAATGTAAAATGTTATAGGTTTAAATATTATTTCATGCTGTAACTACTATGTCCTCTGTTTACATCAAATTCATGCTTTAATAGTAGACTAATCATTGCAGGTTTTATCAGTCCAGTCTGTGACTTGCAACATACATGTCTGTGTTTAGCTTCAAATGGCATTTTCAATGATGGTAGTCTATAAAAATGAAGTCTATTTTTTGCATTCTGATTGACATCCAAAGGCACAACAAAGAATGTTCTCTTATTCTGTGGATTTTGCACATTTTCCTCCACTTTTCTGCCACCGCTATGCGCGCACAGCTGCAAGTGACATATCTGTGATGTCTGTTCCGAATTGGTCTCTAAGACTGAGATCTGTAATTTGTAGAGGTGTGGATCTTTACTTGCCTCACAATTCTATTTGATTGATTCAGAGGGTAACGATTCGATTATAAAACAATTCTCGATGCATCACAATGAATCTTGTCCTCTGATTATTTTATTAATAATAATAATATTCACAATAATTCTTTTTGTTATTTCATCTTTATTAAAAATAAGAACAAAGATAGAAATAACAAACAGTTGAACAAAATACAATATAAGAAACAAATGAAATTAACAATGCTTTACTTTTTTCATTTTACGTCTATTTAACAAGCATTCAAGTAAGAAATAATACAGAAATTAAATAATCAAATGTAAAAATTAATCACTGCATAGTCTTCAGTGTATTAATTACAAATAAATGATCAAAGCTACAAAAGTGATTCAGTCAAAAGCAGTGAGTGATTCCCTCATTTCTTTTGTTGTTTGATTAACATTAATAATGACAGACAGCAGCAGGTTTATTATATCAAGACTATGTTTACGTGAATAACCGCAAAGACAGATATTTTGAAATTGTTTATATTTGACCGTTTAAGTGCAAAAGAGATCTAAATTCAATATTGCATACTGAAAGAGGCAGCTTTCTGTGTGCGTGCTTTGGGTGTTTCGGTCAGTGTGAGTATTGAGATCTTTTTCGTGGCTTATTGCGCTTAACTCTTTTTAACATCAAGCACATTCATTTGTTTTTATGCACTGATGCAGAATTGTTTAAAACAGCATCTTAAAAACAATTATATTCCACAGCTCTAGTAATTTGTAGATTAGTAATATATGAAACTACATTATTCTTAAATGCACTTATTCACACTGTGACTGCCTGATCTTCTTTTTTTCCCTACAGGAAGCCTAAAGCGAACACTAGAAGAGGATGAAGATTTCGGGAGTATGCAAGTTACAGCAGCACAAAATGGATAGGCTTTACTAAAAAAGTGCTTTAACACAGTGAACTTTTCTTTTTACATTTTTATTGGGATTAAAAATGTAAATATTTGTACAGAGGATGGGAGGGAGGATGCTCCTCATGACCCTTGGAGCTGGGGAAGGTTTGATATATTATTTTTTTTTTTTTTCCTTTTTGAGCTGTATGCACTGAAATTTTTTGCAGTTTTATAGTATTTAAAGCATTTTGCATTTGCAGCGGGACAGTATTGCAATAATGCACTTTTGATACTTGAATTACTGTTACATTTTTGGACGGATTTGGGTTGGGATGAGGGGGTATCAAAGGAATGCGACTGTCACTGCCATAGAAATGAAATGGTAGGATGAATCAGTCTTTATGTAGGGAATGAACAAGGAAAGACACGTTTTGCCATAGAATTAACATCCCACTGCTAAATAAAAGATGGCTACTTACACCTTGTGTTTTCTATGTTGTCAATCCCTGGTTTAAAGATATGTGACTGCTGGGTGTGGATAGATTTCAAATGATAATCCAAATTCGTTGAAATGCAATATGAACTTGAATTTTTTTTTTTAATGAAACATTTTTAACCCATTCACCCACTTGTCATTCAATGGTTTTACATCAATTATAACAGTTATAAAAGCCAATATAACATCACTGCCACATGTTTATTTGTTGACTGACAGTTGACACAAAGTATTTAGATGCCCCTATGTTTGTCAGCTATCAGTGCAAGTACAAAAATAAAGGCGTTTAGCGTACATAGATATGCTTTCATTGCATCAGGATATATTTCAAAATAATTTATTTTCCTTCATTAGGTTTGATACACAACTAATGATTCAGCATCACCAGTGGCTAAGACTAGAGCCAAAATTGAGAAAATACATACGCATAATAAATAAATGTAAACTATTTTCTTTCTATTAAATGTTCTCTACATTGAAGATGAGTACCTGCAAGAGAAATCGAAATAAGATAAAATAGATTCAATACAGCTTCTGTAGGACTCACTCATAGCATGAAAATGTGATTTGAGTTTTGGTATTTTTTTAAAGCACAATAACATTAAGTAAAAGAGGGAAATATGCCTTAAACAGTTTTGTAAATTGTTTGAAACAGTTTTTGTAATTACAAACGTTTTCCCTCTAACAAAAAAAACCTTGTATAGAAATCTTTACATTAGAAAATATTCAAGTACATAAGCCCTTCTTCTATAAAACAAAACCATTTTGTCTGTTCTCTTTAACAGAACACAGTGTTACTTTTTGTGGCTGTCAGTGTAAGCCACACATTCTGCATATGATCAGATCAGATTTCTACAGCTTTCTCTACAAGTGCTTGATGTTGACATTTAGAAAGAACATTCATGAATATACCCATTGTTCTGTGTTGTAGTGAATTCAAAATGCTTATTTCACAATATTTTGTTATTATCACTGGTCACCAAATTATTAAGTTGATTTTTTCTTTTTTTGCTGGCTAAAAAAGGTGAAATCTTCGAGGTAGTCTGATCTAGGATTCTCAGAGAATAGAACAGATTAAGAGTTCTAAAGAATCTTTTGGATTCAGTCAAAGAACCGGCACTGCATGTAAGTCTCATCTGAAGCGGAGTAGCCAAACTTTTTATAAAATTCCACATTTTTTGGCGCACACTCCAGTGTTACTTTGTAGCACTGCAATTTTTTGCTGAGGAGAGTCAATGCTGATACCAACCTAAAAAACAAGCAAAATATGACGTTCAAACATTTACTTTTGATACAGATACCTTTTAAAGTGTTTTTAAAACCCAAACTCACAGTTTTCCCAGCTGTTTCCCTCTGCATACATCGCTCACAACCACTTCTTCTACACGCCCTCTCTGCCGGGACAAAAAAAACAAAATTATATAATGTGTACTATGAATATATGCACTATGAAAATACATATTTAAAATGTATTAAAGTACCTTTGCACAAGCGTGGATGAATTTGTGCTCTATGATAAGTGTTGCTGTGGCAACAATTTGTCCAAGATTCGTGTCTTCCACCACTATGACATAATAGTCTCCAGATTTCTTCATATGTTCAAAATTTGCTGAAAATTTTTTAAAAGTGAGTTTTTTTATATAATTTATTTAAAAAAAAAAAAAAAAAAAATCATATAGACCTTATGTAGCCCCTTTTCAGCGCTGCACTCGTTATATTGTCTTCAGGTTTGTATATCCACAGCATGAAGGTAAGATCTTACGCATTTATGAATAAATCACTCGTTTTATTACCCGGTCATTTATGACATCCACATTTAAACATTACAATGCTCATGATAACTTTTGTTAGCTCTGTAATAAGTAAATCCAATTCAACAACGATACCATAGAAATATACAGAGCTACCACAAAAACGGAAGTTCAAAGACAAAATTTTAAAGATGGCTGCGCTTGTTTATCTGGTGCATAAGGTCTACATGAAGAACTGAGATGTTCTGAGTTAGAAACATGTGGAACCTTTGAACTGTTCTTCTGTGACATCTCCAGCCACCGTGAGCTGTGATAAGACCTTGTAGAAGCCTAAAAAAAGACAAAGACAATCATATGTTCATCCTGATTGTTTGAAGTACTAAATATGAGTGGGCAGATTGCTGAATGGTAAACAGTACCTCTGTCTAGGTCAGCAGTACAGAGAGGACGGAGCACCAGACCATCTCCCGGCTGAGAGGGAGAAATGGGAGGCGAGAAGGAGACGGTGTTGCTACTCCAGTCCAGCTCTTGAAGCAGAGAAGGATCAAATAAGGGCGTCTCGTCCAGCAACATTACAGAGGGCCTATAATAAAATAAAACGTTAGACAAATTTATCACGGATCAGGACTCCATGTCAATAAATGTGTTACTGGTAACATTTTATTTGGACTTTGATCATCCAAACATTTACAATTCCAAGTCAAACGTGTGTACAGCTGCAGGCGCCTGTCTATGAAATCATCAGACTTTCTGTAATAAAATACAAGACACTGTAGATTATTAGCGTTAACTAAAAAAAAAACATTTTTGTTACTTTTTAAATAACGTTTACTAAAATAACATTTTTTTTTTTTTTTTTTTAAATAAATACATACAATTTTCAGCTAGTTGCCAAAGGAAACAATTCTCATTTAGTTTAACTTGAACTTAACTTTTAACTAAAATTAAAATGAACATGGAAAAAAAAAAAGCTAATTCAAATTATTAATCAAAACTATAATAGTAGTTACTCGATAATAAGATACCTTATCTTAATCTTTCTTTTAGAAGCGTGTTATTACAAACCAGTGTTGTAAAGTATTTGAGCAAATGTAATTAGTTACCGTACTTAAGTATCTTTTTGGCTAATCTGTAGTTTTACTGAGTATCAAAGACATTACCAACTTGTACTCTCTACTTGATGACATTTTTAAGTATATATATATGTACTCTTTACGCCAATACATTTGTGATGAGTAATGAAATTACTTGTTACATTTTGCAAGGCACCTAACTTTTTCTACAGCAGTTTATTTCTGCTACAAAAGAAGTGATATCACCATCTACAGGGCATTGAAGGGACTATATCTTGTGCGTCTCGCCCTTACTCACCCAAACTTATCACAAAAGGCTACTTTATATGAATGTGAGTACATTAGAAGGTATTTGTGAACTGAGCTGGGTAGATTACTTATGAATTGTAATCAGTTACTGATTACAAATTACATGACAAAATTTGTAATCAGTAATATAATCTCTTAGATTACACATTTTTGGTAACATAATGACTGACTACTTTTGGATTACATTTAGATTACTTTTGTGCTAACCCTTATTTGATGTCACATATATTGTAGGATAATCTTGTACTATTTTGACAGATACAAAGAAAAAATATATTCCAAAAAAATACTAACACTAATGTACCTGTTAGTGTTTGCTGATAGTAACACTGAATAAAACAAAATCACATCTTATGATTTTAAAACATATTTACTTAAAATTAAGTAAATTTAGAAAACAGCAACATTAAAAACAAATATTGAAAAACATGAAATTCACAGCAATATCACTGCTACATCAAATATTTAATTTATATTTCATATATTATTATTATCATATTATTATTTCATCTATATTTCATATATATTCATCTATATTTCCCCCTCATCACCGGAAAAACTTGAAGAATCACAAACGTATATAAGCGGCAGGTTTATTATATAAAAAATATAAATGTTAAAAAAAAAAAAATGAAAAATTAGGAGAATAAATGAATCGTGAACAACTTACTGCCATTGTGTAAATAATATGCAATCATGTAATCCATAAAAAAAGTAACTGTAGTCTAATTACGAGTATTTTAAAAAGTAGTTTACTCTAATTACAAGTACTTGATTTTTGGAATCTGATTACGTAATCCAGATTACATGTAATCCGTTACTACACAGCTCTGCTTGTGAATTGCAGGTGTTTTATAATCTGTATGAATTTCTTTCTTCTGCTGAACACAAAATAAGATATTTTAAGAAAATGGGTAACCAAACAGTTGATGGACCCCACTGACTTCCATAGTATAGATAAAAAAAAAATACTATGGTCAATGGGGTCCATCAACTTTTTGGATACTGACATTCTTCAAAATATCTTCTTTTGTGTTCAGCAGAAGAAAAAAATTCATACAGGTTTGGAACAACTTGAGTAAATGATGACAGAATTTTCATTTTTGGGTGAACATCTTTGAGCCTACATTCATTACGAGTAAAACACTTACGTACTGTTAAAATCAAGTACTCTAAGACTTTTACTCAAGTCGTTTTGGAATTGGTGACTTGTAACTTGTAATGGAGTCACTTTGGCTGTAGGCTAAGTTTCTGTACTTTTACTCAAGTATAGTTCAGGTACTCTTTACACCTCTGTTACAAACCAAAAATCCAAAGAATGACATAGTACAACATCCAGTAAGCATATCTTAAGTCTATAGTCTAAATTGTGTTTTCTGCATTTTCAAGAAAAGACAATGTTTCACGTAATGAGCATAAAATAATCTTAAAGCAGTTTATGGCAGCCCCTAATAAATGAAACATTTCGATGACAAAGGTCACAATTCAGTGTAGAACAGAAAGTAAATAATATCAGGTCCAGTAGTGATCAGATTCATTTCATATGGCTTTCATTTTTTAAAATAAAAAAAACCTACTGTTTTCAGGGCACGAAATCAACCTACATTCCCAATCTGTAATTCCCAAAATACCATCCATATGTTCAATCAAAATGCTTTAGATTCATGTATATGAAATCGATTTGTCATTTACTTACGGAGACATATGATATTGGCCGCTTTTGCTTTTCTAAAATGTTTGAATGAATCCTGGCAACTCGACTCCAGTTACAGAGATCTTCAACGGTCCAGCATGACATACACACTTCCTCCTGCGTTATTATTTTTTCCTCACGCATATTCTAATGAGCCCCGCCCTTCACCCAATCACTGTTTGCTGTCGTTGGTACGGTAAATAAACGACTTCTCAATTGTCCAATCACAGACTTGTTGCGAGTATAGCTGACCAATCATCGCAAACAAAGGGCGGGACCTCCGTGTTTCACCCCCTCCTCCCTCTGTCTGTCTGCGTGCGTGGAATATGACGTGGCGCGGGGTTTAACGAGGGCGCGGTGCGATGACGTTCGTATCCGTCTAGGGAAAAGATGTTTAGCAGGAAAAACGTAAAGTCTACAAACTGGTTTTATGATCTTAGACGTGTTGAATGTGAAAAACTGTCACCGTCTGGTTCGACAAGACTGCTAAGATTGAATAGGAAAAGGTGTCTGCCCATTGTATAACCCACGTGTTCAAACTCCTACAAAAAATTACTGTGGTAAATAAGTTCTTCCAAAATACCACACGCGATTACTATTGACCCCGTGACAAACTGATTAATTATGTGATTCATACTCATTGAATGGCTGTCAGATGAAAAGATGATTTTTGCTTGTAGAATGGCCTACTATCAAGTAGTTTTAAATGACTTTTTTAGTAACCTATCTACCATCTAAGCCATGCTACAGTAACCATCACAACCTTGACCCCCTTGGTCTTGTCATGACTTCTAAGGACAGGCTGCGTAAACTGCATACTCAGACATACTCAGCAGCAGTTACTGGAATTCATCTCTCTTCCTTCTTCATATTGATTTTCTCAAGTGTCTAAAAAAATTAATCATCTTTTCAAATGTTTTTAAGCAGATATCTGTAGGATGTGAGTGTACAGAAAGGACCAACAAGAAATTTGAGAAGGAAACACCTATTGATCCCAAGTCCTTCCATGTGCCTGCACTAAATAAGGTATAATATAAAAACAGACCACAAAGCAGTCAATAATTCTAATAATTTGCCTAAACATTCCTTATGAAGAATATTTAAACATTTTAATACATATAAACCAACTTGGTAATTTAGACATTCGAAAATATTTTCCAATCCAAATTTTCTTTTCTTTTTTTTCTTTTTCTTTTACTATTAATTTGTTTAGTTCATGTCTCCATTTTAAGAACATTTAAAAATTTTGCAAAGAAATTAGCACATAAGACTTAATGATGTGGCTTGTCGATATGGTGCACACATTTAATGAAATAATGATGGTACATATAGACAAAGCACTTGTGACAACAGTAATTCCATAATGTGTCTCCAATTACTGCTTAAAAATGCTGCAGGCATTCTTAATAAGCTCAATAACTTGCATGAAAAGGGAAGCAGAGAGACAGCAGGTATTGAATGAACATTGCGGGAAATAGGGAGGATGAGAGCACAAAAAATGCCTGCAGAAAGCTGATATACTAGTTCACATGACTACACCATGGATCATTACATTGAGTGAGATACAAATCATTGAAATACAGTCTGTTTGTCTTTAATGACTGTACATGGACAAAAATGAGACAGCAAACATTGGCCTTAACATATCTTAATGTAGATGATTTATTAAAACAGAATGTACAGCCCAAATTCCAGAAATGTTAGGACGTTTTTTAAATTTGAATAAAATGAAAACTAAAAGACTTTCAAATCACATGAGCCAATATTGTATTCACAATAGAACATAGATAACATAACACATGTTTAAACAGAGAAATTTTACACTTTTGTCCACTAAATGAGCTCATTTCAAATTTGATGCCTGCTCAAAATAGTTGGCACGGGGGCAACAAATGGCTGAAAAAGTAAGAAATTTTGAAAAGATTCAGCTGGGAGAACATCTAGCAACTAATTAAGTTAATTCATATCAGGTCTGTAACATGATTAGCTATAAAAGGAATGTCTTAGAGAGGCAGAGTCTCTCAGAAATAAAGATGGGCAGAGCTTTGGAAGAGTGCGTAAAAAGATTGTGGAATACTTTAAAAACAATGTTCCTCAACATCAAATTGCAAAGGCTTTGCAAATCTCATCATCTACAGTGCATACCATCATCAAAAGATTCAGAGAAACTGGAGAAATCTCTGTGCATAAGGGACGAAGACCTTTATTGGATGCCCGTGGTCTTCGGGCCCTCAGACGACACTGCATCGCTCATTGGCATGATTGTGTCAATGACATTACTAAATGGGCCCAGGAATACTTCCAGAAACCACTGTCCGTAAACACAATCCGCCGTGCCATCTGCAGATGCCAACTAAAGGTCTATCATGCAAAAAGGAAGCCATATGTGAAAATAGTCCAGAACGTCCAAATTTCAACACCAAAACTCCAGAAACTCATAACCTCGATGCCCAGACGTCTTCACACTGTTTTGAAAAGAAGAGATGCTACACCATGGTAAACATGCCCCTGTCCCAACTATTTTGAGACCTGTAGCAGGCATCAAATTTGAAATGAGCTCATTTTGTGCATAAAATTGTAAAATTTCTCACATTTGTGAGAAATTTAAACATTTGTTATATTATCTGTGTTCATAAAATATTGGCTCATGTGATTTGAAAGTCCTTTAGTTTTCATTTTATTCAAATTTAAAAAACGTCCCAACATTTCCGGAATTCGTGTTGTAACATTGTTGCCCTATTTAATGTGTACAAAAATAATTAATATGATTCTATATTTGTAATATATTTTCTTAGTCATTATAAGAATTTTATGTTCACTCTTATCATATGACCATATAAGTAAAATGCAATATTTATGGACAAACTGATAGTAAAACTCAGAGAATAAGACTGAAATACGGAAATAAAAATGTACAATTCTTTTTTTTTTTTTTTAATATAACTCTATAGTTATAAATGATTTATCTGTGCACGTCATTTTTTTTTTTTTAAATTGATGTGCATTTTGTAATCTTTAAAGTCCCCCTGAAATCTAAATTTAAGTTTTTTAGCTTTTAGTATGAATATGTTAGCCTTAAGGTTATGAATAAGCTGGTGTGTTCCAAAACAATGACAAAATTTGCATTTAGGAGATATAAGAATTCAAACTTAAAGTTTCTCACTTCTGCTAAAATGGAATCATGGATTTTCATGACTTCACATCGCACTTCAGCTTCTCATCAGATCTTCTGTCCAATCAAATGCTCTCTAGAATCTAAAACGTCCCACCCCCTCCTACACTATAAACATGCTGAAGCTGCAGCTGAAATCGGTCATTTGTTCACACATTTACTATTTTCTACATGGTGAATGGCACATAGTGCGCTATATAGGGGATAGGGAATGATAGAAAGAGTGTAAATATGCTTTCCATTGACGCGAATGAAGTCTGGTTTCACGCTAGTGTCACACGAATCGCTGCAGCGCACACGATATCACAGAGCGGATGATATCCACGAGTCGGCGCAGACCACAAAACGTATTGGACCATTTGAATTCTGCACAGAATGCTGTATTTTTAAGTGATATGGAGGAGATTAAGAGGAGAAACGGTTAAAGATTAGAAGGAAACTAAGGTTTTACCGAGCTCAACGGCTGTGATATAAACAAAACGCTATTGGCTATTTTAAAAAAGGGGAGGAGCTGTTCGATATGTCCCGCCCTGTCTTCCTGTTTAAGTGGAAATGCTGTGCGTTCCAAGGTACTTCAGTGGGCCTTTAAAAAACAACTTCCCCTCCTTTTTGCAGCGACATCTTTTCTCCGATAATGTGTTCTTTCAGCGCGAGATCACGGCATTAGCAAACCACAACCATCCAACGATCCAATCAATTCCCGATGGACAAAATCACGTCTTGTCCTACATTTTTTTCTTGTTCGAGAAGCTGTTTCACTCAAATATGTGTCACAATAGGGAAGAAAAATGCAACTCCCGTTTCATGTCGACTTTAATTAGCAAAGCAGTTGCTGAGTTGTTTTGATTGGATGTTTTTAATATGCTGATATGTGGTTGCTAGGGTGTTCTAGGTGGTTGCTAGGTGGTTGCTTACTGGTTCAAGTCAAAAGTGCAAAATCTATATTATATTTAAGTACCAGTAATGTTTGTCTTCAACCAGGTTTCTCAAATGCATCCTCATCTGCCATTGGTCAATCGAACCAATAATCCTGCCCTCAAACTCACTCCACTGGTTGAGTCAGTGTTGCTATTTTGGGCTTGTCAGAATGCATAAACAAATACAATACAAGTTTTATAGTGCCAACGAGACAAATCCATCTGCAAATGCTTTACTTTCTTGTATCTGGATAGTATTTTAATATGAAAAAAACTACACACTTTGGCTTTAAAATAACATAGCAAACCATAGGGCAATTTGATTTCTCTCAAAGCAGCTTTGCCAGCCCATAACACAGACACTAGAGCACCTCAGCTGCAACAGCAGTTACAGAAGCCGTCCAGATACTGATACAGATCAATGGAGAGAACATGAACACAAGAGCCATGGAGCCAGAGACTTCCCGCTGATTTAATTACAGACTTTCCATCACTCAAAGAGCCACCATTCTGAAGCAACATCAGTAGCATCTACACTTGAACGATGGTCATGCAATTTTACCGGCCAGACACGTTGAGAACCAGTGCAGACAATGGAATCATTATGACTGCAGGAGTCTTTTACTGAGAGCCTTAAACTTCCTTATTACCATAAACAAGTCTTTGGGGAGGTGTTGAGACTGTACACTGAAGAAAAAAGTGCTCATAAAATGAGGGTAAGGCTTGTATGGCCTTTGTCTTACAATTTGACAACACAATCAAATGAAAAATTCATGATGTGCATGGGTGCTCTGCTGTGCATCAGATCGATAGCACAGTAATAGCTGGCATATCTGAGACTTGCTTGGCAAGGTTCCCTCTCTTTGATAAACTGTGCCATGTTAATGGCATACTGAGTTACTGTCCCCTTTGTGCAGGAAGATGATTTCTCATAATCCTCAGATATGGGCTACAGATTTGTGCACATATGTGATACAGGAGCTTGTTCTCCCAGTTGTCTGATCCTGTTACTTCTTCCAGCTAAACATGCTTCGGCATTGTGGGGTCTGGTGGGAATCCAAGTTTAGTCCAAGTATTTGATAGAAGCAGTAAAATTCTGGTAATTCATGGGGCAGGAAGGTTACAGGGGTATAAATGATGCTGTTCACCGAATAATTCACATTTTAAGAAAACATTTTAAAATGATAATTAAATGTAAATTATTGATTGTAGTTTTCTGGAATAAAACTAATGCTTCTCATTGCATCTTTTTTATTCTAACAGACTATTTATTTATTTTTTTTTGGTTTGTTTGTTTTTTAGGTCCACGGTCTAGCCATCAACGGCAGATAATCTTCTTACCAGTAAGGTCTTTTTAAAATTGGTTTTGATGGTTTGTATTCCTATTCATCCTCTTCCCAGCATGCACTGGGTCATGAATAATTATGGCTGTATTGTTTAATAGTTTTTCAGTTTAATTTACAGTGTTGTTTGGGCTATTTTGTTGTCATTTTGTGTGACTATGGTGTCGGAATGTGTTTGTTCCTTTACTTTAAATGATAAGCTAGTTGATTGTTAAAGCTGCAGTCCGTAACTTTTTTTGGTTAAAAATGATCCAATATAAATTTTTGAGCAAGTACATAACCAGACATAACTCCTTACTTTAGCCCGATTCCCAACAGTAAGCTTGTAAAACTGTTTTCTAATTCGAGTGGTACTGGTAGGTTTCCACGGGAAATTCAAGCATGCCCCTGCTCATCTTTGCGTCATTACGTCACGTCTGTTTACATAAAGAACGAGTCCCAGCTAGTAGGCTATATCATGTGAGGATGCTGCAGGTGGCGGATCATTTATAGCCTTTTCTCACAGCAGCTGGAATAATTAAACATCATTTTGATGGCGGATTTTATGGTATGACAAATTAACATTAGTGATTAGACTGTACAGAAATTGAAATCTACAGGTAACGCTAATACACAATAAATACACATTGTCACGCAATGCTGATGTTGTTAACATGAACAGTTTGAGAACAAAGTATAACAATAATAATAATTTGCACAGTTTGATGTGATATGAGCTAAGCGATCGTTAGATTTAATCACTACTAGTAGCGCAATTTATTGTAATGCTTTTTTTTCTCAGTTGGTCAGAACAAAAGCGGCAGATATGTTACTTGTTCAGATAACATTCTCCGGTAAAAAATATATTTTGGTCATACTTCCAGGACTACAATCTGTGATTTCTACGTACAGTATCCACCGGTGCCGTGACTGACAGCCACACGTACTCAAAACATTAGATTTATCTGCGCTGAGGAGCTCATGCAAAGATGATAATTCCTCAAATAACTGCAATTGCAGGTTTTGAACAGAGATGGCGAAAAAGAGGAAAAACTTACGGACTGCAGCTTTAAGGCCTTTAAGAATGATAACTATATTTCTGTCATGAAAACTGGCATGGTAATGGGTATGACAGTGTTAATATGTTTGGTCTTGGTGGAATAGATCTGCTATGCTGCTGCTGCTTTTATTGCTGCTGCTGCTGCTGCTGCAGAGCAAGTATGGAACTTGCTACTGCCAATACATACACAACACGCTGCTGTGAGCAAGTAAGACATGCTGCTGCTGTACAATATAGCGTAGATGAATTACCCGTAGCAGATCTATACAGGTGGAGCTGGGGAAGGTGGAGGGTTTCTGAAAGCACACTGCACAGCTAAGGCAAATGCTACTCATGTATTTGAAGATTAAGCATACAAGCTTATTGGCTACTAATACTGCAGGAACCAATCATCTGTGTCCTATAGATAATGATGTGATTAAAGGTTGAGTTAAGGACCTATTAGCCTGCGTGTCTAGAGTTTCATTACAGAACTTTGTATTGATAACTATATTAGCATCCAAAACAATGCACAACTATGTTCTGTTTATTCTAAGCATGTGCTGCAGTTCTGTCAACTCACGCTTGCTTAAATGCTTGAGCTCTTTAAAGCAGCATGGATTCTGATTGGCTGTCAAAGTTTTTATCATTCATCAGCTGGAAAAAATAGGTCTGAAAGTAAGTCCAAGGCTGTGTCCGAAATCGCATACTTTCTTGAGTAGGTACTTATTTTAAATAAGTAATTACTTCGCAACCTCTAAAAAATATGTTCTATATAGTATGAATGTGTGTAGTATGAATGTAATCCAGATATACTACATTCGCCATGTTGTCATTATCATGTGACCTACCAGCGTCAGTTGCGTCGTTTCACTACTATTCAAAAATCCTC
The DNA here is from genome assembly GCF_019924925.1 of Ctenopharyngodon idella. Lineage (NCBI taxonomy): Eukaryota > Metazoa > Chordata > Actinopteri > Cypriniformes > Xenocyprididae > Ctenopharyngodon > Ctenopharyngodon idella. Next base: position 27,959,145 of record NC_067236.1, read on the forward strand.
TCCCGTGGCCTCATGGGATAGTAAAGGGTCCATCGTATGTCATCCAAGTACTTTTATGCCTACTCTTTTATGAGTACTTCGGACATACTTCTTTTGTCACATACTGTTTCTCGCCTACTATATATTAGTATGTGATTTCGGATGCAACCCAACTCTATTGTTTCTTTGTGCCGTTATCGTTATAGTTGTGGTCTGGACTCTGTTATTCTTTTATATTTGGAACAATTTTTAAAACTATATCTTTGTCATTATCGTCCTTAGTGGGTGGCAATGTTGTCTTTTAGTATTATTTGATTATTAATTAGTATAATTTTTTTTGTTTTAATTTTAATTTAAATAAATGTATGGGCTTTATTATTTTTTGTTATTTAACTTAATTTTTTTATTTCAGTTTTACTAATTTTCATACTTAAACGTGTTTATTTCAATTAGTTTTACTTTATTTTAACAATTATACTTAGACGTATTGATCACTTATTACTCAAGAAATTAAAAATGTGAATAACAGAACAATTTACATAGATCTCTTAAAGGGATAGTTCACCCAAAAATGAAAATAATGTCATTTATTACTCACCCTCATGCCGTTCCACACCCGTAAGACCTTCATTAATCTTCAGAACACAAATTAAGATATTTTTGTTGAAATCCGATGGCTCATTGAGGCCTCCATAGCCAGCTTATAAAGTGACGAGAATATTTTTGGTGCGCCAAAAAAAAAAAACGACTAATATAGTGATGGCCGATTTCAAAACACTGCTTCATGAAGCTTCGGAGCGTAATGAATCTTTTCTGTCGAATCATGATTCGGATCGCGTGTCAAACTGCCAAACTGCTGAAATCACGTGACTTTGACGCTCCAAAGCGCTGATTTGACACGCTGATTCATAACGCTCCGAAGCTTCCTTGAAGCAGTGTTTTGAAATCGGCCATCACTGTATAAGTCGTTATTTTGTTTTTTTGGCGCACCAAAAATATTCTCGTCGCTTTATAATATTAATATTGAACCACTGTACTCACATGAACTGATTTAAATATGTTTTTAGTATATTAATGAATCTGAGAGAGGAAATGTCATTGCTGGCTATGCAAGCCTCACTGAGCCATCAGATTTCAACAAAAATATCTTAATTTGTGTTCCGAATTTTAACGAAGGTCTTACGGGTGTGGAACGGCATGAGGGTGAGTAATCAATGACATTATTTTCATTTTTGGGTGAACTAACCCTTTAAGCTGATATTCTGTCATAACAACATTTACATAAAATTAAAAAAATTCTATCATAACATTTACTTACACTGTAAAAATACATGCAAAATGTTGTCTTTATTTTTTAAGTTCTACAACAAGAAGGGAAAAGAATATTATAAGAGAAAGGACTGAACGCATGACAGTTCTTCCTTGTTCTTACATCTGTAAGATATGAAGAGGGGGTTGAGTGGAACAACTGAATCATTTGTGCCTCTACACATTGATCCGATCAACCACTTTTAACAGATCGCAAGAGAATTCATCACTCAAGCTCTTGGATGCCATCCTGCTGCCTCACACATTTATAGAATGAAAAACAGAGAGAGACAAATTACAGTGAAATTGAGTGAAAACAAGATGCAGGATGTTCTGCTGAATAATTAATTGCTACATAGTAGCGTGCATGTGATATTAAATAAAAGAGAGTAAAATATTTTAATATTTGAGAATGACATCACCTAATGACTTCACAGCCATAATGAATTATTGAATTTATTTTGTAATCCATTTAGGTGGCCGGAACTGCATGCCTCTGATATTACTCTTGATATTTGATACTTTCTGGGTGGAGAATGGACCCCTGACCACCGTCTGAAATGGGTGTCAAAAATTGCTTTTGCGCTGGGCAAATGTTTGCCGGATGTTCCCAAATTAAAGCAGGGCACATATCAATCAATAAATCAATGAAGTAGAGCTCTCAGTGTCTGTTAGGAAATTTCCCATTTCCTTCCTAACAAGGTTGCCCTCGTAAATAGACGTCCATTATTATTGACTAATTACATTTAGCTCATTGATTCATTGATGGTCAGTCAAAGTTCATGCTAAGAACTAATACATTTAAAAAGATTTTAATGTTGTGGGCTTGTGGCTTATTTAACAGATGGACACGTTTTTGGAAGTAAAACTGCCTATAATAATATAGCAGCTATAATATATTTGATAGCTTAAAACTGATATAGATTATACATCCTATAACCCACTCATTTAAAATTCTCAATGTCATTTCTTCAGGACAGCGTATTCATCGTTGGATATGATAGGTTAACTGTCCATTGACAAAAGTACCCCTTCCGTCCAGTGAAGGGCAAGTATTCCTCGGAGGAATTGATACTTGAGAGGTTTTAAATAGGAGGGATGTGCTTCCTCCCTTCAGTTCATGCCAAGCTCTTACTGCACGAACTTCAGGCATGGAAAAATTCATCACTCCTCTGTGAGGATATAAGATTTTCCATCCTGCATTTTATTCTGAAGGTAGGATTTGGATTTTTTGTTGTTGTTGTTGTTCATATTAGAGACACATGTTAAATGTTTTTAGCTATTAGTTATATCTGTCTGTTACTTGTATATAGTTGTTATATTCTATATATATATATAGAGAGAGAGAGAGAGAGAGAGAGATCTGTAAATAATGTATTTAATGTTTTGTAAATTAATGTAGGAATGATAAAATTATGTAGACTTAAAAATGCTTTACTGCGCCCATTACAGTTTTCCAAAATATGTAATTGTTTATTTTATAAAATGTACATTTTTTTTTAATTATGTATATATGTATATATATATATATATATATGCTCTACAGAACATGTATATAATGCATTTCATGTTTGGTAAATTAATGTATAAATGATAAAGTTATGTGCCTTAAAGCATTTAATACAGTTTTCCTCAATATTTTTTATTTAAGTTATTAAATGTAAAAAAGTTTTTAACTAAGTTTAAAAAATAACATCTAAAAATCTATTAAATAAAATAGATATAAAAATATATATTATATATTTTAATAATATATATATTAATATATTATAATTTATTTAAGTATTTTTAATTTAAAAATACTTAAAATAATATATATTTTTTATATATATATATTTTATATATTTTTAGTAGTTCTATATATATATATATATATATATATATATATATATATATATATATATATATAGAATATATGCTCTACAGAATATAATGTATTTCATGCTTTGTAAATTAATGTATAAATGATAAATTCATGTTGACTTAAACATATTAAACTTAAACATTTAATACAGTTTTCCTAAATATTTTTTTATTTTATTTTAGTTATTAAATGTCAAATAGATTTTAACTAAGTTTAAAAAATAAAAATCTATTAAGTTTAAGTATTTTTATATGAATAGAATCCTGTTTATTTCCTGATACCACACCTCAAAAAAGTTATTTGGTATTGTAGTTGGATATGAACAGTCCGTGTCTGTGCTTAAATATACAGGGCATTCATTAATTTTGTAATATTTTATGCCTTTCAGTATGGAAACCTTAAATTAGATTATTAACCTTGTAGTAGTAGCATTAGTAGTAGTATTATTCCTCATATTTATCTTTGCCAATCTTAATTTACTTTCAAATTCTGTGCAGCACTTTTCTGGAAAGGGCCTGCAGCAATGTCCGAGAGGAAGCCCAAAAACTCAGACACGCGTCCCAAGAACCTGCGGAGCTGGAGTGCTGATAGTTACATCCGCAGTATTAAAAAACGTTCCAGAGGGTCACACCATGAGACAGTGCCCAGAGGGGAAGAGGGGGAAGGAACGGATGACCAGAGCGTACGCTCTGCCTCTTGTCCTCGGAGACGTCGAGAGCGAAAGTGCAGCTGCACAATCCCTGGAGAACCGGATTCAGACTCTCCTTGCAGGAAAGGTCTGTCCCGTCGTTCTCTGAGGCAGAAGTTTCAGGATGCCGTCGGCCAGTGTCTTCCTCTTCGCAACCACCACCACCATCATCACCAGTCCGGTTCCTCACGCCCGTTCTCTGTCCTTCTTTGGTCCAAACGGAAGATTCATGTCTCCGAGCTCATGGAGGACAAGTGTCCGTTCTCTCCGAAATCCGAACTGGCTCAGTGTTGGCACCTGATCAAGAAACATGGCACTCACACCAAGCCTGCTTTAAGCATTGAAACCGAACCCAAAGGTCCCTTACTATCCTCCTCACCCCCAGCGCTCATTTCCTGGGAGGAGATCAGCTCATCTGGAGCTTCTAGTCTGGATGACTGGGATCCGTCTTTTGCACATGGTGACTCCCAGTGCTGCGCCCACACTGACTACATCCTGGTTCCAGATCTGCTTCAGATCAACAACAGCCCCTGTTATTGGGGGGTCCTGGATCGTTTCGAAGCTGAGCAGCTTTTGGAAGGGCAACCAGAAGGAACCTTTCTGCTTCGAGACTCTGCCCAGGATGAATACCTCTTCTCAGTTAGCTTCAGGCGCTATAGCCGCTCCCTCCACGCTCGGATAGAGCAAAACGGGAAGCGTTTTAGCTTCGATGGCCGTGACCCTTGTATGTACAGAGATTCCAGTGTCACGGGCCTGCTAAAGCACTACAGTGACCCTGCCTCCTGCCTGTTTTTTGAGCCTCTTCTCTCTCGCCCTCTACCCAGGAACTTTCCGTTCTCTCTGCAGCACATGTGCAGGGCGGTCATCTGTAGCTGTACAACATATCAGGGCATTGATGCCTTGCCGTTGCCCTACACTTTGAGACACTTCCTTAGGCAATACCACTATAGATGCAATGGAGCTTGTGCTGTTTAAAAACTGTGACAGAAATGGGACAAAATTACACATTGCTTGATTTGACAGACTGAAAGGCACAGTAAATGGACGTAGTTACCATGCAGCACAAAAAAACAGTTCATGCAGGACATTCACATTTCTACACTATTTTTTGCAGGTTTTCTACTTTATGAATTTCATTTGTCTTCTTGTTCTTGTTTATCATCTGTTATTGTCATTTACTTCTGTGTCCTAGATCTTTATTATAAAACAGGAAGTTAATACCTTTTTTTTAATCTACACTGTAAAAAATAATTGTTGGTTTAACTTAAAAAAAGTAAGTTATCTGATTGCCTTAATATTTTGAGTTCATTGAAATTAAAAATTTGAGTTAATACAATGAAGACGATTGGTTTTAATCAACAGAAACTCAACATATTAATTATTGAAGTTGATTTGACAAAAGAAAAATGTTGTGATAACAAATCATGAAAATTATTTTTTACAGTGTAGTGGCAGTTTTTCCTATTGTAGTACTTACCAGATTCCACTAGAAGGCAGACTTGTAAAACTGACTTGACAATTTCTAACTACTAGATGATTGATACATGTTGTGTTTTAGAACAATGCCTAAAACATTCCTGTTTGAGTTGAAAAACCATGTCAGTATATTATTTGATAAATCTGTCCCGTATAACCACACAATATTGTAGCTACACATTTTCAATAAAAACAAGCAATAGAATCAACAAATAAACTAAGACTGTTTTGTTTCGCTGTGCTGCTATGGTTTACACCAAATCTCCTCTCAGATTATGTTTTATCATACAAGCCTTTACTGGGTAACAATATGTGAAGTAAACTGTTATTTTTGAATATGTACATGATCTGTGTACATTGATGTACAGGGACAAAACTGAGAGGCTTATATTGAAAAGATCAATAATATTCTCACTTTTTTTCCCAAATGTGATATGATTCTCTCCTATTTATTAGTATATACTGGTCACAATTTAGATGATTAAGATCCTTCTGGGGACATTTGGTCTCTAAAATGTAGGCAAATCTGGACACACATGCACAAACAAAAAAGACAGACACTAAATGATGAGAAATGACATGCCCCAATGTGGCCATTAATCATAAGCATAATATTTGGTATTGCATTTCACAAGCAGAAAAGAGCTGCTTCCTGGAGTATCAAATTATTCAACAAACAGACGATGAGGATAATTCATCTATTCTCTTGAAGAGGACTAAACGTACAGCCCTAGGCTGTATTACATTATTGATGCTTATGCCTTATATCAGACAGTTTTGCTGCAGGCAGATCCAATTTCTGTTTGCTATTTGGTAAGAGCGATAACCTTGTTTTTACATGCACCTCAAGCATTGTAAAATAATATTAACTATGAAAAATTATCGTCTTATTTATTTATAACAATAAATAATTATTTAAAAATACTTTTAATGTAGAAAAAATGTATCGGGAACGTCACGATACGTCAGACTCGGGGTGGAGTCAATACTCTGATTCAGCCAATTACTTTTTGGAAAAGTTAACGGTCCGGCCCACTTTTAAACGTCACTGTTGTCAGCGCGGGAGATGTGAGCGAGTGTGGCGCTGAATACTGAGAATTACCGCCAAACTAAAGCTGTAAGTACTGCGTGTTTAAAACATTTATACAGCATATATCGATCGTATTGTTACTCGATTATATTTGTTTACTCGGACACGTGCATTCTTTCAGGATATTTTGTCTTTATTCCGCGGCTGTTGATCATTTTGCATGTGAAGTAGCTGTCTTGGTAGCACATTTGCACTTCTTTGTGCACCAAAGATGGTAATTGTCTAAACTTGAGATTAAAATGAACTTACTTTTAGTAAAGGCTGTTTATGTTTGCATCACAAGACGTCTGCTGTCTTGTCAAATGACATAATTTCTATTTCTATGATCAAAGACATTCTGTTTCTTGAGAGATCAAGTAGGGAAGTTAAATTAATGAAAACAATTTCACTTGTCACGAGTGCCAGTAGTTACAGATAATAGAAAAACAACAGTTAAATAAGTACATATTTGGTATTAGAAGTAAATTAGTATGCTGTAAGTATTAGTATTGTATATTACTACATTATTAGTATATCTGTGATAAAGCAAATTGTATATCAATATGTGCAAGTTACATTAGACTATAACACTTGATGCAGAGTAATATTGTATTGCAATAGCACTGAGGATAAATTAATTTATCTAATTAGTTTTCAAATTAAATTATGCATACTGTATATGAAATGCTTATATATATATATATATATATATATATATATATATATATAATATAATATAATATAATACTAGTAATGTAATGTAATATAATATAATACTAGTATATATTATTACACGCAGCAGACACTGCCCTGAATCTGATTGTCCTCCTGAGAGCATCATGCCGTGTGAAAGGAAGCCCATGCGTTACGGTCACTCAGAAGGCCACACTGATGTCTGCTTTGATGATGAGGGAAAGTAAGTGACATCTTTTGTAATCACTCAATTTCCACATTTGATTTCAGATTTAACAAATGGGAAATAATAAGATGCCTGTAATTGATGGTGACCATGTTATGTTTTGTTTCAAACACTTTCCCAGGTGTATTGTGACCTGTGGGAGTGATGGTGATGTCCGCATATGGGAAAGTCTAGATGACGATGATCCCAAGTCTATAAATGTCGGGGAGAAGGTGTATTCTGTAGCCTTGAAGGTAAGTTAACATTTGCTTTGGTGTGTGTTTTTTCACAGTCTATTATAAAAGCATGATTACATTAATAATGCTGCAGAGAGCGTTCTCGTAAAACACATGAAAATGATCAATTAAACTAAAATCCTTCTAATTTTACTGTTATTTAAATGTCAGTGTTTATTTTTCCCTACAGAATGGAAAGCTCGTTACAGCGGTTTCCAACAACACAGTTCAGATTCACACTTTCCCAGATGGAGATCCAGATGGCATACTCACTCGATTCACCACCAACGCAAACCACGTCACCTTCAACGCCAGCGGGTCAAGAGTGGCTGCAGGCTCAAGGTATGAGTTGCTTTCTTTCCTTTACATGCTACAATCCTGTTCTTAAACGGATAATTCACCCAAAAATAAAAATTCATCATTTACTCACATTCATGTTGTTCCAAACCCTATAAGACTTCAGTTCATCTTCAGAACACAAATGAAGATATTTTTAATGAAATCTGGGAGGTTTCTGTCCCTACATTGAAAGTCTCTTTACCCAAAACTCAGACGTTTCGAAACTTTCATAAAGAGATCATAAAAGAAATCCATATAAACATAAACAGAAGCTCAACTGTACTTAGTTGACAGGCTAGAGAACAAACCTCATTTGTTCTTGCGCATCAAGCAAGCATGCTTGAGCTTCTGTTTACCAAAATTAAATCTGTTCATCATATAAAGCGATTGTGTCTCTTCAGAAGACTTTGATTAAACTGCTCGATTCATATGGATTTTTCTTCGAAGGTCCCCTATGGGTTTGGAATAGGGCTGCCCTCAACTAAAGATTTTTCTGGTCGACTAGTAGTCGTCATCTCTGGACACGTTTCATGGATTACATAACCTGAGAGTATTTGTTTTCTATTTGAACTAGTTAATTTAAAAATTTTCGCTTTCTATAAGTATATTTTTGATGTCTCAAGTTCACAGAGAGAGATGGCAGAAAGCGCAAAAGTAGACTTTTCACAGATTCAAATGAGTATTTAAAGTGCAAGTGATCACACCGAGTGATAGCCCACATTTTCTAGGTTAACGTTAAAGTGAGCGGCCATGAAAAGTTGATACTACTTACATGTTTCAGATAATATAAGCCATATTTGAAGTCGATGAATGATAGGTCAGCATTTGGATGTCCTGTCCGATGTACTGTGGATTTTTTTTTTTTTTTTTTTTTTTTTCTGCGACCAATAAAATGTTCGTTGACTAAGCCTTTTCTCGTCGAATAACGGTTAGTCGACTCTTAGGGAGCAGCCCTAGTTTGGAATGACATAAGGGTGAGTAAATTAATTTTTTTGTTGTTGTTAAGTGATCATTTTTGGGTGAATTATCCCAAGACAGGTTTGTCTTATTTCATTTATATTTTTAGTTGCAGTTCTGTTTTAGTCAAAATTGGTGAAAATCTCATGGGTCATTTAATATTTTAATTCTCCCATCTTCATGCTTTTGATCAATGTCTATGTGGAGAAGAAACCACTTCGATTGTTTTATGATTAGTTGTATTTGGCTAAATGGCCATTTGCTGGATATATGGATTGTTTTATGTGGATGCATCACGGTTGAAGGCAGTGAGCATGTCACAGCATTGATTGAGCGGTTTTATCCCGCTGCCGATGCTTGAATATTGATGCACTGGCAGCTGAGCTCCAAACAGGTTATTTGATTTTTTTTTTTTTTTTCCTTCCTATAGAGGTCGGAAATGAGTTTTCATTTATTTCCCCACTTCAGATCAAAAGATCTACAGTGCCAATATGAGTCTCTGTTGAGCTGAAAATGGTGGAAGATGAAGGTGCTAATTTTGGCATTCTGTTTTCCAGCGACTTCCTGGTGAAGATAGTGGAGGTGGCGGACAGCAGTCAGCAGAAGACCCTACGTGGGCATGATGCTCCCGTCCTCAGTGTGGCTCTTGACCCTTCTGATGAGTTCCTTGTAAGTGTCATGGTGCTTTTTAATGGTCAACAGGTGTTATTTTTGAATGTGGCTAAATTAAGAATTGCTCGTGAATCAGTTCTCATTGTCATATTTGCTGCATACATTACCATTGGAAAGGATGGGGTCAGTAAGATTTAGATTATTTTGAAGACAGAAATTAATACTTTTATTCAGCAAGAATGCATTAAATTGATTAAAAAATAGTAAAGACATTAATGATATTACAAAAGTATTTCAAATAAACGTTTGTATTTCAAATAAATGTTGTTCTTTTGATCTTTCTATTCAAAGAATATAAAAAAATGTCACAGTTTCCACAAAATATTAAGCAGCACAACAGTTTTCAACATTTATAATAATAAGAAATGTTTCTTGAACACCAAATCAACATATTTGAATGATTTCTGAAGGATCATGTGACACTGAAGACTAGAGTAATGATGCTGAAAATTCAGCTTTGCCATCACAGGAATAAATTACATTTTCAAATATATAAAAATAGAAAGTTATTGTAAATAGTAATATTATATAGTAATATTATACAGTAATTCTGTTCATATCAAAATAAATGCAGCCTTGGTGAACATATGAGACACTTTCAAAAGCATTAAAAATCTCACCGACCGCAGTCTTTTGAACAGGTACTCTATATGTGCTGTTTGTGACATATGTTCTGATGAGTGTTTGTGTTTTAAAATTACTGTTGAGCCATGATTGTTAATTTTGCTGTGCTGATGTCACTTCCTGACAGGCTTCCTCCAGCTGTGATGGATCAGTCACTGTGTGGTCTATTGAGTCACAGGTATGAGGCCTTATCAGCTCTTCATACAACGAAAAGCATGTACAATGAGGTCCAAAAGTCATCAAGCACTAATAAAAAAGCTTCTGTATTGCATTTTTAAATTGTAACTTTTTTTATTACAAGTTATACTTTCACCATAACAATTAAATGGAAAATTCCCAGATTTTCAGTGTGATCTCAGACTTCTGGATCCCTCTGAAGCTAATGAAGCCCTGTTGTGTGTTTTAGACTCAAGTAGCTCAATGGAAAGTTCTCCAGAAGTCAAGTGACGTTAGCAATGCCAAGTCTCTCTGTAGACTTGCTTGGCAGCCTCGCTCTGGAAAGGTATTGAACATTTCATGTTAATTTAAGGCCTTTTACAGACTTCAAATTTTAATTAACATTTTCAGGTTTCTCTCTTTGGTGGCTTCATATGTAACTGCTTAATGAGCACATCAATCAATCTGTCAATCTTGTAAACAGCTCCTATCACCAGTTTCTTACAACAGTCGTGACATTAAGTTGAATATCTTTCATTGTTGTATGTACTTGTAGCTGCTTGCCGTACCGGTGGACTTGACCATTCAGCTGTATGACAAAAACACATGGACGCATGTTAGCACACTCTCTGATGACCTCATCACGCAGGTCAGTAGAAAACCATCCAGTAGTTTACAGTGGAACAGTTACTTATAAGAGGAATATTATTAGAAAAGGTCATTTGTAGGCGGTGGAAACCTTTATTAGCATTACAATTGTGCTTTAACCTTTCCCTTACTGTATCTCATGAGATATGTACTGTGTGGTTAAAGTTGTGTGTTATATTGCAGTGCATTTTAATGTTGTCATGAACAATTCTTTCTGATTCGTTCTCCTTCCCAGGTTGTTAATGTTGTGGTCTGGTCACCATGTGGGAAGTTTCTGGCTGCAGGAACAGTTGGCGGAAACCTGTTGATTTGGGATGTAGAGGCCAAACTGTGTATCGAGAGGTTATAGTCATATTTATCTTGATATTATTGATCATTTTGAATGTTGAAACCCAGTGTTGAGTTACATAATCAGATTACTTTTTTCAAGTAACTAGGAAAGCAATGCATTACTTTTAATTTTAGTTTTAAATGTACATGTTGAGAGAAATTGGGAGTAAGTGCAGAGGTGTTGTGTGCTCGATGTAAACATGATGGTTATTGTTGTAGACTGAATGTGAGCATGCATTTACTCAAACAGATTCAGTATTCCTCAAAATGAATAAAAACAGAGAAATGCCATCTCAGAATATTACGCAAATCTGCAGTAATTAAATGATAAATTGCACAAATATACTTTATGCATTTAATCTCACTTTATTAACCCATGTCTTTGCTGCTGACCTTTAATGATCCAGTACAACTATACAAATATGCATCTTATTCTTCTGTAATTGGCTTGTGAATTTGCATTTCCTTCAGCCTGAGGCTTAAACGGTTAGTTCACCCAAAAATGAAAATTCAGACATTAATTACTCACCCTTGTATCGTTCTAAACCCATAAAATAAAATCCGATGGCTCAGTGAGGCCTCCATTGTCAGCAAGATAATTAACACTTTCAAATGCCCAGAAAGCTACTAAAGACGTATTTAAAACAGTTCATGTGACTACAGTGGTTCAACCTTAATGTTATGAAGCGACGAGAATACTTTTTGTGCACCAAAAAAACAGAATAACGACTTTATTCAACAATATCTAGTGATGAGCGATTTCAAAACACTGCTTCATGAAGCTTCGAAGCTTTACGAATCTTTTGTTTCGAATCAGTGGTTCAGAGCATGTGTCACACTGCCAAAGTCATGTGATTTTAGTAAACGAGGCTTCATTACGTCATAAGTGTTTCGAAACGTTTCGAAACTTCAATGGTTCACGTGACTTTGGCAGTTTGATACATGCATTACATGCAATGCATTACTTTATATAAAAGTAACTAAGTAGCGCAGTTAGTTACTTTTAAGGGAGTAACGCAATATTTTAACGCATTAATTACTTTTAAAAGTAACTTTCCCCAACACTGTTGAAACATGACAGAGTTGTATTGACCTTATTGCTCAAATACAACAAATATTGTGTACAGTTGTATAAAGGATGGTTCTAGTGGTGATGGTGTTTGTTGATCTCATACCATTGCAGACAGAAACATGAGAAAGGGTTCACTGTTTGTGGGATGGCGTGGCATCCCTCAGGGGGCCGGATCGCTTACACTGACACAGAGGGCTGCCTCGGGCTCCTGGAAGGCGTGTCGTCCTCGTCGCCGTCCTCTTCCTCTGCTATCCAGAACACCAAGGTCAGTTGTACCCTCAGGCCCTCGCCTTTTTCTTCCCGAACATACTGCACCAGAAATAGCATGACCAACGTAAAGTCATGATGAATGTGTAAGGATCTTTAGGTGACCTTAAGAAGTGGCTATATCTGCTGAAGGATTTAAAAAAAAATAAAAAATACTAACATTATTCTGTATATTCGTTAATAATAATAACATTTTAAAATGGTAACATTACAGTAAGGTCTCATTTGTTAACATTAGTTAATGCATTAACTAACATGATGATTTAACAATGAATAAACTATTTTAACATTAAAACTATTTTAATTTATTAATCTGTTAATGTTTAATAAAAAAAATTCAGTTACATTTTATTATAAGGTGTCTGTCTTGCAGTGTAATACATTTAAGTACTGAATAATAATATTTAACTGCATGTACTTTCTATAGGGTTAGGATTTAGTTTAGGGTTAGTTTCATGTAATTAATGTGCACAATTTATAGTCATTTCTACAGTAACTACATGTAACTTGAAACAAGGACATTGTAAAATAGTGTTACCAAACGTTCATGTTGGTTCACAGTGCATTAACTAATGTTAGTCAATAATTTTATCCCTTAAAACTCATCTTTGATAATCAAAATGATATATTTAAATGTTTTTTTCCTGTCAAAATATTTTGTTTATGTAAAATAGCTTGAATGTAACTCTACACCCTTGCTTCATTTAGTATTCTCTGAACCATGAATATGCAAATTACTCCCAGCATTCACTCAATCTCACAAGCTCATAATACCTGATCCACTCAGTCAACTGTAGTAAATGCTACACAATCGCAAGTGGAAATACTGGTTTAATTCAGCCATATATGCTTGGAAAATAAACTGATTCAGAAGAAAAATTAATTATACATGGAGGCCCGGTTCTGCAGGACCCTCAAACGAAAGCAAGAGCACCCTCAGTTCATACTGTAATAATATCATATTGGGTAAACACTCCAGTACGTATTTGTGTTTGAGCTCTGGAGAACGTCAAATGTTTCTATTTATAATGTGTTTTTGCAGCAGTAAGCAATTTAGCCAATCACAGACATGTTTGTTGATCTCTTGAATGTAGTGACCAATCAGGGATGTTTAATTTAGTCAGAATCCGCTCACCGGTCAAAACGCCAGAGTTTTTGTTCAGTTCTGCACACTCACAAATGTAAATAAGAGATATTCATTGTGCAGTGTAGACAACCTTATTGATTATAACGAAACTTTGTGAGATCACAAACTGAGATGGGTGACAGCTTTTCGTGATTATAAAGGGAGAAATGGTAATTGATATGATTTAGCCTTTGGCTTGACTACTTTATCAAACAACTAATAATGTGTTGCTAATGTTACACAAACCATGTTCCTGTTAGCCATCTCACTCAGTTGACAGCTTCCTTCTAAAAATCAGTATCCTTAGAAATAATTATAGGAAAAGCTCCACCCTGCATGAGTTCCTTGTCTCGGTGCTCTTTGGGTGCAAGGGATAGTTCAACTCGTGAAAATAATGATAGTCCAAGGCACTCAAATCTTATTGAAAACGTTTTAAAAAGCCTTTAAAGGTGCAATATGTAATATTTTCTGTCCGCTAGAGGTCGCTAGAGGCCTATTCAAAACGAAGGCGTAGCTTGATGACGCCAAGTTTGAGCGCAGAATCTTGGGACATGTGGTCTTCACCTCAACGGACGGTGGAATAGAATTGGGATAGGACTCGGGAAGAAATCATGTTCATGGATGCGATTATTAACGTTATTGTAGTATGAAGCAGAGCAGGACCGAGTGTTGTGGGAGCTGAACGAGGCCGCTGGAGCGATTGCGCAACACGCCGCGAGCAGCAGAACTTTTATTATACCGCCGGCGCCGCTTCTGCTTTTCTGGTCATGAGTATGAGGTAACGCAGCTCTGTTTATCATATTAGATATATTTGAGAGTGTTGAAAATTATGTTATAAAGTTACTCTGTGCGTTCACTCGGCGGCTGCTGTGAGACTTGATGGACACTTGGATTACTGTTACTAAAAATAAAGCTGCATCTGATTATGCTATGTTAGCTACTTCACAAAATTGTTTTTCTCTGAGGCATTGTAAAGCATGGTACTTGCAAAAAATCAAGAAAATTAGATTTAAACAATAAGACTAAACGTGTTGAGCTATATAACAATAATTAGTTTTCTGTCTATAAATATATCAAAAGAGTTGTTTCCTTGTCTATTAAAACATGTAAATATTAAAGCGTCTTTGGTGTTTCCATGGTTTCTACAAAATAAAACCGGAAACCGAGGGTAACGCGGGCATGATGCAATTGACAGGCGACTGCTCACACGCCCCAGAGCCTTGGTTAAAATTGCAATTTTCTCACGATTTATAAATAGTTGCAAACATTTGGGATATTGTAAGTACTCAACTGAACAATATTCATAACACTGGCCTAATGGTTTTTGGATATTTTACTGCAAAATTCTTACATATTGCACCTTTAATTCATCATGGCTATAAGTTAAAAACAGGTGACAGGTGCACACCTACGCGTTGCAGCTATTTTGCCTTCGTCAGGGTGTGAGTAACAAACACAATCGGAGTTCATTTTGAGCAGCAATTAATTAGTCTAATAACAATGTCCTGGTCATGCTACACAGGACAACTGTTCCTTTATGTAAATGAATGTACCATGTTTATTTTCTGCTGATGTTTAGGCCACTGCAGCTAAAGAAACAAATGATTATGATGACCTGTTTGATGAGGATGATGACCGGATGCTGGACGAGGGCAGGAGTGACTCGCGGTCTCCAGTGAAGAAACCCATCATGGATGATGATGATGACGACGATGATGACCTCATGCCCGCCACGGGCAGACTGCGGAACAGAGGATCCTTCTTGGATGACGATGACAATTCTCAAGGTATGAGACATCACCGCAAAAAAAATATATTGTAGGACGTTACAGTAAAGTAGTAAAGCACTTTAATTAAGGTTCAGATGTTTTGGTCTCTCAAGATCCAGGCTCTGTAAAACTGGATGGACTTCCAGAGGAGGATGGCAGCAGTGCTGTTCATCCTGCTGTGGCCCCTGCAGTGTCCCGTCCTGTATACGAGGGTCCCATGCCCACACAACCCCAAAGAGCTTTCCAGCCAGGATCTACCCCGGTGCACCTCATGCATCGCTTTATGGTGAGGAGAAATCATACCTGTTGTCAACTCACGTAGAGAGTGATTGATACTGTTTTGTGACCATGTCAATTATTTCCTGATCAGCAGATCATTGATTTACAGAGTAAGTTTTTCATTAATCATTATTAGATTACAACTAGGGTTTCCAAATTTCCAAGAACCATGAATTCGATATGACGCGTGTATTTTGATTCCGTTTATTGATTCCTGTGTTTGCATTTTTAATGTGATTTTAAACTATTCAAGTGTAAAGATGCAAAAGAGAACTCAATTCAGCACTCGCGAGCTGTTTTCAGTGCTGCCCACACATCCAATGCATGTGCACAGTTAGCTGCCTCTCATATAGTGTGCGAATACTGAAATGGTTTCGCTTCCATGTCTTCTTGCTCTTGAACGGACAAATACACGCGATTTGTCAAAATATCCTCATAAACTGTTGGTTTTGTCTTAAGTAAATATAAACAGTTGAGAAAGAAAACGCATGTGTATCAGTATATTGGATCTGTGCATTAGGTCTTAAAGTGACAGCAGCCTAATAAACCTGCTTCCTGCTGTCTCATTAATTTTAATCCAAAGAACAAAAGAAAATGAATATCACTCACTAATCTTGACTGGATAACTTTTGTAACTTTAAGGATTAATCTATATTTTATTTCAAAGAAAATTATGCAGTGTTATTTTACATTTGATTTTAAGTTCTGTACCTGAAATTTGTTCAGTTGTATTTATTTGTTTGTTCTTATTTTATTGCTGACTCTTTAATTCTTTTTTTAATTCTATTTTTGTTAACATTTTTTTTATTTTTTTTTTTATTTTTTTTTTCCCCCTCCATGGTATTCAGCTGCAACAGAATGTTTTGCAAAAAGACACCGAATAAATATGTTTGACTTCATTTTTTTTTTTTTTTTTTTTTTTTAGCTTATTGGAATTGAAACTGGGAATCACTAGAATTCAAGCAATACCATAACTACAACATCATAAACATAAAATATGCATTACATATATTTTATAATAATTTATTAGATTGAAAACACAATTATTTGCAAATAATAAGAACAGTACAACCACTGGAAGTGATTGATATGTAATATAATAAAATTAGCTATTATTTTATTAATACATTCTATCTATGATTTAAAATAAGACCTATTGCTATTTTCTGTGTACTGAATATTTTTTAAATTTGATTTAACAGTAAATCAAATGTAGTGACAGTAAATATTTGTGTCTTTATTAAATATGAGAAAGTCTTTTAAAGTTCCCCATGTTCCTTCTCAGATGTGGAACTCCGTGGGCATCATCCGTGGCTATAATGATGATCAGGACAACGCCATTGATGTGGAATTTCACGATACTGCGGTCCATCATGCCATGCATCTCACCAACACCTTGGGCCACACCATGGCTGATCTATCCCAGGAGGCCGTGCTGCTGGCCTGTGAGGGAACTGATGAGCTTGCCAGGTACAAGATCTTAGTAGTAATAATTTACTTCATTTCTTTGAGTCAGTTATAATTTTTTAATTTCTTTAGTTTAGAGATTTGCTGAATTGAATTTAGAGATTTTTTTGTTGTTGTTGTTGAACAGGGCTGCTATACAGTAAGTTAGATTTAAAATCAGCAGTAGTTGGTGTGAACCTTGCTCTGTAGTCCTGTCTCCCCTTTGTCCTCAATTGCTTGCCCTTGTTTGTGAAGCAAATTTGCACTTTGCCTCCATTTTTATTTGCAGAACTACTAATCTGGTAGAAATCTGGTAGTAAATTATATGTCTGTGAATTTATGGATGCTAACTACTGCCCATCTGTGAAATGCACTGTTTTTAAATAAATAACTGTAAGTATAAATTATTATTTGTTACTGGGAATAAGCTTTTCTGTGCAAAATGGGTTACACATTATTTTAAGGTGTCCTTGTCAGTGTAATTATACATTTAAGTACTGAGTAATGTTAATTACCTCTTTCCCCACCATTGACGGAATTTTCGGGCAATCCATGTTTTCACTGTTATACAGTAGGGGGCGCTATTACACATCTTCTGAAAGAGTAGAGAATCTCTGGATCAAAACACAGGTAAAAAGGAAGCAGAAAAAAGCGATGGAAGCATTGCTTATGCGCATGCAAATAGCATGATCATCAAACATTCGACGGCATATAAATCAAAACTACAACAAAATATTCTGGGGACCCTGAAATTTTTGTGAAAATTATTAAAAATACTGATGCTGGCTGGCAACTTGTAAAAGGGGGAAAAAAAAAAAAAAAAAAATGCTGGTGGGGAAAGAGTTAAGGCCGTGTACTTACTATAACGGTAGGGTTGCATGTAATTATGCATGTTTTACTGTTATTATTACATTTAGTACATGTAACGTATGTAACAAGGACACTAAGATAAAGTGGAAAATGTAACAATGACACATGTTGTAACGTAATCATACCTGAAATATATTTACATAGAATATGAAAACTGACATAAATTAGAAAGTAAACACTTTGGTATAAAGAACAGGTAACATCATAAATGTCAACAAATAGTGCATCATAAATATGTTACTAGAAAATGTTTATGCTGCATCTTTTGTTTCCCTTCATGAAAGTCTCATTTTCCCGATATTTGTCTGTCTCTCTCTCTCTCCACAGTAAGATCCAGTGTTTGCATTTCTCGTGCTGGGACACTCATAAGGACTGGATGGTGGATCTACCTAAAGGAGAGGACGCACGTGCCTTGTGTTTGGGTCAGGGCTGGGCGGCAGTGGCCACCAGTGCTCTGATGGTCAGACTGTTCTCCATCGGTGGTGTGCAGAAGGAGATCTTCAGCCTGCCTGGAGCTGTGGTCTGCATGGCAGGACATGGAGAGCAGCTCCTCATAGTGTATCACAGAGGTACTGATGCATGTCACCTTACTTCTGGATACAAGCACTGGTTTCAGGGCAATGTACCCTTGTCCTGAATAACCAGAAGCCTTAAATACATAAAATAAATGTTCATAAACACATATATGCTAGTGCTTGTTGTTATTTATGTCTGAATTGCACACATGCTTTGGCTTTGAATTGGTTCCTTTTAATGGAGAGAGTTGCTCAAAAACTTACGTACTTGTGAAATCTGCAAATCTTTTGAGCAATGACTCAAATGGAATAAATCCTTTCTTGCAACCATTAAAACTGAAAATCTGAATTAGAAGAATTGATTCTCCAAAATGAATCCGACTTTGCTTGTGCTTTGTGTCTGCAAATTGGTGGAGCTTGATTGTCATGTATGCCGTCAGGTACTGGGTTTGATGGAGACCAGGCCCTTGGTGTACAGCTGCTCCATCTCGGGCGGAAGAGAAGGCAGGTCATCCACGGAGAACCGTTGCCTCTCTCACGGAAGTCCTACCTGGCATGGATGGGCTTCACTGCTGAGGGTGAGTCACCTCCTCTGGCGAGCAGGCGTTACACACACACACACTGTATTCTCTTCCTGTTGTTTGATTTTTAAGGAAATGGGAAATGAAAAAAAATTAAAACCGCCTCAAGAATTTTTATGTAATTTCCTGGTAGTTGTCTCATGTTATGTACAATACCATTCAAAAGGTTGGGGTCAGTAACAAATTCTTTGAATTCAGGAAGGATGTATTAAATTGATCAAAAGTACTAGCAAAGACATTTATAATGTTAGAAAAATAAATGCTGTTCTTTAAAACTTTATATTCATCAAAGAATCATGATTTCTCTCATGAAGCAGCACAACTGTTTTCAACATTAAGGAAAATATAATTGAAATAAATGATTCTTGTCCACCAAATCAGCATATTAGAATGATTTCTGAAGCATCATGTGACACTGAAGACTGGAGTAATGGTTGTAGCTTTACAGTCACAGGAATAAATTAAATATTAAAATATTATAATAAAATTTCACAATTTTATTGTTTTTACTGCATTTATTTTTGATCAAATAAATGCAGCCTTGGTGAGACTTTTTAAAAAAAATCTTACAACCCCAAACTTTAGGGTAGTGTATGCATACAGATAGTCTCAATCAAAGCTAATAGACATTGTCTAAACCACAAAACTGTTGTTGTTGTTTTATTTTTTATGAATTGGGGCCTGAGATTTCTTTAGTCTACCTTCTTTTCCTATTTGAGTATGACAGATGAAGTTGCATGATAATTACTCTTTGCAGGAACCCCGTGCTGTATTGACTCCGAGGGTGTTGTACGTATGCTGAACCGGACCCTGGGGAACACATGGACTCCTGTCTGCAACACCAGAGACACCTGCAAGAGCAAATCAGACCATTATTGGGTTGTTGGGGTTTATGAGAATCCACAGCAGCTCAGGTGTGTCATTTCCTTTTATTCACAATTGTCAGATCTGTGACCCACTGTGTCCATAAATAGGAAATTTCCAAGCAGCCAGTGAAACTGGGAATCCTCCCCATCTCTCTCTCAGGTGTATCCCATGTAAAGGATCACGTTTCCCACCCACCCTACCCCGCCCTGCTGTGGCCGTCCTGCCCTTTAACCTGCCTTATTGCCAGACCACCACAGAGAAAGGCCAAATGGAGGTATGGCCTAAAATCCATCCTGGAGTCTTGTCAAAGTCATTTAAACTATAGTATCATGTAGGGATGTGCGCTTTTTGCCTATTGCCTATTTGATTTCTCGATTAATGTTTATTTATTTATTTATATATTTTAAATTGTTGGTCTATATAGACATGGTCAGAATGATGTCTTTGCAGTGTGTCTTGCTGTTTTTTGCACCAGCATGCATAGTTTCATTCTGTTATTTTATTTTATTTTTTATTTTATTTTATTATTTTATTATTTTGTTGACCTGGACTGAAGGTCAGTTGTGGCCATCCCTATCTTGCAGGTGCATTGCTTGTTTGTTTTGTCATCAGATGACACTTGATGTGGATCCTGAAATATACAATATGTTCTTTTTTTAATTGTGTATTTATGTTTGTTTTGTAGGAGCAGTACTGGCGGTCCATGCTCTTTCATAACCACTATGGCTTTCTGTCATCCAATGGTTATGAAATTGACAGCGAGGGTCAATCTCAGGCTGAGAAGGAGCAGCAGGAACTGCTAATGAAGATGTTCGCTGTAAGTCATTCACGTGACCAGAACAGGAAGTTAAAGCCTGGTTAAATTCAATCGCATATGCCTGGATTGAATTTCACTGTCTGATTTCTGTAAAACAATTCTGGAATGTCATAAATCAGATCTCTGCTTTGACGTGTGTATGCCATATTTTCAGGCGTAGCTTGCACATTTGATCAGATTTGTTTTTATCTGAACTGTCCTTCCAGACATCTCACCATGTTTTATGCTGATTGTTGTTTGTTTGTGTGTGTGCCTGGGCAGCTGTCGTGTAAACTGGAGCGAGAGTTCCGGTGTGTGGAGCTGGCTGAGCTCATGACTCACAGCGTTGTGACGCTCGCCATCCGTTACGCATCTCGTTCCAGACGCATGGCCCTGGCACAGAGACTCAGTGAACTCGCCCTGGAAAAGGCCAATCAGCTGCAGGAGGAGGAGGAGCAGGAAGAAGATGAGATGGCCTATCAGAGGTTAGCATGGAACTCTGTGTAACATTTATAGTTATTATATTTATATTAATTCAAATTCTTTCAGTGCCGCTGCTGGAAATTTGATGTCTAAAGAGTTGTTGGATTGAAGTTTCTTAGAAACAACTAACTAGTGTTTCTTCCTGTTTTAAGCAGGAAAAGCTTATGAACTGTGGGATCAGTGTTATGCCTTTTGTCTTATTGATTCTCTCCTAAAGTTCGTAAAACCTAGAAACAACCTAGGAATATTTTGTCTGTTTTTTGGTCTAGAAAGGTCATAAGTTTTAAAAAGCTCATAAATTTCAATAGTGAATACTGTTTTGTAGTTATGCTCAGCTTTAAAGTCGGCATGAAACAGAAGTTGCGATAGTCTTTTCTTCCCTGTGACGTATATCCGAATGAAATGGCTTCTTGAACAAGAAAAAATGTAAGGCGGGGCTTGATTTTGTCTATGGAGAATTGATTGGATCTATTGCGGTGACCTCGTGATTGACAGATTGTCCCGCCTTTGTGCTAGTAAACACGTCATCCGAGAAGAGATGTATTGTTCATCATTAATCAGTTATCATTTATAATGAATAGTGCATATTCAGGGGTGCACATAAGTGGAACACAGGTACGCTTGCGCAGTAAAAATAAACAATGCGCACCAGAAACATGGAGGGAAGCGCTTTTGAGTACCGGTTCACAGGGACACGTTTATTTACTGGAGTAAGATTTTTCTCCATCTCTGGTAAGATAGCAATCATGATGATAAGTGTGTTCTTTATTAGGTGTGCAACGGATTGCAGTTAATCCATGATCCATGGATTAATCCATGGATCCAAGGTCCAACGGTTTGGCACGCATGTGATTCGTGGATTAACTGCTAAATTTAACCATCATAGAGTGAAAGTTTATCATTTGGACGTGTTTTGTCTCGCCAATTAACACATTCAAACAATTTTAAAAGCGGAAGAAGAGGCGAAAATCGGGACTCGTGAGCTGTACGCACAGCCTCATACCCCTGAAACGCAGAGAGAGAGAGAGAGCGAACAATGAATTAATTCCTCTGTCGTGTTTACTTGCGCTTGAACGGACAGATACACAAAATTGTCAAAATACCTGTCTCGGCAAGTATTCTCTCGGTTATGTCATAAGTGAACAGTTGAGAAAGAAACTGGATGTGGGTCAGTTATTCCGTCCGTGCTTAAAGTGACAGCAACCTTATATTCTTGCTGTTGTCTGTCATTAATGTTAGTAAAATAAATTTTATTTTAAAAAATCATCTACCATGTTTGAGAGATAAGAAGATAAAGGAGAGCAGTCAGGAGGAAAGTGATGAGGAGAGCTTTCATGATAAGTGTATTGTGTAAATTGTGGGTACCACAATTCTACCACAATATCTCCAGGTGCTCCCTTGAGAACTAGACCAAAAAAGTTATGTGCACCCCTGTGCATATTCCATAATAAGATATTTTGGGATAAGAATTGTCAATTTTGATTTCATGGTGACTTTAAAATGTGTTATCTGCATTGTGAGTGCAATGTCTTTTAAAATTCAATAGTCATAGTAGGAATTGACCAAAAGTTGCGGTATCTCCGAATTGAATAACTTAAAAATAGTTGAAAATTGTGATGTCAAATATTTTGTTTCTGTATGTTTAGCCACACCAGTAGAGAATATAGAGGATCCAATCAGATGAGCAGCAGACAAGCACAGGTTGAGAATGGCTGTGAGGAGGAGGAAGAGGAGGAAGAATATCCACAGGAAGAGCAAATGGATGCAGAGGAATCAGAGACCAGGAAACCACGTAAATATGCTGTTTTTTTTTCTCCATAGATGTATCTGAAAAGTATAGTATATTGAAGTATATTAAACCAAATGCCCTATGCATTTCAGTTGTACATTTCTTGATCTCTGAAATCAAGGCTTTCTTGGTTGTGCACACTACTTGTTTCAGCAAGAGTCTCAAATATTGCAGTAGACAGCTTTATGATTAAGTAATGCATTTTGTTAATTGAATTTGATTTCATTGGTTTTTGATTTGAACATATTTTGAATTGCCAGGTTTGAATCCATTCAAAAAAGGAGGAAAATCACCTGAAAGGCCCTCTCCCAAACCGGGTGAGTAGAGTATTAGAACCATTTCAATAAAATGAGATTTTGATTAATCAAATAAATATATAAAAATTTTAAAAACTGAGCATGTATAAACTGAAAATAACGTGTTGAATTTGGCAGTTGATAATGAAGAAATAAAATTAGCATAATGATTAGAATCAAATTGCAGCTTTTTCTACATGATTTCTTTCTTTCAAATTGATTTAACAATTTTTCAAATACCTTTTGAGTGGCACAAATGGGCCGCCATGAGAGATGAGTGTCTGGTGACTAAAAAATGTTCTTGTGTATCACAGTGAGCAGAGAACAACGTGTGAACCCTTTCAAGGTAAGACTTGCACATTGTTAGTGAAATTAAGCAAGCTTTACTTGATATGCATGTTTACATTTACAAAGTATATAAAAAATATACATTTAAACTTGCAGGTGTCCGGTGCAGGAAAGTCCTTAAGTTCTCCAGCTGGTCAGCCCAGAACGACTAATGTTTTGGACAGCATGACGATGTCCAGCAGAAAACCTGCAACTCTCAGCGGAACATCAAAACAGGGCAAAGGACCAGTCCTGAAGCCCCTGGCACCCAAACCCAAGTCCAAGGTACAGTGTGTTGCTCAAATACAAATGTTCTCCATCCCTGTGGGGTCACACAACCTGTCTGACCCCATAAAACTCACTCTCAGCTCTGTCTGTAAGGGATGACCTGGTTATCTTTTTTTCTAAGAACGTTTAGTTCCAATAGTAGAACGTTTATTAGAGTGAAATGTCAGAGGTGTTTCTACTGGATTATAAGCAGCATTATGATTTTTAGTCCAATGTACTGGACACAAAATCCCATCTTGTACGTAACTGATCTTTAGATAAGCCACAGTGCTCAATTCTGATTTATTGCTCAGATGCGAGAAATAAATATTTTTAAATGTGGCCAGCCAGTATAAAAATTGTTAAATGTGACGATACCACACAGGTATAATATATCTGTCTATCAGTGGATATATTAGGGATCCGCTGATAGACGTCTGCTTTCAAACGCTCCCATGTGTATCTGTGTAAGCGCTCGATGAAGAGCTTCCAAGATGTCTATTTACAACATGTTTTTGAAGCGCTGATCATTGTAGCCAATCACAGACTTACTGTATCTGTTGAGCACATGAACACAATGGCCAATCAGAGATGTTTAAGAATCCGCTCAACAGCGCTCAAAATGTTGAGGGGAAATGCTGGTATCGTCACATTTTCTTTTTCTTTTTTTTTCTTTTTTTAACTTTGGTACCGAAGTTGGTACTTTTGACAACCATACATATGAGTATAACATCTCACTGTCCCTCCACTGACTAACTTCGCTACCGTCTTTCATACTCACTGAGTGACCAAAGAACTATTTGTATGTAAAATCTTTGGAGTGTCTCCCATTAGCGAAGAATTATGACAAATGTTGATCTAGAGTACCGTAAAAGTTGCGTGAATTCCGATATGACTGAGGTCGCATTACAAAACCTCAGACCCATATCTGATTTAGGACCATATATGGAAGTGTCCCAAATCAGAACCTAAAGGATCATATTTCATGTGGTTTTTGCTGTTCACACTGTTATGGAAAAAACAGATCTGAGTTTCATATGAGCGCAAAATTGTCTTTGGGCCACTTTTCCCTGTGGTCTGAATATAGCCTTATTTTGCTGGTTCCTTTATTTCAGACCCAGGCCACGCTACTGCAGATGAGTGCCTCTAAAGGAAACAGTAAGAAACAGGAAGACAGCCAAACAGGAGCAGAGAAAGTGAAACCAGCTCCTGCAGCTACACCTCCAGTATCAGCGGAAAATATTGAAAACAGAAAGTAAGAGACCGCAACACCTTTTAATTGTAAAATTTTATTTTTTTTATTTTATTTTATTTATTTTTTACATTTTTGAAAGTGAAAGTATTCCATGTCAGCTGTGCCAAAGTGTCTATAAATGATCAAATTTAGAGAAGCACAATATAAAAGTTTGTATGATTGCTTGTATAATTAACTTTATGGCTGTTAATATGAGAGGGCAAAGTCACACTTTAGATTAGGGCTCAATTCTCACTATTAACTCCGACTTTTTGCCTCAAACTCTTAATTTCTATTTATTAATAGTTAGTAAGGTAGTTGTTACGTTTAGGTATTGGGTAGAATTAAGGGATATAGAATATGGTCATGCAGAATAAGGCATTAATATGTGCTTTATAAGTACTAATAAACAGCCAATATCCTAGTAATATGCAAGCTAATAAGCAACTAGTTAATAGTGAGACCTGGACTCTTAACTAAAGTGTTAACGAGAGCAATGGTGTAAATCTATTTGTTTTTAAAGACGAAAGGTGTCTGAAACTCTTGTGACGGTCTAAAATATTACATGTCTAAGTGAAATCCTGTGTAGTATAAAACATAAGAACTGTAAAGGGTTAGTTCACCCAAAAATGAAAATTCTGTCATTAATTACTCACCCTCATGTTGTTTCACACCCGTAAGACCTTCGTTCATCTTCAGAACACAAATTACATTGCCAGCAAGACAATTAATACTTTCAAGGCCCAGAAAGCTACTAAAGACATATTTAAAACAGTTCGTGTGACTACAGTGGTTCAACCTTAATGTTATGAAGGGATGGGAATACTTTTTGTGCGCCAAAAAACCCCCAAAATAACAACTTTATGACATCTAGTGATGGGCGATTTCAAAACACTGCTTCACGAAGAAAACTGGTCATGCTGAATGATGTTACAGGCAGCATAACGTTCTCCACGGCTTCTCCAGACCCTTTCACGTCTGTCACCTGTGCTCAGGGTGAACCTGCTCTCATCTGAAAAGCACAGGGTGCCAGTGGCAGACCTGCCAATTCTGGTGTTCAATGGCAAATGCCAGTCGAGCTCTACGGTGCCGGGCAGTGAGCACAGGGCCCACTAGAGGACGTCGGGCCCTCAGGCCACCCTCATGAAGTCTGTTCCTGATCGTTTGGTCAGAGACATTCACACCAGTGGGCTGCTGGAGGTCATTTTGTAGGACTCTGGCAGTGCTCATCCTGTTCCTCCTTGCACAAAGGAGCAGACACCGGTCCTGCTGATGGGTTAAGGACCTTCTACAGCCCTGTCCAGCTCTCCTAGAGTAACTGCCTGTCGCCTGAAATCTCCTCCATGCTCTTGAGACTGCGCTGGGAGACACAGCAAACCTTCTGGCAATAGCACGTATTGATGTGCCATCCTGGAGGAGTTGGACTGCCTGTGCAACCTCTGTAGGGCCCAGGTATCGCCTCATGCTACCAGTAGTGACACTGACCCTAGCCAAATGCAAAACTAGTGAAAAACAGTCAGAAAAGATGAGTAGGGAAAAAAATGTCAGTGGCCTCCACCTGTAAAACCATTCCTGTTTTGGGGGTCGTCTCATTGTTGCCCATCTAGTGCACCTGTTGTTAATTTCATTAACTCCAAAGCAGCTGAAACTGATTAACAAGCCTCTCTGATACTTAACTGACCAGATCAATATCCCAGGAGTTTAACTGACTTGATGCTATTCTCTGATTAAAAAGTCTTCCTTTATTTTATTTTATTTTTTTATTTATTTTTTTGAGCAGTGTATATTCACATCCCGCAATTACTAAAATGAAATTATAGCAAGTCATATGTCAGTATTACTTATAATAAGCATTTGTTTTTGTTTCTTTATTTTTTTTAATTAACAAAATCAATTCAAATTGTTATCTGATGTCAATAATCTAGTCTTTGGCTCCTTGTTTTAGCTGACACCAGTGTGATCACACATGTTGTGCTTCTTTCATCAAGTAATAGATGACTGATTAAGGAACTGTCAATCTTTTAGTGCTTTGTTTACAGTCTTTTTTTTCTGTAACCACAATTTACTTCCTTTAGACCAAAAACTGGCTTTCAACTGTGGCTTGAGGAGAATAGGAAGAGCATTCTCGCAGACAATCCTGACTTTGAGGAAATGGATGTTATCAAGGAAGGCATGGGGCGTTTCCGCACTCTCTCAGCAGAGGAAAGACTGGTAAGGCATTTCATGCTCATCAGAGGATTTCTTAAGTAAATTCTTCAGCCTATTAATAAATCCAGGAAGGTTACGTGGGAACTTCCTTGTTTCGGTTTTATTGCATGTGTACTCGTTATGTAACAGATTTCATTCATGCACTCGTGTTCAACTTCCTCCAGTGTTTTTTTTTTTTTTTTTATGCTCCCAAAGCTCTAACCCAATTTATCCATGACAACACTGTTCATTAGCAAGTATCCTCCTGTTTTCTGATCTCCACTTACCTGTGTATGTGTGTGGGCTTTGCAAACACTCATGCTTTCCGTCTGTATGAACAATCTGTTCGTGACCTCGCACCCACAGGGCCACTCAGTGCAGGGCAGAATGACTCTTCACACACTCCAGCCTGGAGGGGGAATGGTTAGGATGCCTGTTGCTCTGGAAACCCAGGCTGGGGGTGTGTGCCACACTCATTGATCTTATGTTAATGACATGGGGGTGGTATCAGGCGGTGAAAGAGCGAGTTACAATGATGAATGGCGTGCGTTGGGAGGGGGGAACGTGCAGAAAGGGTCCCGGTGCTCATATGTGAAATGGGTCCGGTGACTCATCACGGTCGCTTGTAAATGTTCGCTGCCTTTGTTTACACCAACCGTGAACAAATGTGTCTGGGTTGGCGGTCAATTTTAATTACAATCTCAGATTCTTATTTGAATGATGCAGTTTATTGCTCGCATAATATTGCATACATGAATGCTTGTATATAAAAATAGTGTGTCATCTGTATCTTTCATTCAGAACTGGACGGAGAGAGCAAAGGGCGACTCGGACCCCAAGAAAAGAAAACGTGAAGATGAAGCAGGACAAGTTGATGAACATATGGAGTCAGATGAGGGCAGTGCCAAAAAGAAAAAGCCACTGGATACTTCTGCTAAACTTGCTGCATTTGCATTTAACAAAGAATAGTGCTTTAATACTTATATATTTTTATATTTTATTTTAATATTGATTGGGGGGAAAAACTTTTAAAAGTAGTTTTTCATTGCTTACTGTAATTCTCTGTCCTCTCATTTTGTTAAATAGATTCGCTGCTCATTTGTGTTCCACTTGTTCTCCATAAATTTTCTCAAGTTCGAGCTCTTTTGAAAGCAGAACGTGTCTCTCTTCATTTGCATTTGAAATGAAGCAAAGGCTCTTTGTTAAACAATTTGCAAGATGGTTGATAACAAGGTCTCTTTGAATCTGGTGATATTCCCTCCTCCTTAATTTTGTCTACTTTGTACATATGTTTTTGTGATATTTTCTACTGTATGTAAAACAATCATAATAAAAGCTAAAATACTGAATTTTGAGTTGTGCAGTATTTTCTGTATTCTAAAGGTTATCTTGGCAAATCTGCAAGTTGAAAGTACATAATGTTGCTTGCACACCGGTGATGTAATGAAGGGCATCCTTCAGATGTGAAGTGAACGGTTTTCTGATGTTCATCTGAGGTCACTGAACTTTGATTTTGCAACCAGCCTGACATGAAATGAAACTGATATGAACTGACAAGTTACCAGCGCTACACTCTTTAGGTTGCCTAATGCATTTCACTTAAAAAAAAAAAAAACACTGCTTTTATTTTTAATCATGAGAACATAACCCAAAGGTTTAGTCAATCCCCTTAGGTGGTTTCATCTGCCCCAAGACATCACTTTAATGTGAATAAGAGATCTCATCCTCTTACTAGATACAGGTGGCCTGACGCAAGCACGCCGCTCAGCCAATAGGAATCTAGCTCCGTGACGCAGTCGCTTCAGGGGACCAATAGGAGCGCGTACGGATTAGCTAATGTTTATAAAACCCCCGGATGCCACTGCGAGAGCGCTGAGTTTGACAAGAGTATAACAATCGTAGAACTTCACACAAGTTTGTCCGTTACAACTTAAACAGTGTTTTTAAAAACAGATAGTAGCTTTTTTTCACTTTGAGGAACCCAAGCTGTCACTTTCAGGCAATCATGGAGCGCCCCAAACAGAAACAAATGAATCAAAGTGAAAATGAAACGGATTCCGCGATTAATGGACACTTTGACGGCCGGGTGAAGATGCCCGGATGGAGCGCCGGTGGTGCCGCCGGGGATCCGAGCACCGTGCCGTCCTCCAGCGTGATGGAGAGCTGGCGGGAAGAGCGCACTCGCAGTCTGGAAGACAACGAAATGAGCCTGCCGAGCATCGCCGCGGCTTATACCACTATTCTCAGGGGTCTCGGGGAAGATCCGCAGCGGCAGGGGCTCCTCAAAACTCCGTGGAGAGCCGCAACCGCCATGCAGTTCTTCACCAAGGGTTATCAGGAAAAAATCATTGGTGAGTTGCGTAAATGACTGACAGCTGAAACGCCGTGTTTATTTACGCATTATATGTGGTTTGAAGGGATTAAATTTATTTTAAGCATTATTCCTTTTTTTCCCCCCCAAGTTGAGATATTCTTGAAGTATCAGGGTGTTTCATTTTAGTCTCGAGACGAAATAAACAAGTTATAAATAAAACCTTAACACAAAAGTTAACATTGTGTTTTACAGTAGGCTACTTTAGTTTTTTGTTAATCGTTTACAGATGCGTTTTGGGGTTCAAAAACAACTAGACAGAGCGCGAGACAATGGCTTTAAAAGTTGATTTTAGTGTGTGTAAAGAAGTAGTTCCGTCATCATTTATTCATCCAAACTTGTACGCCTTTCTTCTGTGAAATACAAAAAGAGACGTTTTGAAAAATGTTCTGGTCGGTCTCATTTAAGTTTTAATGACAATGAATGGTGACTGAAGATGTCAAGAACAAAAATCACCTTAATTTTATTGTTCACAGATAATATTTTAATCCACTGTAGTCTTGAAAGAAGATTGAGGAATGAATGATTTGTTTGAGTCGGATTTTTGTTAATGAATCAGTTGATTTAGTTAAAAAACAGTCTGAATGATTCATTCACAAATTAGACTGAGCTCAACTCAGTGTGGATCTGGTCAAGGTTAACATCACACCGGAGGTTGAGAATATTAGTGAATAACTTAAATATAACTAGAAGATTTTCACTAAAACTTAATTTAAATTTGGGTCTGTTATTCATAAATAGAAAACTACATAAAACTATCATATAGCATTAGAAGACTTGGAATATAATGCACAAGTCATATGGACCACTTTTGTGAGTTTGAGTACTTTTTGAGGCTTGACATCTTCATTTTCATTTTATGGAAAAGATCGACCAGTACATTCTATAAAATCGTGTCAATTATTTTCACAATCAAATATGTATTTTCAACGCAACCCAACTGACGGTTAGGTTTAGAGGTGGACTTTCATGCTTATGTTTTCTTAAAATCTTATCTTTCTGTACAAATCACATTGTACAAATTCATATGAAATCACCACCTCCTAAAATAGTTATGTTTTGTATCAGGTGGGTCTTTAATTAGATGCTTTGACCTAATTATGATGCAAAGAGTTTTATAGCCCACAGACCATTCATCTTTTACAAATGCAGTGTCAAGCATTTCCGGTTAAAAGTATTTCCTCTAATACTTCCCCGTGTCATCAATATGATTAACTGGCTCAACAGGTACTCCACCTCAAAGTGAAGGTTTATCTTGCGTAATTGTTCACTGGCCACTCAGGCTGTTGTCTAAGTGGTTGAGCCAGGGTGCTGCCCACCATCACATCACTAACAACATCCTCACATAGAAAACAGCACATCTGGACCTGGTTTGTGTAGCATTTTTAGGGCCCATGCATATGGAATGTATTAATGTTGCTTTTCTACCCCAAAAAACTCCTCGTTAAAGCAGACTGCCCTCAATGACCTCTCAACACTTACATATGCATTGCTTGAACATGGTCCACAGTTCACATATGGTAGAACATGCAATGTCACGGTGAAGTGTGCGTTTGATAAGAAATTTCTAGAGAAAGGTCTTCATCTTTGTCTTCGCTGGGATTGGCTGAAGTTTGCACCACCCCTACAGCTTCTTGAATTGTTCTGAAGTATCAGAGTTTTTTTTTTTTTTGTCTTCAACAGAAAGACATTTGAAGTGTTGGGACAGCTTTGAGGGAGGCTGTTTTGCATTTTGACATTTTTATGGGTGGTGGGTGACTCATGACGAGTTAATGCCCTGAGAAAAGGAAGCCGTTAGTGCCTGAATGATGAAGATCCACCTAGCTCTCACATGGTTGGTAATGTCAAAGTATATTCATCTATGCGTTATAAATGTGTTTTCGTGCATGTATCTTTAAATGCAAATGAGCTGCTGCTCCCCACCCCGCTTTCCAGTACTGTCAAATACACACATCAAAAAAACACAAAGTTCAGATAAACACAGTCCGTTATTTCTTGAATGTAAAAAGCAAGTAAAGAAATCGCACGTGTACAACATAATATACAGTACCTACTGCTTTATATGCTGTTAATATGAATCAAACAACAAAAGAAAAACAGAAAATCACTAACTGCTCTTGATTGAATAACTTTAGTAGCTTTAATAAGAATACATTTCTTATTTGAATGCTGCTGTTAGATGCTCAGGCGAGGAGATAAACATGGCGGAATGTGTACAGCTCACTGAGGGCGGAGTCTATGCTAATAGGGCAGAGTCCGTCAGCAGTCGTGGGCGTGGCGTAAGCATTTGTGGTGTCACAAAAGCTACATTCTGCAAATGACTTATTCTGAGACACTGCTTATGAATTATGGGGATTAAAAAAAGAGGAATGGGTGGATTTTTACCATTATATGGTGGTTGTGTACACACTGCAGACACACATTTATGTTCAAACCATGAAAACCATGAAAAAAGTGAATTTTGCATAATAGGTCCCCTTTAAGCCTTTTGTTGATATGCAATATGCATCACATTCTCAATGTTTTTCAATCATTTCGACCTTTGTAGACAAATAGATTCAGAATGTTTCATGTAAGCAATAAAATACAAAACATCTAGTGTAAAATAACCTTTAAAATAACACAAGGAAAAAAAAATTATATAATAATTTATATACAAATATGTAAGAAATAAGGTACGAGAGGCTGTGGTGTACCTTATTGCTTTTATAAAACGGTAACCACACAATACAAATATTAAAGCCAAAAATATGTAACAATGCAACTTCATGAAGTAAACTCTTACTAAAAGCCTTCCTTCCACCGGAAAAAAAAGTCCCTGGCCGTGAACGGCAACAGAAGTTACATTATTACGCCATTAGATGGTGGCAAAGACTGCCTTGATAAAGGCAGACTGCCTTTATGAGTGTGTCAGTCAGTAGCGAAGACTTTTACATTGAAAAGACTGAATTGTTGTGAACACGGAACAAGACGCAACTGACAAATGCTTTGACTAGCGCTGTCAGTCACGGGAAAACCCCTTAACTGTTAAAAGGACAAGATAATACATCGGACATTTAAACAGACTTTTTTATTATGAACATAGGACTGACCTGAAGGAAAATGCTAAATCCGAATGCAGGTAATAAACTCGCTCACTCAATCTTTTTCTCACTTGTACATAATAAAGTAAGCTTCAATGAACAATATCGATTGAGAACATACAGTTTACGTTGCTAAGAGTGGTTGCTAAGGGTGTTGTGTAGTGATACACAGAAGCGTTGGGTGAAGCGGTCATAGCCGTGTTTTATCGTGAATAAAACAGCTATTGACCAATCAGAATCAAGGACAGGAACTAACGATTTTATAAATAAATATTAAAAAACAATAATGTTTACTTACATATATTTTTACTAAAACATTTTAATACATAAGATGTAATAATGCTACACATCTTTTGCACAAGTTTTACTACTTGTAAATTTTACCATTTTACTACTTGAATTTATATCAGTTGCTAATAAAACATCTGTCGTAATGCTACTCATGAGTCACAGACAATGGTAAAGGAAGGAAGGATTGTGAAATTAAAGAATTATTATGCTAATATTGTTACGCATTATGTCATTATGTTTCCTTACAGCTTATGGTTTTGTTGTGGTCTCATGTCCTATAAAACCATTAAAGGTCATAGAGACGAGTGATATTGCTCAGTTTACAGTGATTACACAGCTCAGTATGGCTTCTTTTTTTGTATTACCCATCATTACGCTGTGTTGTCCCCTGCCCCCACTGGCTGGATTGATGCCTGTCTCTTATTTAAGGGATGGAGATCAAGCCAAGCCCTCAATAGCAGTAACATTACCCATAACCAGAGCTCTGCTCGTTGACATCTTCACAATTTCAATGGGTTTCTATGGTTACTTATTGTATTTCAAGTGTATGTTTGCTTAGTGTGTAAGCTAGTTTGTGTTTAATTGAGTGTGTGTGTGTGTGTGTGACGGTGGCAGCGAGGCTGAAAGATGACTTCGGGGAGATGCTGATTTGATTTCCTGTTCTTTTTCGGTGCCACCGTCATACGTGAGACCTTTCCGTGTGTTGTGCCTATGCATTTAAAAGCGGCTGTTTGTTTAGGACGAGCCTGATGATAGTTCTCTCGCAACAGCTGCTGCCCTCAGGTTAAATTCAACAGAGATGCTCCGATCAGCTACAGTGTTTACACATATATTATGCTCGGTTTCTGTAAAGCAGGCTGGTTAGTCACCAGGAAGAACAGTGTCCAGAATCAGTTTAAATATTAACAAAAATACTGGGAACCATGAAACAACATGGAAATAACTTGTTCAGCCACTTTTATGAGGGATACTATCAGTTTATCAGTGGTGGTTGCATAACTGTTATTACTATTGCTCATTATTGTCATTTTTTAAATCTTTTTTTTTTTTTTTTTTGGCGACAGAGATTAATGTTACCTCAAATCATGCAGCTACTCAAATCAAGTGATCTGACTTTTTGGGAAATCTGTGTAAAAAATTCAAAGGAACTTCAATTTAAAGGAACTGAAGACACATCCAGCGACCAGAATATCATAGAGACTCTTTTGAGATCGATACCATAGCAACACCCTAACAACCACCCACAACATGGTGACGAGTTTTGCACCATCGAGCACTGCTCAGTTTTTTCAGAAAATGTAAATATATTCATTAGATTTAAGAGCTGTCATACCTGTCGACATAAAAACAGCCTGAAGATTGCTTTCTGCCTTTTTGAATCACACAGTGACTGCACAAAAGTGGCAACAACAAATATGGGAGTCACATCTCAACAAGACCCTGAAGCTTCGCCACGAGTTTGCCATGTTTCCACGGAAACCTTCCCTGAGATAGGCAGCCAGGAAATTAAAAAGCCCCACAAGAAAAGACAGTGCATTCTCAATAGATTAAACGGGATATGTTTGAACAATGATATGAGCTAAGAGAAATGACACAGGGCCACAACAGGAAGAGCGCATGGGGTGAAATATAATGATTTCATGATGTCGTATCGCTCACCTGACGGTGACCTACCTGACCTTCTTGATTTGTTCTTGTACCTTCTTGCAGATGTCCTGAATGACGCAATCTTTGATGAAGACCATGATGAGATGGTGATCGTGAAGGATATTGACATGTTTTCAATGTGTGAACACCATTTAGTCCCCATTTTTGGCCGGGTAAGACTACTAATTTCCCTCATTAGTATATGTCGTCTTTGCAGTGCAGTTTTTATTTGAGACAAAAAACGGCATTGAATATATGTAGTTTTAAAAATTAATTTGTCACACCTCTATCCTATAAGGTTTTTTTTTAGGATAGGTTTTTTAAGGTCTTTATTTAATCTTTTTATATTAAACATTTATTTTATGATCAATTTATTAAAGTAAAATGTTTAATGTTCTAATTTTTTAAAATTATTTGTATTTTTATTTTCTTATTTATTACTTTTTTGCTTTTATTGTTTATTTTTCATTTAATATCCATTCATATCCATTTAATATCCATTTCATTTAATATATTTATTTAATATCCAGATCATATTTCACCCCGTAATAAAAAGAAAAAAATATATAGAAATTATAGAATTTATATTTTTATAAATGAAGACTATATATTTGGGGCTATAGATTTTTTTTGCATTGTGATATTTTTATAAAGCCTATTGTAAGTAAAACAAAATTAGCATTCTCATTACTGTAATGTGGAAACAATAGTAATATATTATTAAAATGGTAAAGTACTGTTGCTCAAGTAAGTAGTGTTAAAAGTTAATTTATGCTGACTAAAAATCAGGATGTTTTTATTAATATATTACAATGAGAATTTGGTGGCAAATGTGCTTAATTATCATGAAAAGAAATGGCTTTAATTTTTTAAGCAAAGTATGTATTTTTTTTCTTCTTCTTTTGATTGTGGAGTGAAATATGACCTGGACATTTCTTTGTGAGATTCATCCACCCACCTGGCAGAAATGGCTTCCTATTTTTTTTTTTTTTTTTTTTTTTTGATGCACCTGAAAAAAACATTGACTTGTAATCTGTCAATAACCAAGTTAATTAGCTATAATTAAATCTTGAAGGTAACGAGGACAAGCTGAAATATCAGATCTGAGTTTCACTCAAAAACAATGCCCACTCTTAATCCTCCAGGTTTGACATTTAGTACCTCCCTCCGGCTCATAGCCCTGCAGGTGTCTGCCATTTAAGACAAAAGAGACACCGTCGATCCTGTCACGGCACAAATGGCTACTGATGATAGACTGAGCCATTGATCAAGCGTACTGAACGTTTTTTTTTTTTCCACCACTTGCAATTTTGTTTGTCAGATGCTGTTGGAGGGCCGTCGTTTCCGCTGCGTCCCCCGCTGATAGCTCCCTGTCGTCAGCGGCGCGGCGCGGCCCCTTATCCCTTCTCATCTATTTACCTCGCCTCTCGCCGCATCTGCAACAAGATAATGACTCACCAATTTCTTTCAAAGAGGCGTCCGCCCGTTCTCTTTCATTTTTGGCCCTCTTGCTTGCGCTTCAGCGTCCTCCATCTCCATGATTGTCCACACAACACTCTTAGTGTCCATCACGAACACAGAACGCTCTCTTACACTAGAAACATATCTACCGTACAGCGCTTTACTTATTTCCCAGGTGCTCTGTAGATGTTGGTAAAGTTCGATTGATGCGTTTAGAGGATGTCGAGAGGAGTTTGCCAGCCCTGAAAAAAGGCCAAGAGGTTTCAGTGACACACAGGATTATCGCATCAGAACAGAGAGCAGATAAGGAAAAAAAGAAAATTCTTGCATGTCTGTTGATGCTGCCCTTTCTCTGGGCCGTTTCATCAAATTGTTGGTGACATTTGAGTTAGATGGCGGAGAGGAGGTTAGGTTGGGGGGGGGGCTATCAGATGTGCAGTCACTTCCGAGCACATGCACAGATACGGCTCTTTCCACTCCCATTTTTTACTTTTCATCTGATGCTGTGACTTGTAGCTTGCTAGAGCCAATATACAGTTTTGCAACAGGTAATCATGTAAAAAGAATTGTGTATATAACTCCTATGTTTTGCATCTCTGTTGTCAGTTAATGTGTTGTGTTTTTCACAGGTGCATATAGGTTACCTTCCAAACAAGAGGGTTCTTGGTCTGAGTAAATTAGCACGGTAGGTAAAATACACCCGGTGGCCGGTTGCATAAACTGCTAGTCTTAAGTTAGCCATCAAATTATTTTCCAAAATTAAAGATTATAAAATGTAATTCCAATCTACAATATCCTACCAAAACCTGAAAACCAATTAACCATGATAATTTCACCTACTCTGTCTCCTCTGCCACTTTCTGTCGATCTCTCTTGTCCTGGTGAGATCCTCTCACTATATAATGAAGCTACATCCAATGTCTTGGAGGTTCTGGCCCCATTAAAGACCAGAGCTGTCCCCTCAGCTTATTCACCCCGGAGCTCAGATTAATGAAATCGAATGAAAAGGGTAGGCATCTTGAAAGAACGACTTTATAAAAAGACTCATCTCCTTGTTCAAGCTACTGCCTACTCAGATTTCATGCTGCAGTATAAAAAAGCACTCAACACTGCATGTTCTACTTAGCTTTCTGCTGTCATTAACAAAGCAAAGTGTAAACCCAGGACCCTATTCTCTGAGATCAACAAGCTAGTCAAATCACCAACTTCTTCTATTAATGGTTCTACAGACCTCTGTGAAAATTTCCAGACATTTTTTCCAGACAATATCTTCCAATCTTTCTCTTCATTTGCTCCTCCAAAATGTTCTATTTCCCAGCTAGTCCACCCACTCTCAAACTTCACTCACTAATATACCTGTAGTTGAACAGCTGATTATTAAATCTAACTCCTCTTCCTGCAAGCTTTCTGCCTTCATTCATTTTACTGATCACCTACATGATAAACAGATCCCTTACTATTGGTTATGTACCGGCTGGACTAAAATTAGCTGCTCATCGTGGAACTTAAAGGATTAGTTCACTTCTGAATGAAAATTTCCTGAAATTTTACTCACCCCCATGTCATCCAAGATGATCATGTCTTTCTTTCTTCAGTCGAAAAGAAATTAAGGTTTTTGATGAAAACATTCCAGGATTATTCTCCTTATAGTGGACTTCAATGGTCTCCAAAACGTTGAAGGTCAAAATTAGTTTCAGTGCAGCTTCAAAGGGCTTTAAACGATACCAGACGAGGAATAAGAGTCTTATCTAGCGAAACAATCGGTCATTTTCTTAAAAAAAAAATACAACTGTATATGCTTTATAAACACAAATAATCACCTTGCAAGTGCTTCCACCATTCCGCTTTCCGTATTCTTCAAAAAGCTTACGCTGCATGTCTTACGCCTTCCCTATTCTACTTACGGAAAAAAACAGAACTGGCACCGCGTTCGTTCTGTAAGTAGAATAGGCCATTGAAGTCCACTATGAGGAGAATAATCCTGGAATGTTTTCATCAAAAACCTTAATTTCTTTTCGACTGAAGAAAGAAAGACATGAACATCTTGGATGACATGGGGGTAAGTAAATTATCAGGAAAGTTTTATTTGAAAGTGGACTAATCCTTTAAGAACTTGTCTTAACACAGTCCTGATTAACTTTAGACCAATCGCCAACCTTTCCTTTTTGTCTAAAGTCTTAGAAAAGGTGGTTGCCACACGACTACAGTCTCGTTTGGATAAACACAATCTGCACAAACCATTGCAGTCTGGTTTTCATCCACTCCACAGTACAGAGACTGCTCTTTAAGAGCAGTGAATGACCTTCTCCTTGCCTCTGACTCTGGTGACCTCAGCCTCCTCGTCCTCTTGGACCTGAGTGCAGCTTTTGATACTGTTTGCCATTCTGTACTCCTATCTCATCTAACTATGGCATCACTGGTACTGTCTTTCAGTGGCTAAGTTCATATCTCAGACAGGCAACAATTTATTAGAATTAATAAACACAAATCTGCACTGTATTACTGTTTCCTGTGGTGTACCTCAAGGATCTGTTCTTGGTCCACTTCTGTTTCTAATCCACATGCTAATTTCCATAGTTACGCTGATGATACACAAATCTATCTTACTGCTCAGTCCAATTCTGTTTTTCCACCTCTTTCCATCACTTCCTGCCTACAAGA
The DNA here is from genome assembly GCF_019924925.1 of Ctenopharyngodon idella. Classification (NCBI taxonomy): domain Eukaryota; kingdom Metazoa; phylum Chordata; class Actinopteri; order Cypriniformes; family Xenocyprididae; genus Ctenopharyngodon; species Ctenopharyngodon idella. Next base: position 27,998,074 of record NC_067236.1, read on the forward strand.
ACTCAAAGTATGGATGGCTCAAAACTTCTTAAAGCTGAATACTGACAAAACAGAAATCCTGTTAGTAGGTCCTAAATCCCTGGTCCAACATGACATCTCCATTCATATTGACAGAGTTATAGTTCATCCTTTACCGATTATACGCAATCTTGGGGAACTATTTGATTCTACACTATGATTGAACCCCATTTTAACCTCCTTGTTAAATCCTGTTTCATCTTCGTAACATGTCCATATACGACCATCGCTAAATCTCAAAAATGCCGAAACTGTTGTCCATGCTTTTATAACCTTGTGTCTGAACTATTGTAACTCTCTGTTTTGGCCTATCCACTAAAGCCCTTAATTGCTTGAAAATAATTTAAAACTCAGCTGCTCGTGCCCTTACATATAACAAAAATCTAGTTTAGAACAAAAAGTATTTGGACACTTAAGTCACTTCCATCTTCCACCAGTCCATCTGCGTTATTGCATTAGATAACAAAATACAGTCCTAGCAAAGTAACCACAAGTGTTGGTTATTACATTGACAATGGACATGTTCTACTAATATTTGACAACCAGAAAGTATTATAAATAATAAATCATTTTTGCCTTTATTTTTTTGAACAAATATATATATTTTTTTAATTATATTTTTTCAACTAAAATTTGTATATTTTTTTAAAAAGAAATTATTTCTTTTTATTAAAATAGAAAACATTTTTGACCTTGGTGAGATTTGGTGAGCATAAGAGACATTTTAAAAAACATTTTGAAAATCTTACTGACCCCTTTTGAAAAGTAATGTTTGTGTGTGTATGGGCACGGGAAGTAGGGGTACTGCAGCTCCTCCTGTTTTCATAGGTTTATGTTTTTTTGTTTTTGTTTATTTCAAATCAGTAAAACCTTCAGTAAGGATTTTAACTGTAAAATGTAAGTGGGCTACAAACCTTTTCTCTTATTAAACTGTTTAAATCTTACATAGTTTACTTTCTCAAAACGGGAATAGTCTATTTCATTTCTCATGGATTTTGATTAAAGACTAGAAGGGATACACCTACGGCCACTGAACGTGCACATCAATATTGCGTCATTTAATATTTATTTATTTTATTTAATAACTGTATTTGCAGTATTGTAAGGGTAGGTTTAGGGTTGGGGGTAGGTGAATTTTATTTTATTTTTTTAAACTGATTTGAATGAATGATTCAATGACTCTTTAAGACAGTGACTTGCCGCTACCTACTGGCAGGTTTCTGCTGCACTCCGCTTTGGAGTGCGAGCCTGTAAGGTAGGCACAAGTGTTTATTTATTCATTAAGCCTATTGTTTATTTGTCGCCATGCAGGCTCATTTATTGCCTGCAAAAATATCTCAATAGCCCTTTTTTGAAATAGCGTATTAAAAATACCTTCCTTGTGCATTATGATTGCAAGTATCACCATGTTCTATCAAAAATGTACTGTATGCTCCATTTAACAAGCGTTCTCGGGTATTGTTTGTTTTGCTTTGTGGCGTTGACGTGTTTTATATATTATTTATTTATATGCTATTTCTATAGACTATTCCCCCCCTTCCCCCTCCCTCCTTTCAGCACCCACAACCCAAAACATCTTCCTAAGCCCCTGTATATATATTTTATTTGAAACTTGCTATCCTTCTTTAAAATAAATTGTACATTTTGTTATATTATGCAGTGACATTCACACATTAGTTATGGCTTAAGTGTCCAAATACTTTTGGGACCATTGCAGATGAATTTTTGTTTTTCTGGTGCAGTATTGAATCTTAATGGATTCCTTCAAGAGTGTACAAATTTATCCTGCCACAAAGCAGTGTTTTCTCTCTCTCTCTCTCTCTCTGTGAAGTCAGCAGCATTTGCTCGAGTGAAGGAGATTATTGGCTTTCCTCCCCTCAGGAATGTTGTTTGTCTGTGAAATCAAGATGCACGTGTGTGTGTGTGTGTGTGTGTGTGTGTGTGTGTGTGAAGCAGTGAGAGTGTAAGTGTCTATAAGAGGATTAGACATAATGTGTGAATGACAAAGAGAAGCTTGATCCAATCTGACCCCAATCTCTGTGGCTTATCCATCTCACTATGTACCAACTGTAATACTGCACTCCACTAATGAAGACATGACAACAGCAGTCATATAGCTCTTAGCAGTACCACACACACACTTAATCACATACGCACACACACACACACACACACACACACACAGTTGCATTTCTGATTTCTAAAATTCGTTATTGTTTCATAATTATTGCTGTCATGGTAAGGTCCATGTGGCACAGGGACCGACTGTGCTAATAAATATGATTAAATTTAAATGCAGTTATTTTTATATTACATACAGTACCGTTCAAAAGTTTGGCATCAGTAAGATTTTTTTTTATTATAGTTTTTGAAAGAAGTGTCTTATATGCTCACTAAAGCTGCATTTATTTAATTACAAAAACAGTAAAATATTAACAAAACTATTTACAAATTATTTAAAATAACCATTTTCTGTTTTAAAATTTATTCAGCATCATTACATTTTCAGCATCATTACTCCAGTCTTCAGTGTCACATGATCCTTCAGAAATCATTCTGATTTGCTGCTCAAGAAACATTTCTTATTATTATCAATGTTGAAAACAGTTGTGCTGCTTAATATTGTTGTAGAAAATGTGATTTTTGAATATTCTTTTGAATAGAGGGTTTAATAGGACAGCATTTATTTGAAACAATAAAGACATTTAATAATGTACGTGACTTTTAATCAGTTTAATGCTTCCTTGCTGAATAAAAGTATTAAACTTTTGAACGGTAATGTATTACAATTATTATTATTAGGGATGCATCGATACAATTTTTTAAGGACCGAGTACGAGTACCGATATTTTTATTTTTTATTTTTTTCTGGTACTCGCCGATACCGATGCCTATACATTTATTAATTTCTCTATTTTTTTTTTTTTTTTTTTTTGGTGATGTTGCAGTTTTCCAAGCACAGTGATTCTAATTAATGTAGGACAGCTTCTTTATTATTACTCTAATGAAAAAAAAAAATACATTTTTATGTGCTTGTCACAAACTTAAAGAACAAAAATTTCACCTTCAAAGGGCATAATTACCGATATATATAATTGTTGTTATACAAAAAGAAATTTTCAAACAAATTACAAACAATACAACAAATACTATAGAGATACAAATTAAATAAACTTGTTTTTCAGAGACAGTAGATTTATATACCATGTATACATTTTTTTTTTTTTTTTTTTTTATCTTTTGTTGTTTTATTAACATTAATGACAAATATTTAATTAGGCTACGGTCCCTTTAAGACCGAATCCATGGATACTGACACATATCCTGTTTCCATCCAAATGTTTACGTCCACTTAGCCATAACCGACTGTATTTATGTGAGATACTCCACACGATGGACATTTTGACAACTATGTGTGCATTTGACCATTCAGGCGCGAGTATAACTGATCGCGTGCGAACTGGGATCGCGCGCAAGAAAGAGAGAGAGAGCGCGCGACAGAGAGCGCTTCTGGTCTGTGTCATTCAGCGCGATTCCGCCTATCCCGCCTTCACTAACTTCAAGTTAATCGATAACGAATTGTGATTGAAAGCATGCAGTTCGCAATGTGTGTGTCATCATTAATCTTGAAGTATTTCCACACCTCTGAGGCTGACATTGTTTCTGCTGCTGCCGCCGGTGTCTCTGTGCACGGAAAATTTTGTCAGTTACGTCACGTGAGGTATCGGTCTTTGGTATCGGGGTATTTTTACGAGTACAAGTACAAGTACATGAGCTTGGTATCGCCCCATACCGATACTGGTATCGGTGCATCCCTGTATATATTACAAGTATGTATGTTTATATTAATACAAATACTTTAAATTAAAAACTTGTATTTTTAATTATAAAGTGTCTAAATTGAAATAATTTTTAGTTTACATTTAATGTTTATATCATTATCACAACAACTAAAATACCTGAGCAATAAAGTTTTATTAAACCACTATTACATACAATGAAGGTATATTGTGTATAAATTTAATTATTTACTGTTTATGCTTTTTGTTTTTCTCCAGGATTGTTGAGATATACAGCAGGAGATTGCAAGGTAATGCTTTTTTTCCAAACAAACAGTTCTATCATGTTATAATATTCATATTGTACCTTCAAAATCCTTGTTTGTTTCACTTTATCTTTAAAACTTCACATTGACATGTTCTCAATAGTTGTGATCTATCCATGTATTTTATTTCAGTTCAAGAGCGTCTAACTAAACAGATTGCGGTCGCCATCACTGAAGCTCTACAGCCTGCTGGTGTCGGAGTGGTTGTTGAAGCCACGTATGTAAAAATTCAAGTTAAACTTTATTTTATTTTACAATGTAATGCAAAGTATGACTTCTTTTTACTCTTCTTTCTGTTCCCCAGTCACATGTGTATGGTTATGCGAGGCGTCCAGAAGATGAACAGCAAGACTGTGACCAGCACCATGCTGGGCGTTTTCCGCGAGGACCCCAAGACACGAGACGAGTTCCTGACCCTGATCCGGAGCTGAGAGGGTCCGTGTTTCGCTCTCCACTGCCAAAACACTCTGACCAGCCCTCTTCTCAAACGCCTCCCTGGATCGAAGGAGTCCTCTCTGATTCTGCCTCCGGACGAGGCCCTGCTGCTGTGTAACGTAGCGTCCCACCCGCCTCTGGGGTGGTTACCTCGGTAACACCATCTCTTCTGTATTGCGTGTGTGTGTGTGTATTTCATTGATTGAGGTTTTGTGCGTGTTTAGTAAGTAGAGCTGTGGGAGCCTCTGTTGATGGGACTGTGGCTGTTGCTGTTATATGGAAGCATTGTGTTATGAAGGACGTCCTAGATTAGCACAATTTAACCTCTCTAAACTAACAAGCACCAAACCCACCAAAATTTGTTTACATCTCTTTCCGCTCTATTAAACGCAATTGAGTTGCCCGAGAAACGCAACAAAGCAGTTTTATTTTCACACTTTTGAACAGGGAGGTACGTGTCATTCTGAATACTCAATTTTACTGTTATAAAAAGTACTGTTGAGGTACAGTAATGGTAATGAAAATCACCATGGTACTAAATGATTACCAATATTCATATTTCTTGATATTTATAAGGTACTTTAAAGATTAATATGGTATTATAATGGTACATGTCCAAAAAATAAAAAATAAAACCCATAGTATTACAATAGCGCCACTTTTTATCAGTGAATAATCCCAGACAGGTTTAATTGTTGTTTTACTATGTGCTGTAAGTGTATTATGGCTACGCTGTCTTATAATGTAATATTTAATATAATGTGTCCTGTGCTTCAGTCAATATTTGTGCCCAGACCCAAAGTATCTTCTGTTTTTAAAGGGATAGTTCACCCAAAAATAAAACTTCTATACTCTTTTACTCACCCTCATTTTCTCTTAACCCGGTAAAGCCTGATGTATGAAATCATCTTTTTTTGAAATGGAACAGTTTGTTAGACAAAATCTAAAAAATAGTTTGCACATGTTGAGGATCATATTTGATATATTAGGCTTTAATGGCTCGTATACAATAGTGTGATATATGGAACTCACACTCGAGGAGGAAGAAAAACCCCACCTAAAATGAGCAAAAGTTTGCAATTTGGTGTGGTTTCAGATTTTTATACGGCCAAAAAGTAAGATAAGATGGGTTAGTACACCCAATAATGAAACATCTGTCATCAATTAATACACCCTCATGTCGTTTCAAACCTGTAAGACTTTCGTTCACCTTTATCTCCTCTATGAACAGTCCACGCAACTGCCATTTTGACGCTTCAAAAAGTTCATAAAGAGAATGTAAAATTAATCCATGAATTGAGTGGTTTAGTCCAATTTTTCTGAAGAGACTCAATCGCTTTATGTGATGAACAGATTGAATTTAGGCTTTTATTCACATATAAAGATTCAGCAGCGCACACAATTGTTATGGTAAACGGAAGCTCAAGCACGCTTGCTTGATGTGTGAGAACCAATGAGGTTCATTCTCGCGTTTGAGCTTCTGCAAAAACCAATGAGGTTTGTTCTCGCATCAAGCATGTACGGTTGAGCTTCTGTTTATGTTCGCTGATGAATATTTATATGTGAATAAAAGCCTAAATTAAATCTGTTCATCATATAAAGCGATTACGTCTCTTCAGAAAATTCTGACTAAAGCGCTCGATATATATGGATTAGTTATATGATCTCTTCATGTATTTTTTAAAGCTTCAAAGTGGTAGTTGTTAGACTGTCAAAGGAGGGACAGAAATCTCTCAGACTTCATTAAAAATATCATCATTTGTGTTATGAAGATGAACGAAAGTCTTACGGGTTTGGAATGACATGAGGGTGAGTAATTAATGACAGAATTTTAATTTCTGGGTCCTTCCTCAAAAGCCTGATGTATCATATTTGATATTTACAAATTAACATGATTTTTCTAACAAATTATGAATAATCAAGTAAACCAAAATGTTGCTTCAGTTCAGTGTGTTCTTTCTGAAATATTACTAAAAATATAAAAAGCACAGCGAAAAGAAGTGAATCATGACCTGAAGGTGAACAGTTTTAGAATTATACTAAAATGCCTTTTACTTGCTAAAAAGTACAAACTATTAACCAGAGTAGATTGTGTACCACATGTATTAGAGATAGAGGCCTTAGAAATTTGTGTATCAAATATGTTAAATTATAGGCTTGATAGGGTTACAGATATTTCAAACAACATTGGATCCCATCGGCTTGTAAGGACAAAAGCAAACATTTGTAAAAATATCTGCAATTCTGCAGAAGAAAGTCAAATGGGTTTAAAATATAGACTGTAAAAAAAGATGGACGACGCACCTTCACTACTCTCTTCCATTGTAGTAAGTGAATGTCAGCTCCAATATGGCACTGACATCTTGAGTCTCGAGTCTGCGCATAGTGAACGTGGAGCCCGAGTCTGTGCAGTACTGAACGCAAAGTGGAGCCTCGATATCAAGGTCCCGTCCGAACTCCCGCAGAATTGGTTAATACTGCAGAACAACTCATGACGGTGTGAAAATAACAGTTCTGGAAATGTAGAAATTAAAGTTAAAGCTCCAATCTCCTCCTGAAGATCCAGGAAAAAAGTCCTTGCTTCAGTGACTACTTTGCTCAGAGAATCTGTCAATCTCAGCTGTCAATCATGACGTCAAAACCCACGTTATTATAGCATCAAATAACTAAAAACAACTTATTTAAAGAACAAACACTTTAACTAACATTAGTGTTATTAAAAAACTGCCTAAAATGACAATTGAGAAGAAAAAAAAACATATTTGATGTGTAATTTGACTGTTTAGTTCGTCTCACGTCCCATTACATTACATGTAGAGGGCGGGGTTTATGACCTATACTGCATCCAGCCACCTGGGGGCGATCGAGACGCTTGGCTTCACTTTTCCGGACTCGTGTGGCATGCTTGGTTTAAAACAACATTAAATGATGACAGAATTTTCATTTTTGGGGTGAACTATCTCTATAAGTGTTTATTATTGATAGTATTTACAAGCTCTGTGCAGCACTATTATTTTCTGTTTTTCGAATCAACTGTTGAGTCTGTTGTGTTGGATATTACGTGTTGAAGTGATAACCAGGTCCAGCCTTTTGAATATCCTGTCTGTATGGCCATAGATGTTGTTTACACTCTGAAGGAAGGTTGTTTTTTATTTGTTGGGGGAAAAAAAAAGACCAAAGGTTGAAAGGTGCAGTCGAGGTCAACATAGTATCTGATTTTGCACATTGTGGGATTCATGGAGAATACAGAACATACCTGTACTGATAAATGTGATCTTTGTAATTTAAAATATGATAAAAAGATGGAAACCAACTAAAAGATATTTTAAGATTCTACATTTGTAGAACATATTTTGTACATTTACTCTGACGCATGTTTACCTGTCCTTGGGTATGTATAATGTGTTTTGAACGAGTTAGAATTTCAACTATATACTACGTAACATTGTAGAAAATTATATTAACCTCAAAAAACGACAGACGCTGTGGATTTACTGACACTGTTGTATTGCCTGTGTATTGACTTTTTTTGTTTATTATGAAAATGTCTCAGTGATGTTTTTCATTCATGAGTTCGGATGAAATTCGGAGTTGTGAAGCTTCTGAAGATGCTATGAGATGTTCAATGTCACAATCACTTCATGTCGGTGAAGTCATTAAGAAAATGAGCACTTGATATTGAGAACTAGTGTTATTCATGTGGCCTTCTTTAAACGAAAGACTCAGAGTCTTTCAAATACTTTACTATTGATGTTCATCATTTTCAGCTTAAAGTAATAAATCTTATTTAAAATATGTTGGCATGTTCTTGTTATCTATGTGTTTTTTTTTTTTTTTATGCGAGGGTTTGTTAAAAAGCAACGAACAAGAAACATTAAAGGGTGGATCTCACAAATGTCATATTTCACCCCAAAATCAAAAGAAACAAAATGTTTTGTCCTAGACAGTTTCAATTTCAAGACAGTTAATCACATTACCCTCACAAATTCATATTAATGTAATGTTAAGAAACAATTCACAATTTAAATATACCATTTTTATCACGTAACAAAGATGATTGAGGGTGATTTTATTTATTATTACTGCTTTAATTGAAGATTTGGACTCTGGGGAAGGGAAATGAATATAAATGTCATATAAAGTCCTATATTTTATATATGAAATTAATGACCGTTTTCTTCTGCCCTAAAAATATGGTCAAGCCCAGTGCTGAGTGTTATGTACATAAAATTTTCATGGTGAAATTCTCTACTTTTTTAACGATCTTCATTTCATCTATGGATTAAAAATAGCCAATTTCACTTTCTAATCGCTCCCCATATTTTCCATGAACAGCACTGCCCACCTGTGTGACACTTTCATTGGCCCTTCGTAAATGAGTTCATAAAGCACTGAGCTGAAAGTGACTCAGCATTCTTCAGTCCTCTTTCACAGAAAGCCCCGCCTCTTGGCAATAAAACCCGTATCTAGCTCTCTGATTGGTTGAGATCGAGAGGAGGCAGTAAATTCCTCACAGAATCGTGGTTACACCAGCTTCCTCCATACCATTAAACAAGCAGCTTGTTTTGAAATCAAAGAAACACATGAAGTCCTTTTCAAAAGTTACTCTTTAATACTTTTCGTCTGTGGTTATTACAAAGATGTCAAGCATTTAACACAGACCCAAATGATACACATTCAGTTGGCGGACAGAACATCACGGACACATACACACAAACAGTAGGCTATAATCTCCCATTAACACACAAACACACAAGGCCACGAACCAAAGAGGGAAAGATATTACAGAATTCCCTCTTTTTATTGACTGAAGTCATGTTTACTTCAGTAAAGGTGTTTAAAATCTGCGCTAACATGAGCAGAGAGACGCAACTCACGCCTCACAGGTAAGTGGAACAATATCATCCTCCGATGAAGTTATCCATCTTATGACGCAACATTTTCTAAGAGGGTATGTACAAAAATTACAAGACAATCCGGTTTCTCACCTGGATACACAGTGTCACACTCGCACAAGTACAAACAAAAATATATACACATCTGCGTGTTGTACAGACAGATATAAATCATAACTTCATAACAGCACTGAAGTACCTAAAGCATACAGATTCCCATGAACTTCCAGCACGCTCCTTCCGAGCCTCATGGAAACGGGAGCAAACGCATCAGAATCAGCTCGTTTGGACTTTGTATGATTTGAAGTGTCGACCATCAATGCGTCTGGCTTATCTCTATATTTTAGAGCCATATAAAATCATTTACATTTTGGGGTAAATGTCTGAATACAAATAAAAAAGGCACTGCCATTTGTTATTCTAGATATGACTTCCCAGCCTCTTGCATGCATCTCTAAAATATAAATTACATTTTTTTGCTCGTTTTTTTGTTTGTTTTATTTTTCGCGCTTTTTTATTTGGTTTTATCTTAAACATAAACATAAGATTCTTTTAAAATATATATTTTATATATATACGCATATGTACGTCAGCCTGCAGTCAATACAGGACATCGGCTCTTGAAATAACAAAACGAAAACAGAATAAACAACGGAAAAAACAAAGAGCGTAGTAAAGCAAAAACAATAATACAAAAATAAAAATCAGCATCAGATATGCTAACGCGCCCAAAACAAACGATAAAGGCTTCGTAAATAACGGAATACCAAGGTAGCATGTAAATGTTTTAACACTGTTACAGCATCTGTAATTTCGCTTGGCTCGTCGCGTGTAGTAGAATTCGCGTCATACTTCGCTATCCAATCGCGAGCGAGCAGCATTCTTCGTAGAACTACGCAATGACGCTACGCATTTTTAAACACCGTAACAGCTGAGGTGAAAATCACAACAGAATAACAGCGAAAAATTGCAAACCCGCGAAAAAAAATTCCAAATTATTTTCAAGAAAGAAAGAAAGAAAGAAAAAAACTGGCTCTTTGTTTACGACATGTGACAACATATATAAAAAACACTTTCCTTAAAATACACCATCCGGGGAGGGTTAGCAAAACAGAAGCATTTAGAGATACTCACAAGAAAAGAAAACAAATATTAAAAAAAAAAAAAAAAAAAAGCCTGACATGTCTTTTGACTATCAGGTATGTTTTTTTTTTGTGTTTTTTTTTTGTTTTTGATAAAGAACGCAAATTGGGAAAACAATACGTCAAAAAAAAATAACTAGGTTATTATTTGAGATGTACTTATGGTTACCAGCCATAGCAAAAGTTAATACACAAGGTATCTTAAATAATACATCTAATGAATACAATAACCTCTGCATCAATAATAGAAAAGAATAAATAATCATTTGAATCTGCTAATTGGTTTCAAATGGCAGTGATGAGTGGCTTAATACACAAACAAACGCACCTCTATAAACAAGATGCCACGTGATGGTTTGCTAACATGCTTTGTAAAACACCGGCTACCATTTTGTTTAAGGCATTTCATGCACTAGTTTGGAGGCACCAACTCGTTTACGAAGCTGACACACACTGCATAGTCAACATTCTTTCTTTTAGGCAGCTTTAACCGTGTCGGTCGCCACTCAATGGATGTGAAAGTGCCTTTTTACTGTCTGTTTACTGTCATGACCTGTTTCTTTGGATGAGCCGAAAAGCATAAAACACTTGAGGTGTGGGTAGGTGCATCAAGTTGCAGGCCGGCAACACGAGGACTACAGGGTACAACAGTCCTGTGGTGTGGGAATTGTGGGGGATTTGGGGGGGCAAAGTTTGCTAGTCCAGTTCCTCTTTCAGAGACACCCCCCACCCCCCTCTGCCCTTGATTCACACCGTGTTGCTGATGAGAGTCTATTGCACGTTATTGCAAATTCACTTTTGATGGTTTCAGCAAGGATTCACAGCACCAAGGGCACGAAAAGCAAAGTTATTATAGGAGAAACTCTAAATAAGATACATTACCAATCACTGAACACCCTCATAAAGGGACTTTAATGTCCCGGATTACAACAGTTAAAGCAAAAAAAAAAAAAGACCCTCTCAGACCCTTCTCATGCAGAAAATCAGATCTTCACTTGTAAGAGTCCAAAACTAAAAGCTCATTTCTTATTGTAAACTTTCTACCTTTTATACCTGGCATGATTAACTAATGGCTGATATTAAGACAATACTGTAAAAAAAAAGACTAGCCTCATTTATTGGTAACTATTGCACAGTTTCACCACAAGGCGGCGCTCTGTACTAATAACTGTTGCATTAGTGTTATTTCCTTATCCATTTCAATGTTATGTATATCTCTCCCTGTTGCTCCAACAGTCTATGTCCTGCTGACATAGTGTACCACACATGTGATATCCCAAATTCACAGACACAAGCTAAAAACGTCCATACGACTCCTTCCCAAAAACGCTACACGAACATCTCTATGGCTGTGCATTTACAGATAAAAAAAATTCAATGCATAAAAATGATCTGTAAAACATTTTAATATATCTCTAGGCCCAGACAGAATCTGTAGAAAACTCTGGAAATTCCCACAGTATGCTTTAAGCCACCCATAAAATGTATATATATTATTTTGTAATTGAAATATATTTTATTTATATTATATTTATTTTATATATTTTGATATATAAAATAAATATAATATAAATAAAATATATTTCAATAAAAAAATATTTTAAATTGAAATATATTTTATTTATATTATATTTATTTTATATATAATATAAATAAAATATATTGCAATAAAATAAAATATATATATTTATTTATTTAAATTGAAATATATTTTATTTATATTATATTTATTTTATATATAAATAAATAAAATATATTGCAATAAAAAAAAATATATATATATATATATATATTATATAATATAATATTTCTGCATATTCTGCCCAGACCTGTGCACCTCTGACCTACGCGTTCACCTGCTCCTTTTCAACCTTTCCATCTACTTGCATTTGCTGGCATTTCTCCCATATTCCACTCCTCTGACCTCCTGATCTCCCTCGACCTCTGTTCCTTACGTCAGAATTCCCCGCTCCCTCCACAGACCCTTCCACTCACATCACTTCCTGTTTCCTTTCCCATCGGCCCTCTCACGTTCCCTCTCTTTCTTCTGAGTACCATCCGTAGCTCTGACTGTCTTTGTAGTGTTGTAAATCAGCTTTTTCCTGCTGGCACAAAAGAAAACTAGAACAACAAAACTGTAAATACAAACACAATTGTAAACTATGAAGCCGCTTAGAAACCTAAAGCTGTACACCGTCCTCGGATTTTAACAACGCACCTGAAAACAACTACTGTTCTGATATCCTTGACAGTATTATGTGTAAACATACGGTGACATAATATTTTTAGCATCTGCACAGAGGTACAGAAATCTAATCTGTTACTACATGTCTTGATCTGCTTTCGTCTGCTGGTTGGTTTGGATTTCGTGACGTCCCAGACAGCCAACTGAACGCTTCGAGTTGTCTCCGTTGATTTACAGACCCCTCTAATGGCCTGCCTTCACGAAGACCCTTTGCTGCGTTTTTCTATGGAAGTGTTGAAGATGTGATTTTCTCCCAAAATCGAATGTAAACACACTGAAGTAGTCATGGTGACGGAACTTGCTTGTGTGAATGGCACTGTGTAGACCACGCCCCACCTCTCCTATTGGCTATTGCATTGGTAGGTGAGCAGATGGAGAGGGGGGAGTTTATAGACAGAGGGGCTCGTGACCTCTTGATGACCTTTCCCCCTGCTGCCAGGCATGCCGTCTCCCTGTGCGCCCCCTCTTCTTTTCTCTCAGATGGTTGAAGTTCGATCAACGCCATCTATGGAAACAAGTGACATCATAGATTGTGACTACTATCACAGTGCAACGGAAAAACACTTCTGGAATGGTTCACCCAAAAATTTGTGACTATTTATTCAATCACATGTACCATTCAAAATTTTGGGATCAGTACTATTTTTAGGCTGTGTGTCCACCAAAGAGTTTTTTTCCTGTTAGCGTATTTTTTCCAACTGTTTTCAATGGAAACGCCGCATTTTTAAAATATCAAAAGCAAAAAGGCTCGTTCACACAGAATGCGTTTTTGCTTTGAAAAATGCGAGACGCAGGCAGTGGAAAAGGGAAAAAACACAAGGTCTCGAGCAGTGTTGGGTAAGTTACTTAAAAAAAGTAATTAATTACTAATTACATCATCAATGTTGTATTTAAAATACTTTTCTAATTACTCTGTCTGAAAAGTAATTTAATTATTCAATAAGTAATTCAACTCATTACTAATTAGTAATTCTTAAAATCCCTATAAACCTTGACCGGATAAACAATAGAAAGGAAACTCTTTTAATAATTTAAATATGAGTCAAACATGGAATAGTTTAGCCTTTTATAGCTTTTTAAAACATTTTCGCTTTATTAAAACATACTATAATACTTACATTTTTTTAGTAACAAATAGGGATGTCACGATAAATCTAGTTATCGGTACCGATACCACCAAAAGTGCACAATACTCAATACCAAAGTCGATACCACGGTAAAAATATTTAAAGATACAAATAAAACAATGCTATATATTTTTCTCAGGTAGGTCTAAAAGTAGTAAGTAAAAATACCACAGAAATTGAATAATCAAATATAAAATAACTCTGCGTAGTCATAACTGTATAAATTAAATATAGATTTTCTTTTGTTGTTTCATTATCATTTATAATACAGACAGTCAATAGTAGACAGTAGCATGTTTTAAAGGCTGCTTTAAGACCTAATGGACGGAGACAATATGCTGTTACACATGCTGTTCACATTCACATAACCAACGCGAATATACGCCAAGACGAGCATTTTGACACAACTGTGTGTGTATTTGAACGTTAATGTGTAATAAACCGCGAAAATCTGACACTCGCGAGAAGCGGCTATGTGTGTGCGCTTTGGTCGAGAGCGCACTGACTGAAGACCGTCTCTCAGAGAGCGCGAGTAGTTTTTTCTCCCTAAGACATAGCTTACATTTTACCGTAATGTTCTTGCCTACCTGTATCAAAAAAGTGAAGTAACTGGAATATTTCCATTCTGAAAAAAAGCCACTCGCTTCTGCCGACATCTTCGATCAGACAGCGACTACGCAGCCAACTGGTGCGAAGTTGCGAACTCACGCGCAACTGCACTACAGCTAACGATTTTAAAGAGGCAGCGTTCACTTTTAAAAGAATGTTTATCTTTGGGTAAAACGCAGCGCTCATCACTGTCACTTTGTACCCAGCCGTCCAATCACAGTGGAGGAAGGGGCGGGACAAATACCACACCGACCAACCGCCACATTCTGCTCGTACAACGTCAACAGATGACAACAAGCATTAGGGGCCATTCACACAGAATGCGTCTTTGCGTCTAAAAACGCGAGAAGCAGCGCTCAGGAATGTTTTTAAAAAAAGCGCAGAACGCGAGGGTCTCGAGACGCGCTTTTGAGATGTGATGCAATAATGGAAATAATAGAAACAGGCGAACTGCAGAATAGATAGATACTATTTTTGACATGGGGAAAAAAAAGAGAAAATAATCGCACAAGCTGTGGCCTACGCCGCCATGTTGCCATCAAATAAAACAGTTGCCATGCCAACTTGCTACTGTAAACAGAAGCTCGCAAGGCTTGCCCCGCCTCTGAGTTCTTCTGATTGGTCCACTGTTTTGGAATTGACATTGATGAGTGGCGCTGTGTGTAAGGGGCCGTTCACACAGAACGCGTTTTTTCTATTCCAATGCGCTACTTTCCCATTGTTTTTCTATGTAAACACGTACTTGACGGACGTGCATGACCGTTACGCTCGCGTCTCGCGTCTTTTGCAGCGCCTCACACGTGAGCGTCGCGTTTTTAAGACGGCGTGTAAAGTTAAAAGAATTTCAACTTTTACACGCAGCGCGGCTCATCAATGTCAGTTCCAAAACAGTGGACCAATCAGAAGAACTCGAAGGCGTGGCAAGCGCTGCGAGCTTCTGTTTACAGTAGCAAGTTGACAACTGTTTTATTTGACGGCAACATGGCGGAGGAGGCGCTCATTATTATCTTATTTTCTTTTTTTCCATGTCAAAACTCGTATCTATCAATTCTGCTGTTTTCATATTTATATTATTTCTGTTATTGTCGTTATTGCATCACGTCTCAAAAGCGCATCTCGAGACCCTTGCGTTCTACGCTGCGCTTTTTCTAAAGCCATTAATGCGTTTTTAGATGCAAAGACGCGTTCTGTGTGAATGGCCCCTAAAAGTTAAAATTATTAACTTGACATGGCGTCTTAAAAACGCAGCGCTCATGTGCGAGGTGCTGCAAAAGACGCTAGACATGAGCGTAACGGTCATACACGCCCATGTAACACGTTTACAAAGAGAAACAATGGAAAAGTAGGGCATTAAAATAGAAAAATGCGTTAATTATTTAAAATTATTTAAAAAATTATTTAAAACAAGAGCCGGGGCAAATACTTTACATTGTATCGACATTTTTATATAGAAACAATACAAAAACAAACTATATGTGAAATTAGATACTAGTAACACTCCCATGGATATTACATATCATAACAAGCGAAGAGTCTCAACTGAGAAACAAAAAAACAAGCCGCTGCACTGCCAATGCGCTCTCTAGTGCCCACAGCTAGGCGTTTTCAGCAGAGCGCCTAGCACATTTAATGCTTTAACAGAAATCTTTTCTGCTCATTTATTTAAAGAAAAATACAGTGAAAACAGTAATAATTTATATGAACAATTTTAACAAACTGTTTTCTATTTGAATATATTTTAAAGTGTAATTTATTCCTGTGATGTCAAAGCTGAATTTAGGGCATCATTACTCCAGTCTTCTGTGTCACATGATCCTTCAGAAATCATTCTTATATGCTTATTTGGTGCTCAGGAAACATTTCTTATTATCAACTAAGAAAATATTAAGCACAGGACTTTTGGGAAGCCACTTTGAGTGACTCAAACGACTAAAGAAATCCGTTTTTTCCCTTTCTGGTTCATTTAAAATGAATTGGATTTCCCAACCATACAGTTTCACAGAGCAAGCAGACTCATTCTGTGAAATGAGGGCAGGCTGCTTGACCAGAGGAGCTGGAGGTCCTGAGGAGTGGGGGGGGCGAGTCAAGGGGTATGTTGCCACAAGAACACTACGGGCTCTGTTGGCAGCTGTGGAGCGAGCGGGGCATTCCTGAGCTCACCGCAGAGCTGCCCACTGCTTCTGCCCGTCTCCCTGATTCAGCCTGTCTGCCTGCCTCTCTCCTGTCTGTCTCCCTGCACTCCCACAACACAAAGCTGTGCTTGTCCAGCACCAAGACCACTGCACTGAAAGCCTCTGTGTCAGCTCTGAGAGAAAAAAACACTCTTTATGCAAAGAAAACCTCCACTTCACACGGGAATGCTCACTGCATTGATCCCGCGACATGTGGATACAAAGTAACGCTCCTTCCCGTCTGGAACTGATAGTCACAATATTTTCTGCCTTTTGAAGATTGTTGTGTCTGATGCGTCTTCGCCAAAGAAACATCTCAAAAAGTTCAATTAAATGTTGTGGAGAAGAAGAAAAAAACATTTCCCCTTGAAGATTTTCAAAGGGAAAAAAAGGGCATCGGTTTACTTCAGAAGGGTTTTTGACCCTTTAAATGAGTGTCAGAGGGGATGACCCCGACAGAAACGTTTTCCTGTGGGGTTTCATGATACTGCCGTAGTCAGCATAGATCCAAACCGTTTCCTCAAATTCCGCTCTCATGGATTAAATCAGAGACTTTTGTTGCACAGATTGGTAAACAAACAAATGCTAACAACATTCATCAGCTTGTACCAAAAAACGAGTATTAGAGTACAGATCTTCAAATAACGTAGAGACAGACTGCTTAACTACTACTGGACAAGTGCTTCCTATTTTCAGAGATGGACATGTCAATATCTTCACAAAGAAGTTAATGCTTTTCAAAGGTGAAAACATTGTCAATGTCATTAAAGAAATGGTTCAAACTATTTTGGATAAACTATTGTTACATTTTATAACTGCTAACTTTTCCTTAAAGGTGAAGTGTGTAAATTTTAGCGGCATCTAGCTGTGAGGTTGCAAATTGCTCAGTCCACCGCTCACCCCTCCCTTTCGAAGCACATAGAGAAGCTACGGTGGCTGACACAGGACAAAGATTTCATCAACTAAGACAGCAGAGAGTACTCAGTCAAGCAGTGAGGTTTCTTCTTGCTTCTAACAAAGAACGGTTTCTGCTTCTAATAAACCACACGACAACTACTACTACTTTGTGCGTATTCAACGTAGTGCTGATGCATACTGCCTCTAAAAACACCAACGAAGAAGAACAACATAGTGAAGAAACGCACTCTGTAGAGCAGTTTGTCCGTTTAGGGCTGCTGTAGAAACATGGCGATGCAAAATGGCGAATTCGATGTATGTAGATAGAAATGGCTCATTCTAAAGTAACAAAAACATAACGGTTCATTATATAAGGTCTTTATACACCACTGAAAACATATGTATACTTTATTGCATTTCTGTCAATAGATCTTCCTAAAATGTACACACTGCACCTTTAAATAATTTATTCTGTTGATGTGGATAGCAAATGATAGTGTAATAACTGATAACGTGTTTACTGTAGGATATCGGCGTGCCCAACTCTTAAAAAGTTGAACTACATTACCGGTAATATTTTTAAATTTTTTTAAAAGGTGCTAACCAAGGCTGCATTTATTTAATCAAAAATACAGTAAAAATATTAATATTGTGAAATATTATAACAATTTAAAATAAACCTTTTCTGTTATATTTTAAAATGTACTAGCAAAGCTGTTTTTGTGGAAACCATAATACATTTTTTCCAGGATTATTTGATGAATAGAAAGTTTAAAAGAACAGCATTTATTTGAAATAAAAATCTTTTGTAACATTATAAATGTCTTTATTGCCACTTTACTTTTTATCAAATTGTCCTTGCTGAATAAAAGTAAAAATGGTTACACTTTATTTGAAAGTGACGTAGTTACATTGTACTTACTCAAATAAGTACTGAGTAAGATTAATTAACTACTTACTATAGAGTTACGGTTAGGGTTAGGGTTTGGTTTAGGGATAGTTAGTTGTAATTATGCATAATTTACTGTTATTACTATAGTAAGTACATGTAGTAATGTGTAACTACGTCACCTTAAAATAAAGCATTACCAACAATCTTACTGACCTGAAAAAGTTAATAACATAATTTTCATATTTTTTTTTTCTTTTTTTGGTGAACTATTAGCCTACTTTAAGTGCAGTATTTGTAAACTGAACAAGAAGTGGACACGTACCTCCCAGAGCGTGTTCGGTCATGCTGAGACACAGAGACTCCAAACGGTTATTGATGTCTGGCTCAGTCACAGGCAACTGTAAATCTGCAAAATGATAAACAAACGGTGTCAACTTCAACAAATTACGACAATACACATCACATAACAAGCCAAGTGTGATCTGCATGACACTGACTGATGTCTTGACATACCATATAACATAGAAAAAGTGGTTATTTCTGCTTTTTGATAAAGATTTTAGATAAAGAACAGATAGAATATCAGTAAATGGGTTCGGCACACAATGCAGGTCAGATTTGAAACTTCATCCATGCAAAAGCATCACAGATCATTTTCATCAGACACTTTCAAATTACAATACACTTATTACATGAAGTGTCCCTCTTGGAGAAATCAAGGGTTAAGTGTTTTGCTCAAAAGCGCAATTAGATACAGGTCACCCCTTGTCAGGTTCGAAACCTTTGACCTTAAAGTTATTAGCCCAGACCTTTAAGACCATAAGTTTAAGATAAACCATAGATCAAAACAGGTTCTAATTTGACAAAGATGTCATCCTTTTTTGACCATTAACCCTCTCAGACCTTCACCGGCAAGAGAAAAAAAGGCAAACAATGGTCTATTTCAAACTTCTCAAAGTGTCCTATTCACATCCTAGTCATCATGCCTACAACAACTGATCAATAGCTCCAAATTGCTACCTCAATTTTCAAAATTCACAGCCATTATGCTTGCAAATTGCACTGAACTGACTGTGAACCGATTGTGTTCATAGTACACTGGACTACAGTGGGATCTCTGTTGTAAAAGAGTTGATTCAGTCTCGGTGGGGTGGACTCTGGCTGCACAGGACTCCTGCAGCGCTGTTTGGGCTGGGCTGGCCTGTACAGTGCTCGTCTTTAGCTGAGTCAACAGCAAGCAGGACTTTGAAAATCCCTTGTGGGAAGGAAGAGCTGAGTTAGGCAACCACTGGCTGGACTGAACAGACAACCTGCTATTTTTAAGCATTAAATCCTGTAAGGCCCCTCAAGTCTCTCTCACAGTGATCCCGCTTTGATGCTTTTGAATTAATCAAGGCATTAATATGAACACATTGGGATGGGCGGCAATGACAGGGGGACGAGTCGGAGGGAGAAAGTGGCAGGCACAAAGACAGTCATTGTAACTTGCAACCTAGCACACAAAAACACTGTACACACTCCCGTGCACAGCCCTCTTTCTTCTTCAAAAAGGGGTTGAGTATTTCTCGATCCACGAGAACGGAGCAGACTAAAGGAAGTGAGTTTCAGCTGCAGTCAGAGTGGAGCCGTAGACAGAGAGGAACATCTGTCTGCTCTGAATATGTGTCAGTGGAGCACACACAGCGCAACGCTTGGGAGGATGGAGCTGATGTGTGAAGAACATGGAAAAGTTTCACTTTGAATATGTGACACGGTTTCAGTCAGAAGAAACTGTGTCTGACCACTAACAAATATTTGATGTTTTTTACTTGACAAAAGCCATTCTACACTTCTGTAGTGTTTCATTTTAGCTCAGAA
This sequence comes from Ctenopharyngodon idella, assembly GCF_019924925.1. Lineage (NCBI taxonomy): Eukaryota > Metazoa > Chordata > Actinopteri > Cypriniformes > Xenocyprididae > Ctenopharyngodon > Ctenopharyngodon idella. The sequence goes on from NC_067236.1 coordinate 28,018,467, forward strand.
ATACAGTTATAAACAGGGTATCTGCCTGTTTAAGACATTTTAAATCTTTTAATTATAAAATAAAAAAAATTATATATATAAACAAAACATAAATGTATAAAATATATAAATATACAGAGCTCAGTGTAAATGAGTACACCCCTTTGAAAAGTAACATTTTAAACAATATCTCAATGAACACAAAAACAATTTCCAAAATGTTGACAAGACTAAGTTTTATATAACATCTGTTTAACTTATAACATGAAAGTAAGGTTAATAATATAACTTGGATTACACATTTTTCAGTTTTACTCAAATTAGGGTGATGCAAAAATGAGTACACCCCACAACAAAAACTACTACATCTAGTACTTTGTATGGCCTCCATGATTTTTAATGACAGCACCAAGTCTTCTAGGCATGGAATGAACAAGTTGGCGACATTTTGCAACATCTATCTTTTTCTTTCTTCTTCAAGAATGACCTCTTTTAGAGACTGGATGCTGGATGGAGAGTGATGCTCAACTTGTCTCTTCAGAATTCCCCATAGGTGTTCGATTGGGTTCAGATCAGAAGCCACTGAATCACTTTCACCCTGTTCTTCTTCAGAAATCCAACAATGGCCTTAGATGTGTGTTTAGGATCATTGTCATGTTGGAAAAGTGCACGACGACCAAGGGCACGGAGTGATGGTAGCATCTTCTCTTTCAGTATAGAGCAGTACATCTGTGAATTCATGATGCCATCAATATAATGCAGCTCCCCGACACCAGCAGCACTCATGCAGCCCCACATGAGGACACTGCCACCACCATGTTTCACTGTAGGCACCATGCATTTTTCTCTGTATTCCTCACCTTTGTGATGCCATACAGTTTTGAAGCCATCAGTTCCAAAAACATTTATCTTGGTCTCATCACTCCAGAGTATAGAGTCCCAGCAGTCTTCATCTTTGTCAGCATGGGCCCTGGCAAACTCTAGGCGGGCTTTTTTGTGCCTGGGCTTTAGGAGAGTCTTCTTTCGTGGACGGCACCCATGCATGCCATTCCTCTGCAGTGTACGCCGTATTGTGTCACGGAAAATAGTCACCTCAGTTTGGCTTTCTACTTCTTTAGATAACTGCAGTGAACCTGCATGCCGATTTTCTTCAACCCTTCTCATCAGAAGACGCTCCTGTCGAGGTGTTAACGTCCGTGGACGACCTGGACGTCTCTGTGAGATGGTTGCAGTTCCATCTTTTTTAAATTTTTGTACCACTTTTGCTACAGTATTCTGACTGATAAGTAAAGCTTTGCTGATCTTCTTGTAGCCTTCACCTTTCTGGTGTAAAGAAATTATTTTCTTTCTCAGGTCTTGTGACATTTCTCTTCCATGTGGTGCCATTGCTGACAGCATGAAATGGGAAGGGGTTTTAACACCCTTTTATAGTCAACTGTCTGCTGGACACCTGTGTAATGAATAATTAGACTCACCTGTGGTTGAATTCTTGTTAAATTAGACATTTGTAGTCTGAAATTTAGCTTTGCTCCAGAGACTTTCAGTGAGGTGTACTCATTTTTGCATCACCCTAATTTGAGTAAAACTGAAAATGTTGTTCTCTAAGTTATATTATTAACTTTACTTTCATGTTATAAGTTAAACAGATGTTATATTAAACTTAGTCTTGTCAACATTTTAGAAATTGTTTTTGTGTTCATTGAGATATTGTTTAAAATGTTACTTTTCAAAGTGGGTGTACTCATCTACGCTGAGCACTGTATATAAAAAAAATACATAAAATATATATAAAAAAAAAACCTTGTGATTATAATATCTTAATTAATTTTATCTTTTTGATAATATTGTTTATTCTAAGACAACTTAAGAAGTTTTTCAAAGGTGGTAAGCACAAAAATGTTCACTTAAAGGATTACTTCAGAATTAAAATTTCCTGATCATTTACTCACCCCCATGTAATCCAAGATGTTTATATCTTTCTTTCTTTAGTCGAAAAGAAATTAAGGTTTTTGAGGAAGAAATTTCAGGATTTTTCTCCATATAGTGGACTTCACTGGGGTACAACAGTTTGAAGGTCCAAATTGCAGTTTCAGTGCAGCTTCAAAGGGCTCTACATGATCCCATATGAGGAATAAGGGTCTTGTCTAGCGAAATGATCGGCCATTTTCTAAAAATAATAAAAATGTATATACTTTCTAAACCACAAATGCTCGTCTTGCACTAGCTCTGCGACGCGCTGTAATCACGTTGGAAAGGTCACACGTGACGTCGGCCAAAGTACCGATCCAGTGTCTATAAGGCAAACGTGCAAAGACTAAGTCAAACGGCCTTTACAAAAAAAAAAGGCAAAACAACAATGTTGGATGATTTTGAAGTTGGAGGAGAAAATGAGCCCTTACGCGGTACTTCTGCCTACGTCACGCATGACCTTTCCAACATGACTACGTAATGCGTGGTGCATCGCAGAGCTACTGCAAGACAAGCATTTGTGGTTAAAAAGTATATACTTTTTTTTTTTTTTTTTTTAAGAAAATGACAGATCGTTTTGCTAGATAAGACTCTAATTCTTCGGCTGGGATCATGTAGAGCCCTTTGAAGCTGCACTGAAACTGCAATTTGGACCTTCAACCTGTTGAACCCCAGTGAAGTCCACTATATGGAAAAAAATCCTGTAATGTTTTCCACAAAAACCTTAATTTCTTTTCGACTGAAGAAAGACAAACATCTTGGATGACATGGGGGTGAGCAAATTATCAGTAAATGTTAATTCTGAAGTGAACTAATCCTTTAAGTCATCTGGGGGTTTTTGCGTCAGAGATGATGGAACTCCAGCTTTGCCTGACCAGACTTTGGGTTACACATGATCAGTGTGTTTAAGTTCCTGTCTCTTACCTGTTTGCTGGAACATGGCCATGGTGTGTGGGTTGGTGTGGACGGGTAGTGATCGAGTCCTCTGAACTGAGCTGTGGGTGCGGCTGGGCATGCTGTTACTGCCCCCTGGGTTAGCAAACCACAAACCCTAACAAAAAAAAACACACGTCAGCCAAATTACATTTACATCCTACTACAATCTGTGCTCATGTGAATGTTGGGACTGACAAAATAAATAATAACAAACATAACAATTCATTAAACTAAAAAATAAAATCATGATATATGAATATATGAAAAAGTTTCACATATTATAAAGCCTTTTATTGTTCTAAACATAAAATGACTAGTTATAAAAGCACATCCTTTGCCATTCATTTAGTGTGAAATGTGACTTTTCTTAGCACAGGTCAGGAACAAATTCTTATACAAATATATACTCAATTGAATGAAAACAATGTCACACTAGGTAGATTTAGGGTAAAATAGGATTTTCTTCATTTCAGTTTTTTTTTTTCCTTTTGATTTTGGGGTGATATATCACCCGGAGATGTAACTGATCTTTTTGTAAGATTCATCCATTCATGGAGTGATCTGATGTGAATAAGCCCTTCTAACCTGCCTATCCTACTTTCATTCACTCTCTCTCACTCCCTTCATTTGACTCCCTCTCCCCCCTTTCCTGGCCCTCCCGTACAGAGGAGCAGGGAAAAACAGGAAATGCCTGTGCACTGTTCTCACTGCCTCTGACTAGCTCCCTCTCTCTCACTCTCTCTTTCTCTTTCTCCTCTTCTTTTATCCCCTCCCCTCTCTCTCCTCCCTCCAGTCACACTTCTCCCCACATATGACTCATCGGCTGTTTCGCGCACCTAACACCACCGTCCACAGACTCTGAACCAGTGAGGCAGTTGGAACTTCCTTCCATTGTAAGCGTGCCTAGAAAAATGTTTGAGCAGACACGCAAGAATGCCAGGTTATCACTACGTTTCCAAAACCCAATCCTCAGTTGTTCCATTCAACAGTGATGTTGGATTTCTGGAATGCTGTAAATTGCCTCCAGCTCCATCCACTTCAAAAACTAGTGCTCCCTTCAGTTTGAAGTGGTAATAGAGTCATTTAAGCTTTGGGTTTGGGGTTGTTGAAAGCCACCGTGAGGCCACTAGGGCAAGTTTGTGAAATGACAAACCTGTCTGCCCTGTTTCAGGCCGGTAGGGGTGCTGCTGCCGCTCCGGGGGGTTGGTCCAAACAGGCCGGTGGTACCCAAAATGCCAGGTCTTACACCAGGCAAACTCCGCATCTGATACTGCCGCAAGTTTCTCCGGGTGGGAACGCCGCTGCCTACACAGCCCGTGGTTGGGAGGGAGTTGGACTGACCGTAACGGCTGCTGGAATGAGACAAGCAGAAATAGAAAATTATATATTAAAAAATATATAAAATTTAGATATAAAATTATTTAAAACAAGTTTATATTATATAATAATAATATTAAGATACTACATATAGGCCGTTAAGCGATTAAAAATTTTAATCTAATTAATTACATGATGTGGCGATTAATTAATCTAATTAATCGCAAATTAATCGCACATACAATTTGGCTGAGAAATTACCCCCAAAAGATAAATTAAAGTCATTATTGTGTAAAGCATCAAATAGACATTACAAAAAAGTAGCTTCAGAAAGAAATATTTTATTTGATTCAACATAGAATTTATTACACAATCCATGAAGTTGAGTAAATGATGACTGAATTTTCATTTTTGGGTGAACTATACATTTAATGTTTTATTTTTATTTCTTTTGTTAATTAATATGGAAATTATTTTTAAATTAAATTATACTCTGGCGGTAAATGTGTGTGTGGCAGTAAATGTTTCATTAATTCATTCGTTCATTCGTTTCGATTCGATTCATTCAAATGGCTAATTTATTCAGGAGTGAAGTAAATGGTTCTCTTTAGGAATGGTCCATTGAGTCATTGATTCACCCGATTCGTTCAAAACGAGGATTCAGAAATGAAACGCTGCTGTGTGTTGCTCGGAGTCGGAGACGAACAGTTCTGCATTGTCTTTATATTTTTGTTGGCAAAATTGAGCAAAAACAGACAATATTGTGTCAAAATAACACAATATTAACTTCTTATTTAATGAACTGCTGTATAAAATCAGTATCGCATTTGCACTTGTGCAATTCTGACAAAAATAACACGTGTTATATTGCGCTACTCCTGTGATATAGCTTAACTATGTAAATATGAGACAAAAACTAAAAAAGGGGCATTTTTGCCCCCCATATCTTGAATTTTAGGGTCATTCTAACTACATTCTATAGGTTCCATCACGCAGTGAGTTGTTGCCCCGCATCATATTCATCATCAATCAACTGTATGAAATGTCAGATGACCTACGTAGGTCTGTTAAATGCGTTAATAATTTTAACATGTTATTTTTTACTGTGATTAATAAATCTAATTAACACATTAAATCGACAGCCCTAATATAAATATATATATATATATATATATATATATATATATATATGTGTGTGTGTGTGTGTGTGTATGTGTATTTTTATATATATATATATATATATGCTCAGCAAAAAAAAAAAAAAGAAACATCCTCTCACTTTTAGCTGCTTTTTTTCTAGAAAATATTGTGTGAATATTTGTATGACACTTCGACACTTCTTGAAGTTCTCAAACACGTCTGAGGGGACACATGGTTACACGTGGTTTAGCACTGCAAGGACGATCAGCTGTCTTTCCGGTCTACCTGTAGCAATGTCTTAGGCATCTTACATTACAGACATTGCAGTTTATTGATCTGACCCCAGCTGCAGTCCTCATGCCTCCTGCAGCAGGACTATGGCATGTTCACGCAGGTGATCAGGGACCCAGAGTCAGTAGAAAGGTCTCTTTAATGTCCTAAGTTATTGGAACTGTGACCTTAATAGTCTTATTCCTGTAAACTGTTAGTGTTTTAAGTACTGTTCAACAGGTGCATGGGCAATAATTGCTTATGGTTCATTGAACAAGCACAAAGAACGTTGTTTAAACCATTTCCAATAAAGATCTGTAAAGCTTATTTGGATTTTACAAAATTATCTTAGATATATAATACAAATAATTCTTTATCAACTAAATCATTAAAATAATAATAAAAAAAAAAAAACTTTTTTTTTTCTTCTCCAAAATAACCATTATATTTAACAATACCATAAAAAGTAACATAGCATTGCTAAAGAATATAGATAGATGGAAAAAAGTTTTGGAAAAAAAAGTGTGTAGAGTTTAATTATGATTCATTATTTTAATGTATTGAAAGCCCTACTTTCTATTAAAAAAGACTGAAAACAAGCTAATGTTTTTGTTTTCATTTTGGCAGAAGTACAAGACGAAAAACCAGAGTCTGTGTAGGAGGGCCTTCCAGTATTGACTTTGACAGTGGGGACCATAAAGTTACAAAGGTTGTGAACCACTGATGTAGGAGTCTGTAATGCCTCACGCTGCGACATAAAATCGGAGATTCTTTCAGAGTATCATATGCTCTATTTTCAGACCATGATGCAATCCAGTAGGGAGTGACGACATACCGTGACTCATGGTCCTAAACACTTCTGTGTGGTTTGTGGTATCCTATCATCATTAAAGTCTTAGTCCAATAAATAAAAACACAGATGGCAATTCTGCCCTAAATCAATCAACATATCTGACTGGGTAAACCTCAAAAGTACTGTTCTTGCCTAATGTCTGTTCTCAGTCCACTGTATGATGTAATTTACTAAAACTTGAGCAACAGAGCTGGTTTTGTTAGGAAACACTGCTCTATTAATCAGATGACAGCTGTCATGGTAAAAATCTTCCACTGAAATTTACTCAATAATCTACAAACTAAAGATAATGTACAGTCGACCTGTTGGTTTTTGACCTGTAGGTACATTATCCTGCTTAATACACAGCTATTTACCAAATTAAATTGTCAATTTTTTATATATATATATATATATATATGAAAAGACAGACTACAGAGTGATGAGACAGTTTAATGGCCATAACAAAAAATAAAAATGCCATGATTGATATAATAACTTGAAGAATTTATACTTTTCCTTTATTTTATGAAAACTGACAGACACAAAGCCCTCCATGGGGTCTCAGAAAGGGATTTAAACATGAATAAATGGATTTTGACATGCTAAAACTATCCAGTAGATACAGAAGTACTCATTTATTTAATTTGGATTATTGTATTTTTCTACACAGCATGATTTGGCTTGGGTTAAACTAACCCCGAATAGGAAATAGGGATGTGCGATTAAATGATACTGCTGCTGCTAGTCGACTTGGAAATACTAGTCGTTTACATTTTCTTTTTGCACATTTAATGTTTTGCTTTCTATTTTTTACAAAGGCTACGTTTAAATTACCATCATGTTAAAGTTACCATTTAAAATTAATATATTATTTTGAAAAGTGTATATTTGGAGTGGAAAACAAAATCATTTAATTTCACCTCAGATTTTGGATGCGTTCGTTCTCACTCGTGGCGGGTTCAGAGAAATGTCCACTCGAAAGAGGAGCAAGGCTAGGGAGTATTTTGAAAGCCTACACAAATCTTTTCCGTTTTCTTCTTTGTCATGTCAAACTACTATATGACAATTAAGCTTGCTTATAGGCTTGTTATACTACCGGTTATGAGGGACAATACGGTGTGAAATTTTATATCGGATTAAAGGAGAAACATTATGAATGAAACTTAGTTGCTATATCAACATCCTAACAAAGAGAATACCCTTTAATAATAATGTCAGGACACATCAAGCTTTTCTTGTGATTTTGCCGCCCATCATGTGTACATGTACAGTGGTAGGCTAAGGATACTTTTCATACACGAAAAGTGCTTTCAAACCCAGACACGCAAGTGGTTGCCGTGATAACGAACAACAATACCTTAACAGGCTGACTTATGTGGACTAATGTTTATTTGAAGAAATTTGTTCTCTTCTCTTACCTGTCAGTCTTCTACGCTTTTGACGTTTAGACTAGTGGACTAGTCGGTTGCAAAATTTTCATTTAAACGTTTATGAAATTAGTCATTGCGCACATCCCTAATTGTAAAGCCTGAATAACAAGAAATTTTTGAAAGGTCTATTTTTGTATAAAACAGAGGGTTAAAACTTCAGTAATATCTGTCTAAAAGGTTTTAATATGTCGCATGTTTATGTTTAACACAAGGAACATGTTAAAAATATAATGTTTTTTAGTTTCAGGGTCTCTAGGACCCCAGACAGAAGAAAAGCAAGTCTCAACAAAAACAATCATGACCTCCAAAATTCACTCTACCTTCGTCTCTGTCCTGTTAAGTCCAGTAGAGTTTTTCGTGAAATTGACCGGAATTGCACCTGCACTTGCTGTTTCCATGACAACAACCTCTTCTTCTGTGTCTCTGTGAAGGCCTGTGAGGGGTGCGAGATATCAGAGGAGTGAGGGGTGGGAGAGAAACTCAACACCGCTCATCATCATGAACATTACACCTCATAAGTGATGACTCCAAAACCGTGTCTAATGGGACTATGCCTGCTTATGCTTAAATTGGGTGTGATTTGTTCAGCAGTTTCAATAATAAGAATAATACAAACCAATAAAAAGAACTGTATGCTCGCCATTTGCTGACCATGACAGTATTTTGTATTGTATTTCGATTTTGATAAAAGCACCTAATAAATGCTTTAAACGCCATGAAATCAAAATTTTTAGTGACTAAGTTCATGTTTATTAGGTTTAACACCTGAAATAAAATATATTTTTTATTATTTCAGTTAGTTGACAAGGCAACATTTCTAATTTTTATCTGTTTTTTTATTTAATTTATTTATTATATTTTTTTTATATTTTCAGCACTGGTTCCATAACCATTTTACTTATTAATGTGACATAATGTGACATATTTCTAAATGAAACAGGATATTCAACAATAAAGGACTTAATTGTCTCCACTGGGAATTTATTGGATAATAAAAAGCAGATGAATTTTTCACAATAAGAGCCAGAACTTTCATGTATTAAGAAATGAAGTTTTCATGAACGCTTACCTCATGGATTAGGCACTTATCAATAAGCTGTAGGTAGGAACTAATGTTCTCCTCATCGACCCGGAGACGAGGAGTTGTGTGCAAACTGTCACAGAGAAAGACAAAAAGAGTTAAAGTCACATATCTATATAAAAAGTAAAAACAATTTCCATGATTCCAAAACTACTACTACTGCTGTTTTAGTATGAGTTTGACTTTCAGTCTCATAAGTTTATGGAAAGCTCAGCAAGAGTTGAGGAAAGTAAATTACATAATCTCTGTCTGACAACCTCTGACCCATTTTCCGGTCTGTAAGATAAAGATGTGTGGAAATGGAAAGTGATGATTTAAACAATCCTAAAAGCCTCAAATGATTCTCAGATTACAGGAAGAACTACGTGTGAACCTTTGCCCATGACGCGAGTAAACTGAGCAGGGATGTCCCCCTCAGCTATGACCGTGGAGCTGCCCTCCGTCTCTCCTCCGCCCAGGTGGGAGCTGGCGATGCTGCTCTTCCCCTCTGCGCTCAGCAGGTGGCGCTGTGATGAATCCTCTGTGCTGCAGGTTTTAATGGGCGTCTGGATGATCTGGTGGAGCTCCTGCAAAGGAGCACGTAGATTCCCTCCCTCCAAAATGTCCTGAAAGAGAAAGAGAGAGAGATGACGAATGGATGCAAGCGTAGTTGTTGTATTCAAGGTTGCGGTGCAGCATTATTTTGGACGCTTCCATAAATTCAATACGGGCAACTGTCGGGTGTCGGGATATTTCAGACATGTAATGAGGTGGAAAATGACATGTGAGGACAAAATAAAGGTCTACCAAAAATACGTGCATGTTTGTTTCCCCGTCGCACGGTGCGACTCTAAGAGGGCCGACACATGCGGAACATTAAAACTTTAAATGGATCCGGCTATCAGGAGGAGGTGTCTTATTTCTGATGCTACAAATGCACCGAGATGGAAAGTTTGATGAAAAGGTTGCTCTGAAATTAGACATCTGACTCCTTCCTGTCTCTTGTTGTTTCAAATATTGTCCTTGAATTAAATAGATGACATTTTATAATTAATGGACATAAAAAATTGTGAAAACGATATTAGCAGGACTCCAGAGTTAGTGTGGCACTGCAGTTAAATTCAAGGCCGGAAACTGAAAGATTGAAGGTTCAAACCCCAATTTGCTACAGTGAAAAAAGCAGCTGCAGTACGAATGAATGCAAATGTGAAGTTTGTGATCGATAGGACTATTCATATGAACAAAGGTTATGGGTTGAAGATGGGGAAAGAGAGGCTCTGACCTTCTCCAAACAGCGCAGCATATTTTGTCGGTCTTTCAGCTTCTGAATACTGATGATGATCTTGTGCCGTGCCCCTTTAGTGACTTGCTATATCAGAAGAAAACAATGTTTAAAACACATGCTACATGACATAAAAACAGATTGCATGTTATCAGGCAGAATGCAACCAAAGATGCTACAACATTTAACATTTACACCTATAAATGTAGATACCTATAAAGAAACCTATAAATGTAGATACAAGATGGACAAAATATATACATTTCACCTACAATAACAGCCAGTGAATAGCCAAATTTCACACACAAAAACATGAAATTGTAACTTTTCCATTAAGGTCCCATATGTGTTATTCCACAAGTAATGGCTTTCTGTGTTTTACAGGCATTGTTACCACAGTAGCTGTGCCAGACATCCAGTAATGATACAACTAATTGTGGGCACAAAGTATTTGGAGCTAAATGCACAACATAGCT